>NW_022631036.1:15296193-15709547 GCF_010015895.1 Lontra canadensis
GCCTGGGTGGCTCAGTGGGTTAAGCCGCTGCCTTCGGCTCAGGTCATGATCCCAGGGTCCTGGGATGGAGCCCCACATCGGGCTCTCTGCTCAGCGGGGAGCCTGCTTCCTCCTCTCTCTCTGTCTGCCTCTCTGCCTACTTGTGATCTCTGTCTGTCAAATAAATAAATAAAATCTTTAAAAAAAAAAAAAGGTTACATTTTGGGAAAACAAGAATGAAAGGAAATAAAATTCATTGTTGGTATTTTATGTCAAATAAACACAAGGAAATCCTTAAATTATGTTACCTAACAACATTATTCTTTCCCTTTTCACGCAAAACTGATGTAAAATAGCTAGGAATAGGTACATTTGTGTTACCAAAACTTTGTTGTCATTGTCTGAATCCTTTTAGAACACTAGGTTTGAGATTCCCAATCACCTTTCCTTTTCCATCAATTGTCTTTAGAACCTTCTAGAGGCAAGTTGCTTTTTACAATGAACTGCTGCTTATAAAGATGCTGTTTATTGTAAAAATGTCTTCAAGGAAAATATGCATCTGTTTGATATTATTTGATATTTTTATTATATTGATAAAGAGATAGACTCATCTGTTTGATGAGTCTATCTCTTTAAAGCTCTTAAAAATGTTGGGTCTGAGCAACCATTTGAATAAATATATAGTGCTTTGCTAGATTTTAGGCAACTGCAAAGGAGTAAAGGAGTTGATGGTACACTGAAAAAATATGAAATAGTCTAAAAGAGAAAGATTGTAGGAATTTGTATTAGTATTTGCTTTTCCTTATTCATTGCAGTACATTTTCCAAATGTGTGTATGTTTATTTTCAGTATCCAAAAGAATGCCTTTGAGTGTAGAAGGATGAATTGAGAAATTATCTTCTATTTTAGAGGTCTGGGATCCACAATAGTAGTAGCAACGTATTTCGATTATTCTTCTGTTGTCTGACCACTCAAAAAAAAGACATTATTTTATAATAATAGTGGTATATTAATAGCTAGCTAGTGTTTGACCCTGTAAAAGTGAAGGTAATGCATTTGTTTTTTTGTTTTGTTTTTAATTTTTTAAAAGGTTTTACTTATTTATTTGACACAGAGATCACAAGTAGGCAGAGAGGCAGGCAGAGAGAGAGGGGGAAGCAGGCTCCCCACCGAGCAGAGAGCCCGATGCAGGGCTCGATCCCAGGACCCTGAGACCATGACCTGAGATGAAGGCAGAGGCTTAACCCTCTGAGCCACTCAGGCGCCCCAAGGTAATGCATTTGTTTGCAGTAAAGATGAGTAGTTGGTGATGTAATAGTTTGTAGTTTCTCGACTTAGAAAAAAAGTTCTTTTTTCCCCAGTCTGGTTTCTCTTCTTCTTCAGATTAATTCCTTTCCAGACTAGCCTAGAGGTTCTAGCTCTCAGATTCAGTTAGCCAGTTAAGGTTGGGCAGAGCTCACAAATTGGGATGTCAGGGGGTTGAATATTAGACTGTTTAAAAGGAATAGATTGGTAAAATAGAAACAGAAATCTTCATCCTTTAGCATCCTTTAGCATTTCCTCTTACTCTCTGCCCCTGACCATTAATCCACTTTCCATCTCAGTGAATTTGGCTATTCTAGATGTTTCATATAAATGGAATCATAAAATATATGGTCTTTGTGTTTGCTTTTTTTGCTTAACATAATATTTTCAAGGTTTTAGCATTTAATAGTGCTTCATTCCTTTTTACGGCTGAATAATATTCAGTTGTATAGATACCACTTATTACCTTCATACCAGTCTGCTCTTTGAGCTTTAAAAGGTGACAGGCAGATGGCCACTCCCAGGCATCTCACAAAGTAGGCAAGTTGCCTTAGGGAATAAGTTGACCCACTCAAAAATTTGTCTCATATTAGCAATGAGAATTTGGGCATCACCTTGAATCATAATTTTCCTTACTCATAAGTTTAAGGCATTTATGGTGGTTTTGATTTACATTTCCATGATGGCTATTGAGCATCTTTTCATGTGTTTATTGGCCATTTGTGTATATTGTTTGGAGAAATGTGTGTTCAAATCCTTACCCCTCCTTTTTTAAAAGATATTATTTACTAAAATGAGTGAGAGAGCACACGTGTACCTGTGGGGGGAGGGGTAGAGGACAAAGGGGAAGTAGACTCCTCTGCTGAGCAGGAAGTTGACGCAGGGCTCTACACAGGGATCCATCTCAGGACCCTAGATCATGACCTGAGCTAAAGGCAGTTGCTTAATCCACTGAGTCACCCACGTGTCCCAAAATCCTTTACCTTTTTAATTTAGTTAAATTTCATTTTATAGTTGAGTTCTGAGAATTGTATGTTCTGGATACTAGGCACCTGTGAAATGTTTTTTTTTTGTTTTTGTTTTTTGTTTTTTTTTTTAAGATTTTATTTATTTATTTGACAGAGATCACATGCAGGCAGAGAGGCAGGCAGAGAGAGAGGAAGGGAAGCAGGCTCCCTGCTGAGCAGAGAGCCTGATGCGGGGCTCGATCCCAGAACCCTGGGATCATGACCTGAGCTGAAAGCAGAGGCTTTAACCCACTGAGCCACCCAGGTGCCCCTGTGAAATGTTTTATTTGCAAATATTTTCTCCTGTCTGTAGATTGTCTTCTTATTTTCTTTTTTTCTTTATAGTATTCTTTGAAGCAAGAAAGTTGTGAGTTTTGATGAAGTCCAATTTATTTTTTCCTTTGTTGTTTGTGGTTTCGGTCTCTTAAGTACAAAACAATTAACTAGTTCAAGATCATGTTTTCTTCTAAGAGTTAAGATAATTTTAATTCTACATTTAGACTTTTGGTCCATTCTGTGTAAATTTTTGTATATGGTATGATGAGATAGTGATTCCATCTCATTCTTTTGCACATGGATATTCAGTTGTCCTAGCCCCATTTGTTGAAAAGCGTATTTTTTCCCAAAGTGAGTTGTCTTAATACTCATGTTGAAAATCACTTGACCATAATGTGAGAGTTTATTTCTGGACACTCAGTTCGGTTCCATTCGTCTCTGTTATCCCAATATCACACTGTCTTGATTACTGTAACTTTACAGTAAGTTTAGAAATTTGAAAGCATCCGTTCTACATCTTTGCTTTTTTTATTCTTTCTTTTTTTTTAAAATTGAGGTATAATGGACACATAACATTATATTAGTTTCAGGTGTATAGCAGTATGATTCAGTATTTGTATTTGTGATGAAATGATCATCACAAGTCCAGTTAACACCCGTCACCGTATGTGTGATTACAAATATTTTTTTTCTTCTGGTGAGAACTTTTAACATCTGCTTTTTCAGCAACTTTAAAATATACAATACAATATTATTAGCTGTAGTCACCATGCTATACATTATATCCCTGTGATTTATTTATTTTACAACTGGAAGTTTGTTGTTCTTTTTCAAGATTGTTTTGATTAGTCTGGGTTCCTGGTATTTTCCTATGAATTTTAGGATCTGTTTGTTAATTTCTGCAAAAAGCCACTTAGGATTTTGACAGAGATTTCATTGACTCTTTAGGTATATTTGAGAGCGTATTTTTATCTTAACAATATTACTGCTTCTTGTCTGTGACAAAGAATATCTTTCAGTTTAATTCTTTTGTCTCTCAGTGATATTTCATAGTTTTTAGTATATAAATTTTTATTTCTTTCATTCCCAAATATCTTATTCTTTTCATGCTGTTGTAAATGGAATTGTTTTCTTATTTTCACTTGTGGATTATTCTTTGCTAGTAGATAGAAACACAGTTGATTTTGTATATTCATTTTTTATTCTGAAACCTGGATGAACTTTTTTTTTTTTTTTGGCCCCTACAGATTTTTGTCTGTGTGGATTCCTTAGGATTTTTTGTATACAAAATCATGTCATTTGTGAATAGAGATGTAATGTTTCTTCTTCTTCTTTTTTTTTTTCCAATTTATATGACTTTTATTTATTTTTCATACCTAATTTCTTCAGCTACTCCTTCCAGAACAGTATTGAGTAACAACAGCAAAAGGGGACATCTTTGTTTTGTTTTTAGAGGTAAAGCTTCCAGTCTTGTACCAGTCAGTATGAAGTTAGCTTTGGATTTTTCATAGATGCCCTTTATCAGATTGAGGAAATTACTTTCTATTCCTAACTTTTTGAGTGTTTTTATCATGAAAGGATGTTGGATTTTGTCAAGCACTTTTTCTGTGTCTATTGAGACAATTATTTGGGTTTTTACCTGTATATTAATATGGTGTATTGCCATGATTGATTTTTCTATGTTGAACTGATCTTGCATTCTGGGATAAATCCCACTTGGTCATGGTGTATAGTACTTTTTATATATTGCCATATTCAGTTATACAGTATTTTGTTGAGGATTTCTGTATCTATATCAATAAGGGATATTTGTGTATTCTTGTAATGTTTTGGTTTTGGAATGAGGGTGTTATTGGCCTCATAGAGTGCGTTTTAAAGTTTTCTCTTCTTTTTTCGAAGTGTTAATATGAAGCCATTTGGTTCTGGGGTTTTCTTTCAGGTCAGTTTTCCTTATTACTAAATCAGTCTTTTCTTATAGATCTACTCAGATTTTCTCCTTTTGAGTCAGTTTTGGTATTGTATGTCCTTCTAGGAATTTGTCCATCTCATATAGGTATGTAATTTGCTAGTGTACAGTTGTTCATAGTATTCCTTTATGATTTTTTAAAATTTCTGTAAGGTTGTTAGTAATGCCCTTTTTTCCAATCCAGATTAGTAATTTTAATCTTATCTCTTCTTGGACAGTATGACTAAAGATTTTTCAGTTGTGTTTTCATTGATGTTTTGTATTGTTTTTTTTTTTTCTTCTCTATTTCAAATACCTCACTCTTTATTGTTTCTTTCTTTTCTGCATTCTTTAGTATTAGTGTGTTTTTATTTTTTATTTTCTAGTTTCTTAAGGTAGAACATTAGGTTATTGATTTTGAGATCTTTACTTTCATTTAGGCATTTAAAACTGTAAATTTTCCTCCTGGCGCTTCTTTAGCTGAGTGCCATAAATGTTGTGTTTTCATTTACATGTCAAGGTATTTTTTCCCCCATAGATTTGAGATAATCTATCCTTTCATTTCAGCCTAATGGACTGACTCCCTTTAGTGTTTTTTACAGGGCAGGTCTGCTAGCAATGAATCCTCATGTTTTTGTGTATCTAGGTATGTCTTAATTTCTCCTTAATTTTAAGTTTTGCTGGATACAGATACTTTGATTGCTAGCCTTTTTCTTTGTGCTCTTTGACGGTGACATCTCAGTGCATTCTGACCACCATGTTTTCTAATGAGAAATCAGATCTTTTTCTTGTTGAGGCTCCTTGTTAAGTGAAGCGTTGGCTCTCTCTTGGTGCTTTGCAAGATTCTTTGTCTTTGTCTTTTTCTCTTTTTTTTAAAATATTTTATTTATTTATTTCACAGAGATCACAAGTAGGCAGAGAGGCAGGCAGAGAGAGAGGAGGAAACAGGCTCCTGACTGAGCAGAGAGCCTGATGTGGGGCTCGATCCCAGGACCCTGGGACCATGACCTGAGCCAAAGGCAGAGGCTTTACCCCACCGAGCCACCCAGGTGCCCCTCTTTGTCTTTGTCTTTTGACCGTTTTGTTATGAAGTATCTAGATGTGGATCTCTTTGAGTTTATTCCACTTGGAATTTATTGAGTTTCTTGAATGTGCAGGTAAATGTTTTTAATCAAGTTCAGGAAGTTTTCAGCTGTTACTTCTTGAAATAATTCTTTTTTTTTTCTCTTCTCTTGGTCTTCTGTCATACATGTATTGATATGTTTGATGGTGAACCACAAGACTCTGAGGCTCTTTCTGTTTTTTTTCCATTATTTTTTCATTTCATTCCTCAGATTAGATGATCAACTAACCTATCTTTGACTTTGCTGACGTTTTATTTTGACAGTCCACATGTTTTTCAGTTTGTTTCTTTTTTTCCTTTATTCATTTGTTTCTAAAATTCTATGTATGAATGAAATCATACTGTATTTGTCTTTTTCTGACTGATTTATTTGACTTAACATTATACTCTGTAGATCCATCCATGTTGTTGGAAATGGCAAGATTTCATTCTTTTTTATGGCTGTATTATGCATACATACTACATTTTCTTTATTCACTCATCTGTTGATGGACACTTAGGCTTCTTCCATAGCTTGGCTATTGTAAATAATGCTGCCATAAACATAGGGGTGCATGTCTCCCTTTGAATTAGTGTTTTTGCATTTTTTGAGTAAATACCCAGTAATGTGATTCCTGGATTATAGGGTAGTTCCATTTAAAAAAAAATTTTTTTTTTAAGATTTTATTTATTTATTTGATAGAGACACAGCGAGAGAGGGAACACAAGCAGGGAGAGTGGGAGAGGGAAAAGCAGGCTTCTGACTGAGCCTGATGTGGGGCTAGATCCCAGGCCCCTGGGATCATGACCTGAGCTGAAGGCAGATGCTTAACAACTGAGCCACCCAGGTGCCTCCCATTTTTAAATTTTTTAAGGAACCTCCCTATGGTCTTCCACAGTTGCTGCATCAGTTTGCATTCCCACCAGTAGTGCACAAGGGTTCCTTTTTCTCCACATCTTTGCCAACACTTGTTGTTTCTTAAGTTTTTTGATTTTAGTCATTCAGGTAGGTGTGAAATGATATCCATGATGGTTTTGATTTGCATTTTCCCAATGATGAGTGATGTTGAGCATCTTTTCCTGTGTCTGAGGGCTGTCTATATGTCTTTTGATAAATATCTGTTCATGTCTTCTGTCTGTTTCACAATTGGGTTATTTGTGGGTTTTTTGGTGTTGAGTTGTGTAAGTTCTTTATATATTTTTACACTAACCATTTATTGAAAAAGTCATTTGCAAATATCTTCTCCCATTCAGTAGGTTGTCTTTTGGTTTTGTGCGTTGTTTCCTTTAATGTGCAGAAGATTTTTATTTTGATGTAGTCCCAATAGTTTATTTTTGCATTCATTTCCTTTGCTTCAGGAGACACATCCAGAAAGGTGTTGCTATGACCAATGTCAGAGAAATTACTACCTGTGCTCTCTTCAAGGATTTTTCCATAAAAATGGTCCATAATCCATTTTGAGTTTACTTTTGTGTATGGTGTAAGCAAGTGGTCCAGTTTTATTCTTCCACATGTAGCTGTTCAGTTTTCCCAACACCATTTGTTGAAGAGACTTTTTCCTATTGCATATTCTTTTCTTTTTGTTGATGATTAATTGACCATATAATTGTGGGTCTATTTTTGGGCTTTCTATTCTGTTCCATTGATCTCTATGTCTTTTTTTTTTTTTTTTTTTTGCTAGTACCTTATTGTTTTAATCACAACAGCTTTGTAATGTTAAGTCGAAGTCTGGAATTGTGATTCCACCAGTTTTGTTTTTCTTTTTCAAGACTGCTTTGGCCATTCAAGGGGTGTGTGTGTGTGTGTGTGTGTGTGTGTGTTTCCATACAAAAATTTTTATTTTTTTTAAGATTTTGTTTTTTTATTTGACAGAGAGATCACAAGTAAGCAGAGAGGCAGGCAGAGAGAGAGGAGGAAGCAGGCTCCCTGCAGAGCAGAGAGCCCCGATGCAGGGCTCAATCCTAGGACCCTGGAATCATGACCTGAGCTGAAGGCAGAGGCTTTAACCCACTGAGCCACCCAGGCGCCCTCCATACAAATTTTAGGATTGTTCTCATTCTGTGAAAAGTCATGTTGGTATTCTGATAGGAAATGCATTAAATCTATAGATTGCTTTAAGTAGTATAGACATTTTAACAATATTTGTTCTTCTAATCCATGAGCATGGAATGGAATGTCTTTCCATTTCTTTTGGTCATCTTTAATTTCCTCGGTGTTTCATAGCTTTCAGAGTACTTTCATCTCTTTGGTTAAATTTATTCTTGATGCAATGTAAATGGGATTGTTTTCTTAATTTTTCTTTCTGTTGCTGCATTATTAGTTTATAGTTGGATAAACTAATAGAAGATAGGAGGCTGCTAATAAAATTCAGGCAAGAGACCCTGAGGTATAAAACTAAATGGTAGGGGGATAGGGGATAGAGAGAAAGAAATATATTGCAGAAGTAAACTTAGAAAGAAAAATGAATGATTTGTTGAGGGGTGGGTGGTGGGGTGGGTGGAGAGAGTTAAAAAGACCGGGGAATGAATCAGAAATGTCAGCCTTAAGAGATAGGTGATACTACCAACCTAGGAAGGGAATACAGATGCTAGAGAAGATGAGGGGAGGTGGATTTACTTGGGGGGCAAGATGAATGTGAGATACTTGTGAAATTGTAATTGGATAGGTAGTCCTCAGGAGAGGGCATGAAACAGAACCCATGGATTTGAGAGGTATTTGTATATAGATAGAGTTCATTTTGCAATATTTAATGAAGGTGGAAGAGGACATATTTTTGATAGACCCCAACATTTAAAGGGAGGATACAGTGGAAGAAAAGTTGATAATGGAGGTAGAAAAATGTAGAGATAAAAAGAAAAGGGAGTGTTCACCCTCTTTTCTGATCACATCGGAGTTTCAGTTGGTCACTGTTACTAATATTCTCCCAATATTTTTACTTATACTTTCCCTTTAGCACACAGTGTCCTGTTTAGTCCTAAACTTTAATATCACAGCCATTTACCTGTCTTGGTAAGTGGCATAGAGTAAGACGTAGAATTATTACCTGATGCTTAGACCAACTTGGTTTCATCCTGGTTTCCTTGAATCTTTTTAGTTTAGTTTTTTTTTTTTTAATATTTTATTTATTTATTTGACAGAGCGAGATCACAAGTAGGCAGAGAGGCAGGCAGAGAGAGAGAGAAGAGGAAGCAGGCTCCCCACTGAGCAGAGAACCCGATGCGGGGCTCGATCCCAGGACCCTGAGATCATGACCTGAGCCGAAGGCAGAGGCTTTAACCCACTGAGCCACCCAGGCGCCCCTTTAGTTTATTTTTTATTTTTTAATAAAATAAGTGAAGAGGTAGAATGAAGTTAATAGGGACCTATCATTTGAAGTTTCTGGGGGAATTAAGAAAACTGAAAGAAAAGTGTTTGGTTCACTCTTTAGAAAACAGTGGATGTCCAATAAATACTATCTTCTTTCCTCCACGTCTTCACTGCGATATCAGAATTCACAGCCATATCAGAATTCTTTTCTTTCATTGCTCTCTGTTATGAGGAAAGCAGCTTGTACCAATTCACACTAACCACGAAGGGTGTTTAACTTCTTACACTATGTGTTGGAATGGTTTCCTTTCACAAATGAATTTAATGAGTAAAATTTTAATTATTGTAGTGAAGTGAAGGAGGGTATAATTAGCCAAGGTAAAGAGAGAGACTTTGGGGCAGTATGCATACAAGTGGACTAAATCCTCTGAACTCTTGATTTCTTTCACGGTTTACTTGTTCTGAATCTTCAGATAATCCACCTCAGGCTCTGTGTAGCTTTCAAGTAATTCTTTAAAAGCACTGTTCATTCTTTCACAATGAGTTTGATTTAAAATGGTAAGGAGGTTATTTTATGCTGTGGCCTACTGCCTGAAGTGTGGCCATTCTGATGTTGTTGAGTGAGAGCTGATTTGGAGCCATTTGGTAGTTTAGGATGACCTGGGCAAGTTACCTAACTTCTCTCAGGTGTAGTTTCTTTATAAAAAGGAGATAATATATTTGTTTCAAAAACATAATTTGGAGACCAAGTAAGGCTATGTATATGTAACTGTAAAAGTGTTATCTACGCAAATGTAAAATATTAAGTAAGCGTAAGTGATTGTAATTGCTTTTGGCTTATACTCCCGCTTAGCTAATAGTATAATGTTTGATAAAACAGAATTGATTTTGCTCTTAAATGAAGCATTGTATCTTTGTCTAAATTAGATTCTCTTCACTATGTCTCATTTTCTCTATGCTCATTGTGGAATCCTTGAAGGCAGGAGAATAATTTTTATTGTATTTTACTTTATAGAGTTGAATGAGATTTAGACATAATTACTTTGAGATCATGGTCGCTTACTAATGCTTCCTTTAGTGTTTTCTCTTTTCCTTTTTAGTTCCAGAAGTTATTATCTTGCTATCAGTTGTAACCATAATCACATGTCAGAAGCTTTTCTGCAGTTATTTTGAAACATCAGTTGATAAGGAGATAAGATATCTTAAAACTACTTTGCTTTCTTTGAAATTTTAGTAGGTTTTTAGTATGGTTTCTAGCAGGACATGTGTTATTTGTATCTACTTTTTACAGCAAAGGAATATTAGTAACATAAATGAAACATCTTAAACGTTTGAACAGGAGAAAGGTCCCTAGATTTATTTTGATGAGTTAAATCACTCAGGACAGTTATCAATAGGGAAGTTAACTTGCCTGTCTGCTACATTGTTAAATACAGAAATGAGCTTGCCATATTTATTTACTTTAATATTGGTTCGTTATATAAAAATGAAAATCAGTTTTAATGAATATTTTCTAGAAGTCAGTATTTCTAGTTGAAATTACTTCTTATGATTAGTTTTGGGTGACTAGACTGTATTTGTGATAACATTGAAAAATAGTCATTTGGGGGTTTTCTTCATGTTGCCTTAAATTCCTTCATAAATGTATTCTGAGTGTTTTCAGAGATTCTTAAATTTTTTTCTTCTGAATAATACATTCACATGTGCAGCAGGCTTCCGTGGACACAGATGGTCATAGGTTTAGGTATTAAGAAAATATTCTGTGGATCATGGCATTTCCTAGAATATTACTCCATTTTTGGAGTTCCAATTCCCTCCCTCCCTTCACTTCAGAAAACATAATGGAGGGGCGCCTGGGTGGCTCAGTGGGTTAAGCCTCTGCCTTCGGCTCAGGTTATGATCTCAGGGTTCTGGGATCGAGCCCCGCATTGGGTTCTCTGCTCGGCAGGAAGCCTGCTTCCCCCTCTCTCTCTCTGCCTGCCTCTCTGCCTACTTGTGATCTCTGTCAAATAAATAAATAAAATCTTAAAAAAAAAAAAGAAAACATAATGGAATGAAAATGAATGGAAATTGTCTTGAATCTGTATGGTTAATTTTTTAGATAGGTTTATTGAGGCATGACTGATATATAGTAAACCGCATATATTTTAAGTGTACCATTTTTATTTCTTACGGGCAGTGTCTAGTTGGGTTTTGCTTTTTTATCCAGTCTGGCAGTCTTTGACATTTTGGGGGAATCATTTTTATTTAGTGTGATTATTGATATGCCTAGATTAGAATCTGTTATCTATTCTTTGTTATTTATCCCTATTGATCATTGTTTCTCCTTTTCTGTCTTCATTTGGTTTCATCAAGTACTTTTTGTGATTTTATATTATCTCCTTTTTTAGTCATTGCCGGTACCTTTTCTGTTTTGTGTTAGTAGTTGTTTTAGTGTTTATAGTATATATCTTTAACATATTAAAGTCTGCCTTCAAGTATGAGTATACAACTTCTCATGTAAGAATGTTGTAATAGTTGACTTTCGTTTTTCCCTTTCCAACCTATGTATATATATATATATAGAGAGAGAGAGATTTATTTTCGGGGATTTTGCTTTTTACCTGTGTTACAAACTCTACAGTGCATTGTTATTATTTTTGTTTAAATAGTTATCTTTGGAAAAGTTTGGAATAATAAAAAAAATCTTAAGCGTTTACTCTGTTAGTATTTTCAGATCCATATTTCTCTCTGATAATATTTCCTTCTGCTTGAAAGACTATAATTTCTACTAGTATTTAGGTCTGTTACTGATGAATTCTTTCAGCTTTTGTATGTCTGAAAATGTCCTTATTTTGCTTTTGTTTTTGAAAGATTTTTACTGGGCGTGGAATTCAGCTGGACAGTATTATTTTTCAGTGCTTTAAAAATACATATTGTTTTTATTTTCATTGTTTCTGATGAAAAATCTGATGTCATCTTTGTTAGTTACTGTACAACTTTTTTTTCTTTTTTCTAGCTGCTTTTAAGATTTTCTTTTTTCTCACCATCTTGAGCAATTTAATCATTATGTGCCTTGGTGAATTTTTCTTGATATTTCTTGTTTTTGGAGTTTTTTGAGCTTCAGGCATATGTGGGTTTATGATTTGCATCAAGCTTGATTTTTAGCCATTAATTCTCCAAATATTTTTCTGCCTCTCCTCCTTGGAGTTTTCAATTACTTGTATTATTAGGCCACTTGAAGCTGTTCATTAATGTGCTTTTCAATTTTTTGGATTATCATTTTTCTTTTTCTTTTTTTAAAATTTAATTTTATTTTTTCAGTGTTCCAAGATTCGTTGTTTATGCATCACACCCAGTGCTCTATGGAATACGTGGGATTATCATTTTTTTGCTCTTTCTTTTGGGTAGTTTATTGCTATGGCTTAATTCCAACTAGTTCAGTTTACACCGTATACATTGTAGTTTTTACCAATATAAGTTTGATTTGGATGTTTATGTTTTCCATTCTCAACTTCTTGGATATATGGAATACAGTTGGAGCAACTATTTTAATGCCCTTTTCTGTGCATTCTCACACCTGTGTTAAAGTGTAGTTTAAATCTGATTTAATGATTACTGTCTTCATTATGAATTAGGTTTTCTTGCTTTGCATGTCTGGTAATCATCAATTATATATAAGACATTGTGAATTTTACCTTGTTGGGTCCTGGATATTTTGTATATCTATGAATTTTCTTGAGGTCTTTTCCTGTTCTGGGATTCACTTATTGGAAGCAGTTTGATCTTCTGTATCTTGTTTTTCTGATATATGCGGTGGTTTTAAGTAGTGTTCAGTGTAGGGTGTTGCTCTGTGAAATAATGAGTTTTTCTCATCTTTGTGGGAATAGGCATTCTTTTTGGCCTGTTTGAGTACCTGGGACTTTTATCTTTATTCCCTTTTATCACACTCCTTTTGTATGAGGGTTAGCTTTCGTTATTAATGCTTAATTTATTTCCTTTCGGTCAGAGAACATAGTTTGAGATCTGTGACTCTTGGTACTTTTTCTGTTTGTATCCTTACTTAGTTTTGTTAATATCCTAAATATCCCCTATTGCGTGGAAAGATTTATTCTCTGTTGGATTTAGAGTTTTATTTAGTAGAGTTTTATTAGTTAAATACGAATTGTGTTGTTCAAATCTTTTGTGGACTTACTAATCTTGCCTCTATTAAGTAGGAAACAGATGTATAAAATCTACCACGCAACTAGTTGGTTTGTTTCTCCTTAGAAATTTGCTGGTCTTTGCTTTTTATATTTTGAAACTTTTCATTCAAATTTGGAATTAAAGCTTCATGGTAAATACAGCCTTCTATCAAAATACATAGACTCTCTTTAATTGTAGTAATTCCTGCCTTAGTATTTATTTAGACTTTTATCAAGGAATCAGCATTGATATTCAGTTAGTATCTAAGTGTTATATTGTATTTCATTCCTTTAATCATCTTGGGTTAAAATTTTTGTTCTTAGTAAATACCTTGGTATTTGTGGGTGTCTTAAAATGCGTTGTGATTACAACTATCTCTTAACTGAAACATTTAATTCATTAACTTTTTTTGTAAATATTGTGTATTTATTTTTATTTTTATCACCTCATTCATCTTTATTGGGGTGGTTTTCTTTACTCATTTCTGTTAGCATAAGCTTTTCTATATTTTCCTCTTCCAGTGGTTAATAATTTTGCATTCTGGGGCACCTGGGTGGCTCTGTAGGTTAAGCCTCTGCCTTCAGCTTGGGTCATGGTCTCGGGGTCCTGGGATGGGCCCACATCGAACTCTCTGCTCGGTGGGAAGCCTGCTTCCTCCTCTTTCTCTGCCTGCCTCTCTGCCTGCTTATGATCTCTCTGTCTCTGTCAAATAAATAAATAAATCTTAAAAAAAAAAGAGTTTTGCATTCTGTTATTACTCTTTTTTAGTAATAAACACTCTTTTTAGTGGTAACTCAATAAATTTCAATAGCATACTAATATTAAAGTCAGAATTCATCAGCATTTCTATCATCCTTTCAACAAAGATCTTAAAATACTCTTTCTAGCATTTCTGTTTCATCTTTGACATTATTGTCTATTATTTTACTTCCTCCTGGTTGGTAACTTTTGTGTTAATTGTTTGTTTTTACTATTCAGTATTCATTTAGATTTACCCATGCATTTTCCTGTTTCTTGCTCTGGTTTGCTTTTCTCATTTCTGTGTGAGTTTCTCTTCTTTCAGAAGTCTCATATTTCTTTGCATTTGAGTGAGGTTTTTCAAGTGTTAACCTCTAAGGATGTTAGAAAATGCCTTTTCTTCATTTTCATGTTCGTGTTATTGAACAGTACTTTAGCTGAGAATAGAACTTTAGATTGACTATTATTCGTCATTAGTTCTTTCAATATAAAGTTGCATTGTGTCCCTGCTTCTGTTGGGCTGATGAGAAGTCT
The DNA here is from genome assembly GCF_010015895.1 of Lontra canadensis. Lineage (NCBI taxonomy): Eukaryota > Metazoa > Chordata > Mammalia > Carnivora > Mustelidae > Lontra > Lontra canadensis. The sequence goes on from NW_022631036.1 coordinate 15,310,551, forward strand.
GCTGTTAGTTTTGATATTCTTATATAGGTAATTTTTGTTGTTTTAATATCTCCATTTTCTTTTTGGTGTTAAGATGTGTCCATGTATAGATTTGTATTTATCCTGCTTGGGACTCAATATGCCATTTTTAGTCTGAAAGATATTTTAGATAGTTCTTAGATATTATTTTTTTGAATACTGTACATTTTCTTCCTGGCACTTCTTAGGTAGTCTTATCCTTATCTTTTTCATCTTTTTATTCTCTGTGTTATTTTTGAGTAATAGCTTCAGTTCTGTGTTCTAACTTACTTCTCAGTTTCCTCCCTTTGTCCTTTTTTCTTCTCCCTCTCATTTCTCAACTTATTTTCCATTTCCCATGTAGCCCCTCTCCCTCTTTTGGAGCCTAATTGTGTATTATTTATAGTTTATCCAGCCTAATTGTGTATTATTTATAATTTTATCCATTTGTATTTTTCACCTCTCCTTCCTCCCTTCTTTGTGTTTTTTTTTTTTGTTTGTTTTTGTTTTTGTTTGTTTTATTTCCTACCCTGCTTTCCCCCACTATGTAAATTTAGGGAACTGGTGGTCAAAAATATTTAGTAAAAGAGTTTCTGTTTGTTGACTAGTTCATTATAAATAGAGGGAGTCAAAAGGAAATAAGTCTAATTTTAATTCAGTATCTTTTTAGCAAGTATGTAGTTACCAGACCTTCCTAACATGCTCTGTGAGAAGGAAATGAAGAGACTGTCTTGGCTCCTAAATTAGGTTATAAAATCTTGAGTTGATTCATGTTTGCTTTTGTTTTGTTTTGATTTTTTTGTTTTGCTTTGTTATTCTCTTATTTTCTTGTTACCTCTGGAACATTAGTTACGTTTGAAACATTAACTTCAGGAAATGTAGAGCTAATTATAGTAGCTTATTTATTCTAATTTCATAGTCTTTGTTACTCTAAACTGCTGTCTGGGGAAAAATAGGATACTTTTCCTGTTTTTCTCAGCTGTGTATGTTTTTATTTTGAAAGTCTGTAAAATATATTTAACTAGTATTTGATGGCTTCATATCTTTGTGTGGCAGATAATAAATTACTAGTGTTCTATTTCTGTTACACTGGAGGCTGAATAACATATATTTTAAGTGCACGGACAGTAGTAGATCCAGGCTGTATGGTTTAAATCCCCGTCTCTGTTTTTTGCTAGCTGAATTACTTACTCTGTGCCTGTTTCCTCATCTATAAAATAGGGATAATAATAGTACTTATTTCATAATGTCATTGTGAGAATTATAGAAATTAATTTCAGTAAATCACATCCTATATGTTGGACATACAGAGTGTGTATATATACATACAAACATTCAGTTTGTGTTAGCCATTATGTTTTTCTAGTTCTGTGAAAAGTCACACAGGTAGTGTTACTGATAGGAGTGAAATTTTGGTGTTCTAATTACAGTCTAGATGAAGCAATGTTTTGCCAGTCAGGAGGTTATGCAGTCTTTTCTAGTATAAAAATTTTCAAGCTAATAAATGAATTTAATAAAGTTAAAATAACCTGTTTCATCAATAGTAAAACATATATTTGAGTACATATGTGCTGAGCACTGTCTTAGGTTTTGGGAATACTAAGGTAGACACAGTTTATATTCTAAAAAAACTATAGACTAGTCCTGGAAAGAAGAAAAAAAAAACATGTAAAATGTAGTTATTTCCATAAGATAGAAATGTAGAGAATCCAAGGGGATATAGAGGATAGGGCATCCATCCTTTCCTTTGGGAAGGCAGAGCAAAAGGGAAAGTCTTGGAAAATTCCATATACAAGATGTCACTAAAAAAATCATTATGATTATTCACAGGGTAAGATATTACATGAAAGAGTTTAAAGTGCTATCTATATGTTGTTTACTATTTAATTTTATTCTGAAATCTTTTATTGAGCCTTAGAGTATTTCAAGAAATTAACTGATAGTTACCTTTAATTTGAGTTTCATAACAATTAATAGTGTATTCTTCATCTCACTCCCAGCTTCAAAAATCTTTGCTGTTTTTCCAGTGCCTTTTTAAAATTTATTTTTCATTATAAAAGAAATGTGTGTTTTTTATTTTTTTATTTTTAAAGATTTTTTATTCATTTATTTGACAGGCAGAGATCACAAGTAGACAGGCAGGCAGAGAGAGAGAGAGGAGGAAGCAGGCTCCCCACTGAGCGGAGAACCTGATGTGGGGCTCCATCCCAGGACCCCAAGACCATGACCTGAGCCGAAGGCAGAGGCTTTAACCCACTGTGCCACCTAGGCGCCCGAAATGTGTGCCTTTTAAATTTTTTAATTTTTTAAAAAGATTTTATTTATTTAAGTGAGAGAGTGAGAGAGAGAGCATGAGCAGGGGGAGGGAGAGGGAAAAACAGGCTCCCCACTGAGCAGGGAGCCCCAACATGCGGCTCCATCCCAGGACCCCGAGATCATGACCTGAGTTGAAGGCAGATGCTTAAGCAACTGAGCTTCCCAGGTGCCCCAGAAATAAGTTCTTTTTGCAAACAAAGTTGGATAATAGGAAGTATATATTAAAAGTAAAAGTTCCCTCTTCCCCTTTTTCTTCAACCTTCTCAGTCCCTGAAAATAACTCAAACAATAAGACATATAGTATGTATACGTCTGTTTCTTGCTTTGAATAATAATTTGTCTCCTTTACTTTGCATTCAAGACATTTTATGACATATTTCAAGGCTATTTTTTCAATTTTATTTTTATCAAAATGTTTTAGGCTCTAGCTAAAGTGAATTATTTTTCTGTATCCTGTCATGCTTCATACTTTCCTCATTTTGTTGTCTTTGCTAATGCCTAGAATGCCCTTCACCGCTTCATGTTCAAAGTCCTTACTATCCTTAAAAGTCTTTTCAAATAATAAATCCTGTGTTAAGCTTTCCTACTTTCCCTACTTCCACCCCCTTTTAGCTTTGAAAGTAATTTTTGTTTCTAAATTGCCAATGTACTTTGTAACTTCACTTTCAGTAACTAACACTTTCTGATGTGCATACAGCTATATGTTTGATTTTGTGTGTGCTGGACTATACTGACAATTCCTTTAAAGCAATATTATCTGTTCGAGCTTTGTAATACTTAAGTGCCTATTTATAAAGTCTGTTGTTATATACCTATTTACTGAGTAAATGTGTTTTGGAAAGATAAGATATATAATTACTCTAGAAATACTGATTTTAAACTCTTGGGGATAAGTTGAGAGAAGCATAGCTGTGAATTGAAACTAGAACTTGACTCTCCTTGGTTTGGTTAAATACTCAAAATAAATTTCGAATAAATCTCTCTGAGACGTTGTGTGTGTGTGTGTGTGTGTTTTAGGAAACAATTATTATGATAACCTGATTTAACCTTTTTTTTTTTTTTTTAAGATTTTATTTATTTGAGAGAGCTACAGAGCATATAGTGGGCGGGGAGGGGCAGAGGGAGAAGGGCACAGGGCTGGATCCCAGGATGAGGAACCTGAGATCATAACCTGAGCAAAGGCACACACTTACTTAATTGACTGAGCTGCCCAGGTGCCCTTTAACCTGTTTTTAAATTTAAAAATTTTTAAAAACTAAAGTTGTGAGAACAAGGATATAAATAAGTGCATATCTCAAATATTTTAATAGGATAGAATTTTAGGAGCAGTTCTTTGACTTTTTTTGAAGGAAACTCACCATTATGATAATTTGTTGAACATGATTTAACATATATATAGTCACTAAAAACTGTTTTTGTTTCCTTTTCAGAGAATGCAGAGTCTATCGATCTTAAACAGTTTTTTGACCAACATTTTTCACATATATATTACGTGTTCTTTGAGAATTTTGTGACTATTGAAGCTAGTCTTAAACAGAAAGGTAAGATGTTATAATTGGCCCTGACTTATGTTGATGTTTCAAACAATTGTCATAAATATCCACTTGAAAATTGACCCTTGGACATTGAAATTTTAATGTTATTTCACTTTTTTGTGAAACACCTTGAGACACTGTCTCAAATTATGGGTTAGTAATACTGTCTTCATTCTTTTTAGAAGGCTTACAAGATTTGCTTTTTGCCTGGTCAGATTTATTTACCTGTTTCCTCACTTTCTTTGCTCGGCCCTTAGAGCAAACTGTGAAGTTTGAGCAGTCATTCTCATATTTTCATTTTTAGAATTTATTCTAAGTTCTCCCCAGTGTATTACTATTTTTTTAAAAAAGATTTTATTTATTTATTTATTTGCAAGAGAGAGAGCATGCACGGGCATGTGAGTGGGGGGAGGGGTAGAGGGAAAGGGAGAAGCAGACTCCCCGCTGACCAGGAAGCCCCAGATGGAGCTCAATCCCAGGATCCTGAGATCATGACCTGAGCCCAAGACAGATAGTTAACTGACTGAGCCACTCAGGCACCCCTCCACAGTATATTATTTGTTTTTAGATATAAATATGTAGAATCTAAATTTAATTGTTGAAAAGAATAGATATGCTACAGTATTATCTATACATTGAACAGAATATGCTTTAAATATTTTATTAAAGAATCACTGAGAAGATACTTTAGTGCTTGAAATATTTTAAGCTTTTAAAATGGTTAACAGTGAGGACAAAATGATAATGTTTAAAATATTTTTCTGTAAAAATGTTTTAGGTCACAAGTCTCAAAGGGAGGAATTGGATGCTATACTTTTTATTTTTGAGGTAAGTGTTTGCCTATCAGTTTTTTTCCCTTCAAAATAATTCTTGGAACATGCAAAGGAATATATCAAAACTATAGAGCATGAATTTGCCTTGCTTTCCAAGAACTGAATCACATTTTTTGACCTAAAAACATATCTGACTTAATTTTTAATTATTTTTTGAGACACAAGTGTTGTTTTTAGATAGAAATAGAATTACGTTTTTATGCATGTGACACCATAGAATTGGTAATACTATAAAATAGTTAAGTGTTTTATAAATTATTTTTCTATATTACTTTGGATTGGGGTGGGATAAGTCTTTATTGTTAAATAAACAGAAGGAAGTAGGAACATTTGATGCTCTACTAAAATTTATATTTTGTTTTTGGCATACTGATAAAAATAGGGTCCCCTTACTTTTAAAATAACTCCTTGCCTCTTCATTCTGTCTTTCAAATCAAGCAATGATAGGAGTATTCCGATCTTTAGCAAGAATTCAAAGACAGAAAAGAATTTGGAAAACTGGGTCTCAACATTGAGCCATTTTGTCTGTTGGTAATTAAAGATAATTCAGTTTTATACTTTGGGTTCTTTGACATGGTTTAGAGGAATTTGAACAATCTGATATCTCTCTTAGGAATTGATTTAGTCACAGCTAAAAAAAAAAAAAAGGAACCTTTTTATTTTGTTTTTTTTAGAGTTCTGGATGGAAGTAACTGGTGTTTGTACCTATTGTGCTATTTATTTTCAGTAATCATTGCCCCTGAGGAATTTGCTTATGTTTATATCTCCAAGTGTTTGCATGAACTATTTACAAGGGGAATGTTAAAACATAGGTGTTTTGAGAAAGAATGAAATTATCAGCAGAAATCATTCAAATTATGTTCTCTAATGCGGAATTAAATGAGGAAATCACTAACAAGGAAATTTTGTAAATTCATAAATATGTGGAAGTTAATGAGTACACCCCCAAATAACCAATGGCTCATAGGAAGATGTGGTATACCAAAACTTAGGGAATGCAGGTAACCAAGCACTCAGAGGAAAATTTATAGTTATTTATAGTTATAAGCTTAATATAATAAAGGAAGAATGATATCCTATCAATTACCTAAGCTTCCACCTTAGAAAAAGGAGCAAATTAAACCCAAAGCAAGCAGATAAAAGGAAATAATAAAGATTATAGCAGAAATAAATGGAAGAATTAAAAAATGGAGAAAACTAACAGAACTAAAAATCGGTTCATTCAAAAAGATAAGAAAATTAGTAATAGGTAGCTGTACTAAGTAAAAAGATTGAGGAATTAAATTACTAAATTCAGGAGTTAAAAAGGAATATCACTAACGACTTTATTGAAATTGTAAGAGAATACTAAGAGAATACTATGACCAACTGTGTGCCAACAAATTTGATAAATAAAATGGACATGTTTCTATAAAGACAGAAAGCTTTGCGATTTAGAAAGAAATAACAAATCTGAAAGACTTACAACTAGTGAAAAAATGAATTAGTATTTAAATAAAATCCCACCTGGAAAAAGCCCAGACCCAGATGACTTCACTAGTGAATTTTAACCAGACATTTAAAGAAAAATACCAGTTCTTCAGAAATTCTTTAATTAAAAAAACAGATGATATTTCACAGTTCGTTCTATGAGGCCAATATTACCCAACCAAAACCAGACAGAAACAAGGAAAGAGAATTACAAAATATTTTCATGAGTATTGGCACAAAAAATCCTAAAAAAATAAAAAAGCATATAAAAAGGATTATACAACATCACCAAGAGGGATTTATATATGAAATACAAAGTTCAACATCTAAAAATTAGCTTATTAGTGTATAATAATAATAATAAAATAAAAGACAAAAAATATGTTATTGTTGATAGAAAGCATTTGGCAAAATCCAATACTATTTCATGATAAAACACTTAACAAAATGGGAATAAAAAGAAACTTCGTCAGCTTGATATAGGACATCTACAATCTACAAAAATAAACATTTAAGACGGTACCTAGTACTGGATACTGAGTTCCTCTTTCTTAAGGTTAGGAACAAAACAAGCATATCAACTCTTGCCATTTCTATTAAATATTGCACTTGGTTTTAGCTAGCCAGGGAAATTAGGCAAGAGAAGGAAGTAAAAGACATCAAGATTGAAAAAGAAGTTAAAAAATAAAAGGTATCAGCAGAGAACACAAGATAAGAATTTCTGGAAAGTGTTTCTTCAGACATTCATGCTTGCCCTATGTTCTGGAAACTGAGATAGATTAGTTAATGGAAGCTCTTTCAGGACCTTCCTTCTATTAAAAAATAGTGTTTATTTTCCTGTATGTAATATATACTGATCAGTTGTTGTATTTAATGAATGAGTGAATTTTCTTAGAATATAAAGATGTTAGATACAGGGCTTTCATCTTTTGGAAAAAATATGTAACCTTTATGCTGATGTTTTTCTACTTACAGTGGGGATAATAATATCTGACCTCTATCTTTAGAGACTAATGATGATTTTCATATTTTATTTTATTTTGTTTTGTTTAAACATTTTATTATTTAATCGCAAGCCATTTACCCCTGTGGCAACTTTTCTGACACCTCCTGCTTAAAATCCAAAAGGTCAGAAGGATTGTGAAGCCCCATTTTCACAGTCTGTATTCATACTGAAAATCAAGATCAAAGGAGCTTTTTTACCCTTCTGCTCCAGGGAGATTTCTGCCCTCCCTGAGCTCACCTTAGTAATGATGATTTTTAAAAATAAATTTATAGATTAACTGACTTCCTCTTTTGGGAATGAAAAGCGCCATTATGTGGTATTAGTAATACGATGCAGGATTTATATCAATTTTCCTCCGTTAAGACTATACATGGTTTCTTTCATCTTTATAGTAACCACATAAAAATAAAGACGTTTATTTACTTTTTATAAGAGGCTAAATCTGAAGTATAATAGTCATAATTTAGGAATGTTTCTGGGTAGTTTACAAACTTATCTTTTCAACTTACAATTTTATCCCTTTCCATACCAAGATAAATACAATTATACAGATGTTGGCTAGAGAAATATGAGGAAGGCAACGGTAAAGAAGTTTGTGTATCTCATGTAAAATTTCTTCATCATTCTCTTGTATGAGATGGACTAGTGGAAGATAGAGAAGTGTAAAACATGCATGCCATCTTTTGTGGCAAAATAGTATAAAAGTACACATTTTGGATTAAGCATATCAAGATTGGATTCATTTCTTCCACTTTCTAACTTAAGCACATTACTTAACCCACTTTCTCCTTTTTTAACTAAGATTAATAAACTCTTTTTAGGCTGGTTGTGAGGATTAATGAGATGCCATTACATATAAAAGCATCTAGTGTTTGGCCCTTATGAACACTTTAGTTCATGGCATTTAGTATTAGTTTAACTGTAAGGATCCTGAATTTTTAAATATTGTTCTTATACCTATAGCCATCATAAATATAAGTACCTTTGGGTTCATGTGAATCAAGTCAGTACAAATATTTGATGTGATTTTTGTAAAATCAAAATATTTTTCCTTCTTTTATCAAAACAGGAGGAAGAACTACTCAAAGTGAGACAATGTCACAAATAATAGTATCTGAAAGAATTCAGAACTTATTAGTAATATCCACAATTTGGAAATTCTAGGAATAGCAAATAATCATTTTGAAATATGTTAGAGTTCATTATTTAATTCATAAAGAGGGATATACTTACTTTCCACATCATTGTGAAAGATAAATTTCATTAGTGTCTTGTTGCAAGTCTTTGTTAGTATAGCTTGTTGGGTTTTGCTTTTGGTGTTTTCAAATATTGATCAGTGTGCCATTGCTGAAGTAGTGCAAGTCCTGTCAGATTATCTCAAATACGGTTTTGTGTTGGTGATGCTATCTATATTTTACATAAGAAACTGTTACAGGCTTATTGTAAGCTCTTTGTTTATTTTTCACGTTGCACAGAATGTGGTCTCATTACTTGCTTTTCATTCTTTGTTTTATTCGTACTGATTTTTAGAAAATTTTACAACTTCTTCCAGAGAGAATTCATCAGCGATGGCAATTTCATAGTATTGGTAAGTGATTTGAATATATATTTCACATTTGACATAAATGATAATATATGAAAATGCTCTGTACTGGGTTGGTCATTATTTGAAATGAATTTATAGTTTATGTTTTAGTAGAAAAAATATAAAGAATACAAGACTATACTTAATGGGAGTGTAAGATTAAAAATAATAGATGAAGGATTTCTAGTCAAAATTGCATATTAAATTTCTTCGATCTATCTGTTCTTCTGCTTTTAGTAATGATAAAACTACAAAACCAAAAAAATAAAAGCAGACTCAGCATCAAAATAAACATCTGAGAATCAGAAATGGAAGTGAAATGTTAAGTGCCAAGTAGAGTGGACTTCAGATTCAAAAGCAAGCAGTGTCAGCTGGCAGTTTGCGCCACAGAAAATAGTGAGGAGAACTAGAATTAACTTTCTTGCTTGTGGGGCCAGAGTAGAGCTTTCCAGATCATGGAATGAAGCCAAAAACAAAAAAGGAGGGAAAAAAGAACCTGTTGTGGGTTACCGTCAGAGAATAGGGAGGAGATCACAAACTTTCTGTTACCAGGAAATAAGCCAAGGTGCTTGCTGGTTTGGAGTCTGGTCTTATAATAGTAACAGTGTCACCACAGTCCTCTTGAACTCTTGTTCTCAGACATGTTTCCCCTATGTGATTAGAAACTGCAGATAACAGTTGTTGGCTTTCTTATTTATTTATTTATTTAGGTTTTATTTTTTCAGTGTTCCAAGATTAATTCTTTATGTACCACACTTAGTGCTCCATGCAATATGTGCTCTCCTTAATACCCACCACCAGGCTCACCCATCCCCCCCTCCCCTCTAAAACCCTCAGTTTGTTTCTCAGAGTCTACAGTTTCTCATGGTTCGTCTCCCCCTCCACTTTCCCGCAGTTCACTTTTCCTTTCCTTTTCCTAATGTCCTCCATGTTATTCCTTATGTTCCACAAGTAAATGAAACCATATAATAATTGACTTTCTCTGCTTGACTTATTTTCACTCAGCATAATCTCCCCCAGTCCCACCCATGTTGATATAAAAGTTGTGTATTCATCCTTTCTGATGGCTGAATAATATTCCATTGTATATATGGACCACATCTTCTTTATCTATTCGTCTGTTGAAGGGCATATCGGCTCTTTCCACCGTTTGGCTATTGTGGACATTGCTGCTATGAACATTGGGGTACATATGGCTCTTCTTTTCACTACCTCTGTATCTTTGGGGCAGATACCCAGTAGTGCAATTACAGGGCCATAGGGTAGCTCTATTTTTAATTTTTTGAGGCATCTCCATCCATACCGTTTTCCAAAGTGGCTGCACCAACTTGCATTCCCACCAACAGTGTATGAGTTCCCCTTTCTCCACATCTTCTCCAACATTTGTTGTTTCCTGTCTTGTTAATCTTTGCCATTCTAACTGGTGTAAGGTGGTATCTTAATGTGGTTTTGATTTGAATTTCCCTGATGTGTCTGCCAGCCATTTGTATGTCTTCTTTGGAGAAGGGTCTGTTCGTGTCTTCTGCCTATTTTTTTACTTGATTATCAGTTTTTCGGGTGTTGAGTTTGAGGAGTTTTTTTTGTTTTTTGTTTTTTTTAAAGATTTTATTTATTTATTTGGCAGAGAGAGACACATCGAGAGGGAACACAATAGGGGAAGTGTGAGAGGGAGAAGCAGGCTTCCCAGCAAGCAGAGAGACTGATGCAGGGCTTGATCCAAGGACCTTGGGATCATGGCCTGAGCCGAATGCAGATGCTTAGACTGAGCCACCCAGGAGTCCCAAGGAGTTCTTTACAGATCTCAGATATCAACCCTTTGACTGTAGTGTCATTTGTGAATATCTTCTACCATTCCATGGGTTGCCTCTTTGTTTTGTTGACTATTCCCTTTGTTCTTCAGAAACTTTTTGTCTTGATGAAGTCCCAAAAGTTCATTTTCACTTTTGTTTCCTTTGCCTTTGGAGACATGTCTTGAAAGAAGTTGCTGTGGCCAATGTTGAAGAAGTTACTGCCTATGTTCTCCTCTAGGATTTTGATGGATTCCTGTCTCACATTGAGGTCTTTCATCCATTTTGAGTTTATCTTTGTGAATGGTGTAAGAGAATGATCGAGTTTCATTTGTCTGTATATAGCTGTCCAATTTTCCCAGCACCATTTATTGAAGAGACTGTCTTTTTTCCATTAGATATTTTTTCCTGCTTTGTCGAAGATTATTTGACCATAGAATTGAGGGTCCATATCTGGGCTCTCTATTCTGTTCCATTGGTCTGTGTGTCTGTTTTTGTGCCAGTACCATCCTGTCTTGGTGATCACAGCTTTGTAATAAAGCTTGAAATCAGGCAACGTGATGCCCCCAGCTTTGTTTTTCTTTTCAACACTTCCTTGCTAATTTGGGGTCTTTTCTGGTTCCATACAAATTTTAGGATTGTTTGTTCCAGCGCTTGAAAAATGCTGGTAAAATTTTGATCAGTATGGCATTGAAAGTATAGATTGCTCTGGCAGTATAGACATTTTAACAATGTTTATTCTTCTGATCCATGATCATGAAATATTTTTCCCATCTTTTTGTGTATTCTTCATTTTCTTTCATGAGTGTTCAAACTCTTTCTCTTTTCAGATGACGTGATACTTTATATGGAAAACCCAAAAACTCTACCCCCAAACTACTAGAACTCATACAGCAATTCAGTAATGTAGCAAGATACAAATTAAATGTACAGAAATTATTTGCTTTCTTACACACTGACAATGAAACTATAGAAAGGGAAAGTAGAGAATCGATTCATTTACTGTAGCACCAAGAACATAAGATCGCTTGGAATAAGCCTAACCAAAGAGGTAACAGATCTATACTTCAGAAACTACAGTTTTTGGCTTTCATTTAGGCTTTGGTTAGATGTCAGGTTTGATTGCTAATGATGCTAATGACCCTTCTCTCATGGGGAATATGTGGGTGGCCACCCTGTCTACATTGTTGAAGTAGAATGTTATGGGCCTTATATTAATTTGTAAAACATGTCTTTGTTTCTCTTAAGAAAGTCATAGATTTTATTTAGGCTGTACATTTTTTAAATTCATTATAGCAAGTGAAATCTTTTTTGGACATAATTTATAAATGGGCAAAGGATTTGAATAGACATTTCTCCAAGATATACAGATGACTGATAAGCACATGAAGAGATGTGCAGCATCGTTAGTCAGTAGGAAATGCAAATCACAGTTCTAAGGAGATATCACTTCACATCTACTAGGATGACTATAGGCAAAAAAATAAAATAAATAAATAACAAGCATTGGTGAAGCTGTGGAGAAATTGGAACCCTCAAACACTGTTGGTGGGAATGTAAAATGCTACAGATGCTTTGAAAACCAGTCTTGCAGTTCCTCAAAATATTAAACATTGAGCTCCTCTGTGGAGGAGCTCAGCACTTCCATGCCCAGATATATACCCAAGAGAAAGGAAAACATATGTCTGCATAGAAATGTATACTGTAATGTTCGTAGTACCAGTCTTCATAATAGCCAAAAGATGGAAATAACCCAATGTCTGTTAACTGGTAATTAGATGAGTAAAATGTATTTTATCTTTAAAAAAAGGAGAAGTCTTTTGTGGGGCTTTGAAACCCTAAGCCTTCCCAATTAATTCCCGAAACAAAAGAAACTCCGGACATCTAGGAAGGTTATTGATGCAGGGGCTGAAAAAGGCTTTAGTAGATAAAGTTTGAGACTAAATATAACATACTCATTAACATACCCAGAAGAACTCTTAAAGTTCTTACAGCTGTTAGTAACTCTTACAGCTCGATAATAAGACAGGTATTTTTAAATTAGCAAAATATTTGAATAGACTTTATATCAGAGAAGAAATAGGAATTGGTGATAAGCCTTTGATAAGGTACTCAAACAGTGAAATCGTATTTTGTGTTTCATAATCATAAAAATGTCTCTGAAGGTTGTTTATGATGATGGGTCTTTTTTTTTTAGACATCTGAACTTCAAGAGTTTATTGTATCTTCTAAGAAATGTAGCCTTAAATCTCCGAAAGAGCTTTAGGCTCTCTACTTGTCATGTTTTAATAATATTCCAATAAATGTCTATCTTGAGAAAATACATAAATGGTCATTTTTCTTTGTCATTCAGAAAAATGCTAAAACTGTTTTCTTTCATTTTTGTCATATATATAAAGGAAAATAAATTAATGAGTCATTGATTTTTTTTTAAAGTAGCTGTACTGAATTATTTATATAGGTAAAATTCATCTAAGTAAATAATTCAGTGATTTTCAATAAATCGTTAGTTACCACTATCCAGTTTTAGAACATTGCCTCACCCTGAAGTATTCCTTGAAGCCCATTTATAGTCAGTGCCTTTCCCACCACCACAGTCTGCTTTCTGTGCTCAGTAAATGTCTTTTTTTGACACTTCATGTAAATGAAATCATACACTTTATAGTAGTTTGCATTTGGCTTCTTTCACTTAGCATAATTTTTTTGTTTGTTTTCCATATTATGGCATGTGTTATCATTCCTTTTTATTGCTGTACAGTATTCTGTCATGGACATACCATGTTTTATCTACTCACCAATTTGCGGATATTTATATTGTTTCTAGTTAATTATACTTCACTTGTTCTGTTTGTTTTATTATAGATGCCTTTCAGTTTTCTACGTATAGGAACATGTCAACTGCAATTTAAGATAGTTGTTTTTTTTTTTTTTAAAGATTTTATTTATTTATTTATTTATGAGAGAGAGAGAGAGAGCGAGCGAGCGAGCACAGGCATACAGAGTGGGAGGCAGAGGCAAAGGGAGAAGCAGGCTCCCTGCCAAGCAAAGAGCCCGATGTGGGACTCGATCCCAGGACACCGGGATCGTGACCTGAGCCAGAAGCAGCCGCTTAACCAACTGAGCCACCCAGGCTTCCCAAGATAGTTTTATTTTTGATTTCCAATCTGGTACCTTTAATTAATTAATTTATTTTTTTCTTTCCTTCTTTCTTTCTCTCTCTTCCCTCCTTTCTCTCTCTCTCTCTTCTTTCTTTCTTTCTAGTCTTCTCTACTATAGTGTTGAATAAAAGTGATGAGAGCAGACACTCTTGTATCATTCCTGATGTGTGGAAAGCAGTTAACTCTTTCACCATTATGTATGGTGTTAGCTATTTTTATAGTTGTGACAAGAACTTTTATTAAAGTATTCCTGGGAATAACAAAAATTTGAAAACAAACCAAATGTCCTAACATAAATAAGATTAATAGTATGGAATGGGATTGTATATAGCAGTTAAAGTGAATTAATTAGAGCTATATAGATCACTAGAGATAGTGAAAAGTTACTTAGGGACCCTGGGTGGCTCAGTTGGTTGGGTGTCTGACTCTTGATTTCAGTTCGGATCATGATCTCAGGGTCGTGAGCTTGAGCCCCAAGTGAGGCTTTGCAGTGAGCATGGAGCCTGCTTAAGATTTAGCGCCACCACTCTAAACACCACCCCCCTCCCCACCGCTTTCTTGCATATGCACTCTCAGAATAAAGGAAAGTAACTTATAGGAAGGATTGTTTTGTAGATCATACATAAATGTAAGTTTTTAAAAAACTATTAATTAAACTTCAAACTTAATCACATTTGATTAGTTTTCCATATATGCTCTTTTTCTGTTCCAGAATCCAGTCCATGATACCACCGTGCATTTAGCATATATGGATTTTTTTAGGGGAGCTGATTAAAGACTATGTAAATACATTTACATAGTATTGCTTTAAGAAATTGAGTTTATGCAAACATAAGGAAGGGAATTGCAGATAAGTCAACACAGTTTTATTTGAAATATTAAAGCTTATTTTTGTATGACAAATGAAACTTAACCAAATAAAATCCAGGTTTGATGTGTGTGTGTGTGTGTGTTATCTTGGTGTTATTAGAAAGAATTAAAAAGTAGGTTTAGAACAAATAGCCATGGAAGAAATTGTTACTGATACAAGTTTTTAAATATATAAACCAATTCTAAATATTTTATTGGTTTATAAATGATAACCCTAATATAAAAATATTTTGGAAATAATTAATACCAAAATCTGGATAATGAGTTTTTCTCGGAAGGAAAGAGTAGAATGATTTGACATAGTTTCAAACGAGGCTTCAATGATACTTGTTAGATAAAACATCATAGATAAGGTAAATAAATGAAATTTTGAATTTATAAGAAACGTGGGACTGTGTTTAGATTTGTTTAGACCAAATGGCAGGTCTCTGGATGTTTGTTAATGTGATTTCAGTATTTTATTATAGAGTTGAAAAGTTGTATAAATTAAAAAGGAGTATTAAAGATGGCTTTGAATATTCCGAAAATGAAAATTAGTACAATGAAAATGTTTGTTCGGAAATGTTAGAATTATAGAAGTTCATGTGGTTAACTAAATGGAAATTTCCTACAGTGGTTTTTCTTTGTATTGGTGATGCAGAAAGTATTTAATTATATCCTTGTCTTAAATAAGAGATATACAGAGATAATGCTGTAGTAAATGCAATTGGGATTAGGGTTTGTTTCAATAGACTAAATCATGTTTAATTCCAATAGACCATGTGTTGAAAAGGTGACTCTTTATATGCCCTCTGGTTCCAAAATTATGGCCAGAGGGATATCAGGGTCACCGAGAATAATTTGGAGATTGCCAAAGACTTGTTTTAAAGTGTTTTCAAGTCTGACCGAGAACTCTGACATTTGGAAACAACTAAGAAAATATGAATATTTTCAATCATGTTTCCTTTTTAGGATTGATTTTAAAGAAACTACTTCACACAGGAAACTCCTTGAAGGTATAGTTATATCTTTTTTCTATGACTTAAAAAAAACTGTCTCTTGTTCTACTTTTCCTACATCAACTTTTTTCCTAAAATATTTTGAATTGTCTTTAGTTTACTTAGTTGAAGTGAACTGACTTAAAATAAAATATAGCAACATATTTAGTATGTATAAAAATACATACTGGGTTGACTAGGCTATTGAAAAACTTTTGCCACTGCATTGAGTGATTCACTAGAAATACTTTACTCTGGTCCCCAGGAGACAAAAATTATTCAGTCTTTCAACAAATTATTCTTTATATTACTATAAATATTCTTAGATGTATGGAAAAATAGAGGATTTATATTAAAAAGTTGGTTTTATTTCTTTTCTTTGGATTATCTCATTGTGCTGTGGTAAGAGACGCTACCCAGTGCAAAAGCCTCTTATAGGTTAAGTGAAAGTTTCCTATCGTGGTTTTGGTATCAAGGCTTGGTATAGCAGTACAAAGGAATCAGCCTTCTGAATTGTTTTCTTGTTATCTCTGTAAACCCTAAGGGTGGCAGCTGTTGAACAGGTTTAACAATGGCCATTTACAAAGCTGTGGTAGGGCAATTTCCAAAGCTACCAGGGAGATTAGCTTAGTGAAGAACTTTGTGTTTTTGTTGTCAGAGATTGAATGTTTTTCTGTCTTTTCCTGTTCTCTTCCTGGAAGAGAATTTATGCAGTGGTTGAAATATTTGTTGTTTTTTGTATATGGGTATTGTTCTAGGTACTTAGAATATAGTAATAAGTCAAAATTTCTGCTTTGCTGGTTAGCAGCAAATAATAAATAGATGACATAATTTCAGAGAGTGGTAAGCTTTTTAAGAAGAAGAACATTGATTTAGCAGGGCACACCAAGATCCCCATAACTATTCCACCTTTTACCGAAGTCACCGTATGAGGAGCAGTTACTGCCCTCGTTCTTTTTGCTTTTTGGATTAGACCAGTGGTGTTGAGAAAGAGGGAAGTAAACAAGAAGGACATAATTTTCTGATTTTTTTTTTTTTTACCAATGGAAATTATAGAATGAAGATTACCTGATGGCCAAGTTTATTCTGTATTTGTTCAGAATCCATGAATTTAAATGTATAAATAATGAGAGCACAATAAGTGACATGGATATAGTAGCCCTTCCTCTTTCCTTCCCTCCCCTCTTTTCTTTTTCCTTTTCTCCTTTTTCCATTCCCTCCTCTCGTTTGTTAAATAACATTCTCTAATCATCTTCTAGAGAATTTTGGTCTTAAAAGTAAGAAAATATTTCCCTTGTAAGTAAAAATAACTTTTTCATTTCATTTCATTTTAGATCAGACGGGAAGGTGTTCGTCTTTTCTTACTATGGTTGCAAGCTCTTCAGAATAACTGTAGCAAAGAACAGCTTTGGATGTTTTCATGCTTAATTCCTGGATTTTCAGCACTACAATCTGAACATGGACCTCGAACTTTAGATAATCTCATTAATCCTCCACTCAACCTTCAAGAAAGTAAGATTCGTGAGATCTTATCCATCAGTATTTCAAAATTTCCTATGTAGTTTGTTAATATAGTTTTAAAATGTTTATGGGGTGCCTGAGTGGTTCAGTGGGTTAAAGCCTCTGCCTTCTGCTCAGGTCATGATCCCGGGGTCCTGGGATCGAGCCCCACATTGTGCTCTCTGCTCAGCGGGGAGCCTGCCTCCTCCTCTCTCTGCCTGCCCCTCTGCCTACTTGTGATCCCTGTCTGTCAAATAAATAAATTAAAAAAATCTTTAAAAAAAATGTTCATATGTTTATTTACTTATTAAAGATTTTATTTATTTATTTGCCAAACAGATCACAAGTAGGCAGAGGCAGGCAGTGGAGTGGGGGGAGGGGAAAGGGGGGGAGCAGGCTCACTGCTGAGCAGAGAGCCCAGTGTGGGGCTCGATCCCAGGACCCTGGGATCATGACCTGAGCTGAAGGCAGAGGCTTTAACCCGCTGAGCCACCCATACACTCCTGTCCATATGTTTATTAACTGGATAATTCAAGGCCATGTTGTATAATGTAGGTTTTACTATTTTTTACGTATGATGAGGCCAACAGATCAGAAGATGATTGTGATTAAAAAAAATAGTTACAGTTCCCGAGGGGAGAGGGCATACCACACTAGGGAGGGTGGCCAGAGGGGGAGGTACCAGGGTCTGTCAGGGGTAGGGCATTAAAGGCAAGAGCCCTTATTGTGAATTCTGTAGGTAGGAACATGTGAAGAAGTGTGACAGTCCTATGATTGGCTCATTTGGATAATTTCAGCAGGCTTAGGTGCATAGTGGCTGTCCCTCATTGTCACCCAAGTACCTGAGGAATTAGGTCAGAGGAATAGTGGCCTTGAACATGAGAACTGGATAGAAGAGGGTTAGAGGTGTGGACCCTGGACTGGTTGGTTTGCGTGTGGAAGGCATGTTCTCTGGCCCATCTTTACTATCTCTGGGAATTAGCTCTTTAGCCCTGGGAGAGACATTGTCTTCCTGGCCAGCAAGGCTTTTGGTGTTAGAGCATCAGAAACACATGGTTCATAGAATCATGTGTTTCATTTCATCACGTATTCATTTATTCTATGAATAAAATTATTCATAGAATAATTTTACATTTATCTTTCATTTCTAATTCTCATGTGTCATCTTGTATCCTTAAGTTAATTTAGATGTACATTGAAGTACAAGAGTATTTTACTTTGTGCCAAGAGGACTGTAACAAAACTTATTTTTATGAGCTTAATTACTTGGCTAATATTTATTAAGAAACAGGTTTAGGAACCTGCCTGTACTAAACTAGGTGCTGCTTAGGCAATATTTAAGAGAGTTCAGCTCATTGTTGGTTGATTTTCTTTGAATTTGCATTTGTTATAATGAATGTTTTTGAATACTTGAAAATTTTAGAAAATGCAAGTTTCTTATTTTGTACATGGACTTTTATAATCAAGGAACTAAGATGCTGTCCTTCCTTTTTGAGAGGGCAATAGCATTTCATTCTTTGAATAAGGGGACTACCTTTAAGAGTAAGTGTGGTCATTACTAGAGTAATATGTCCTTTAATTGATAAATAACTTCATTATTGTTGTTTCTCATCATACTACGGAACTTTTATATTGGGCACACTTAATGTTAATTTTAAAAATATGAGTTCTTTTTCAAGTAAGATTCACTCTTAAGCCCTTTGTTATCTGTCCATCCCTGTCACATTCTCTCAATCAAGGGCTTATGAAGCAGCTGATTACTTAACTTTATGGTTGTTGTGATGGACTGGTAGGAAGATCTCAGATTCATTTCAAGGTCCAATCATTAGAATGTTTTCAAGTACTATTTACTGCATATTTACATTTAAATTTTATTTGGATCACATTATTTCATTATTAAATTTGTTTTGTAATTATACTAAAATTTTGTCTTTGTATAGCTCAAGTCACTATAGAGGAAATCACTCCTCTTGTCCCTCCACAATCAGGAGATAAAGGACAAGAAGATCTCACAAGCTATTTTCTTGAAGCACTTTTAAAATACATAGTAATTCAGGTATGTGTTATCTTCTTTGATATCATCCCTCTTACCATCTTGTGTGGGTAATTAATTTTTCTCTCTCTTTCCATTATTATGTTAGAGTAGATATTTGCTTATTTTCTTGAAGGAGGACAAATTTTTACTTTTGAAAATGTTTGTTAGTATGTCTTTGTCAAATAAAAATCATTGGAGGGATTATGAATCTCTTAGAAAGGAACCTAGCAAGAAAATCTTAAAGTAGACTCTTTTATGTATATAACTTCTTCTGTGGGCCAGTTGGGTTTACTTTCTAATCCTTTCCTTTATAATCAGTAGTTGTGGTCTTTAAGTGATAACTGATTTAGGAATCAGCCTGCCAAGAGACAGCCAGTAGGGAGGTAGGCTGAGAATGGGATGTGGGTGGAGGAATGTAATTTATACTTTAACCTGTTTGTACTCTATAAATTTCTCGGTGAATGTATTTTGTAGGGTAACCTATTCATCTCTTCATATGAAATGTGTATGCCCTTGTTGACGAAAACAGTCTTAGTATATACCCATTTCTTATAACTATTCCAAACACAAAAGTTCCCTATGCCTCAGAAACTAACATTATAAAGTTAACTCGGACCCTGAATGAGATTGCCAAGGTTTAAATCTGATTCTCCATCTTACTGACATAAAAATAATACCTATCCTATTTTGGTGTTTGATGGTTGAATAACTAGTGCAAAGTACTAGAAGAAAAAAGTGCATGACACAAAGTGTTTTGTGGGTAGTAGTTGTTACTGTCATTATCATTACAGTTTTTCTTTTTTAAAAAACAACTTTTGTACCTTGTATAGATTTTTAAAATGTGTTTTGCTGGTTTGTTGAGATGTAATTGACATATACTAAACTGCAATATTTGAAATATATATTTTGATGAAATTTATTACATGTGTACAGCCGTGCAGCCATCACCATTATCAAGATAACGACTATATTGCTCCTAAAAATTCTCACATGCCTTTGTAATACATCTTTTTCTACTCCTAACCACTGCCTGATTCCCAGGTGACTATTGATCTGATAACATGTCACCAGAGTTTGCATTTTCCATATTTCCATATAAATGGAATCATATGGTACATACTTTTTTTGGGGAGTTTGGCTTCTTTTCTCTATCATAATTTTTTTGAAAATTATCCATATTGTTATGTTTCAATAGTTGGGTTCTTTTTATTGCTGAGTAGCTTTTCATTGTATGGATATAACACGCTTTGTTATCCAGTCACCTGTTGATGGTGATATGAGTTGTTTCCATTCTGGCTATTACAAGTAAAATGGCTATGAATATTGATAAACTAGTCCTCATGTGGACATAAAGTTTTTTCTCGTGCGTAAATACCTACTAGTGGAATGGCTGGGTTGTAGAGTAGGTATATATTAACTTGTTAAGGCATAGCCCAGCTGTTTTCCAAAGGTTTTTTTTACATTCCACCAGCAGTCTATGAAACTTAAAATTTGCTTCACATCCTCACCAACAGCTGGTATGGTCAGTATGTAATTTTAGTTATTCTAAAGTGAATAATGTAGGAGCACCTGGGTGGCTCAGTCGGTTAAGCCTCTGCCTTTGGCTCAGGTCATGATCCTGGGATAGAGCCCCATGTTGGGCTCCCTGCTTGCAGGGTACCAGCTTTTTCCTCTCTTCCCTGTGTACCAGCTTTTTCCTCTCTTCCCTGCTCATGTGCGCGCTCTCTCTCTCTCTCTCTCTCAAATAAAGTAAATAAATAAAATCTTTAAAAAGTAATGAATAAATGTATAGTGGTATCTCATTGACGCCTACTCTGGGCCTTTGCCATCTCCCTACTTAGGTATCTTCCTCACCCTACTGAAATTCTCACACCCTATATTTTATTGCTCTTTCCCTCTTATTCTCCACCCCCTCACATCATGGACACTTTCCTCATCCTTCTCAGTCTTCAAGTCTCCATTGGGCTGTTGCCTTTGCTACATCCCCTTCACGGATGCGCTGCATTTTGTGGTCAGGCTCTAATCACCTACACTTGACTGCCACTGCTTTTATTCTTTATCCCACTTCGACTCCCATATGCCTGTTTTGTATGACTTTTTTTTTTTGAAGATTTTTATTTATTTATTTAACAGAGATCACAGTGGGCAGAGAGGCAGGCGGAGAGAGAGGGGGAAGAAGGCTCCCCGCTGAGCAGAGAGCCTAATGCGGGGCTCAGTCCCAGGACCCCAAGATCACAACCTGAGCCGAAGGCAGAGGCTTAACCCACTGAGCCACCCAGACGCCCCTTGTTTTGTATGATTTTAAGGCTGAATTATTCAGGAAAGGGCAAAGGGGGAAAGGACATTAATATCTTTGTCATTAGTAGATCCACATCTGGGTCAACTTTGAAAATTTTCAGAGCACGTTTTATCTTCTAAAATTTTTGAAATATAATACATACAATGCATTTACATGGCATTAAACCAGTTTTTTTGTTTGTTTGTTTGTTTTTGGTTTTGGTCTCTTTAACCAACCCTCTATGCTTCCAATTGTCTAGGAACCGTACAGGATGGAGGGGTGTGTGTAGGGGAATCTAAATGTGAGGGCCTCCCCAGTCTGACAAATAAGCACAAGGGAGACTTAGGATACATTTCTTTCCTGACCCAGGAAAAAACCTTCCTTCTCTCTATTAACATTGAAGAGACAGGCTGAATTTTCAAAAACTGAAGTAAGAGAGATCATATGAAGAGTATATGAAGAGAGTATATGAGAGAGAGTGTATTGGAGAGTATATGAAGCAGAACATTAATCTGACTCTTCAAGGGTTTCTAAACTTCTCACACTGAAGAGGTTCTCTGTTATGTCTCCTCTATTTGGATCAGAGAAATCAATATACAAGCCTCAACATGCAATATCATTCACCTAGATTTTCTTTTTCAAGTTTCCTTAGACGGCCATTTATTCAAAGCTAGTCCCTCTACATCTTGTTGACCAAAAACCACCTTTCTCAATTCCATGCGATCCATCTCTATATCCGTACTCAGCACATTCACTCTTCACCCCTCCATCTCTCTCCAGTGTCCAACACAGAGTAACAGAAGATGCAGAAGGTCGGGGAGGCTGCAGAAAAATGTAGTATATTTTAATCAGAACATTTCTGAATTCTCCTGCTTGAGGATAAGCCAGGAAATGGCCTTCTTTAGGCCTCTAGGAGGTAGAAATTTCTCATGTCCTCCTATGAATCTAAAAGCACTGTATTTTTTTCTCTCATTAGACGAGTGTGTTCATTACCTTCTGTTACAGATCACCTGCAATTTTTCGTTATCTTTCCTTGAGCATATTTTAAACTCCTTGCAGCCTTGTTCATATTCTGGTTCATCTCTGTTTTCTTCACATAGCCAAACACTGTGGTTTATACAGGGCAGCAGCCAGCTATATGGCTGTTGAACAAAGTAAGAGAGGGAGGTGAATGATAATACAATAGCCTGAGAAAGCTTCATCTCATTAGTTGAGAAAATTCCATACACAGAAGCATCTCTGAAGAGTTCCTGCATTTTATGATCTACGTAGAAACATTTCTACCTCCTCATGTCAATTATCATATGCCATTTGCTATTATGATGAAATGTCTCATTATGTGACCTCTGGAACTAATTTGGCCGAGTTTGCAATTCCAGATAACAGTTCACTGAAGCTTCATTACTACACGAGTAATGTTTATGAAGCTATGTCACAGTTCCAGTGCTGGTACTGGCCAGTGGAGGCTGCTGTGAGCCACGGGTGAAGATGGGATGCTGTAGCCCAACTGCTGGGTACCCATCTGTGTCCTGAATCCTGCTCCATCACTTACTATCTGTATTCCATCATTTTGGTCTTGATTTCTCATTATGACACAGGTGGGATTCACCCACATCGTGCAAGTATCAGCAGTTGGTTCTTTTACTTTGCTGAGTAGTATTCTGTAGTGTGATGCTCCACAGTTTGTTTATCCAGTCACCTCTTCGGTTTCAACTGGAATCTACTAGACTCCTCCACAGAAGATGAACATTTAGATCTGTTTCCTTTGTCAGCCTTCAATGGCATTATACCAGTTTTTACAACTTGCCCTTTATATATATCTAGCTGTATATCTTTAGAGTATAATAGATTACTGTATCATTTAACTAACTTTTTACAACCTTGTTTATGATGGCTAATAATTGTTTCTGTCTCATGGAATGATTCTGATTGTATTTTTTATTTTTAGGTAAAAAGTTTAGAATGGAAGAACAAAGAAAACCAAGAAAGGGGATTTTCATTTTTGTTTTCACATTTTAAGAAGTATTACTTGCCTTATATTTTCCCAAACATCTGCAAGGAGAATAGTTTATATCATCCTGTACTTGGTAGGTCGTCTGTGGAATTTTCTAAAAGATCACATGTGAAAATAAAATATAATACCTCAATGTAAAGTTGACATTTGTTACCTGCGGAAAACTGATAACATTTAATATTTTGTATTGATTGTTTAAAAATACTATGCCTTGATTCATAGAGAAAGTGGAATTTTATTAATAGGAAAGCTTCACTGAGTGTGAAGAGATTTTTTTTTAAATATCTTCTCTGGATCTCACTGATAGGAAAAATTAACCCACCAGAAATATTTGATATTATAAATTAAACTTCTGCTATTTGGTATGATCCTTAAACTATATTATAAATTTTCTTTTTAAGGTCCCCCAAGGGTTCAATTTAGTATGTCTTATTCAGGTTTTGTATGAATAATAACATTGTCATATATTTTGATGATGTCTTGTCCAGTATTTAGTGGCTGTACCGAAATGACTGAGCCTTGAAACTAGAGCCTTTCTGACAAATCTTGGTTTAGAAGCATACCTCTTCCATATATAGAAATCACTGACTGTCTGTAGTCTGTATGTTGAAATGGTTGGGGGTGTGTGTGTGTGTGTGTGTGTGTGTGTGTGTGTGTGTGTGTTTTCCCAGAAAGATGTTCCTATTTTAAGCTTTGCCAAGTTTAGGCAGCTAATAGGTTTAGGCCTAACCATTAAGGCTTGTAGAAAGGGCTTAGAGTAGTGGATCTTTGTCATCGAGAACAATATTTGCTTTAAAAATAGTTTTGCTATAAAAATCAAGGAAAAATTCTCATACTTTGTATTCAGAATTTGTGTCTTAGTCTTAGGTTAATTGAAGTGAGTTCTCATTAATTTTAAATGGCTCTAGAAGCTTCTCTGTGCTTAGACAGGATTCACTGAGCCCTTTAGTGATATTTTGCAAAAAGACGTTTCCATATGTCAGCAATATATGGTTCACTCTTCTAGATTGCATGCTAATATTTAGCAGATTATTTTAAAATGTCATTTAAAATCTACTTTTAAAACAAGGGTATCATCAAAAGTGTTTTCACAAATGTTTGAAAATATAGATTTATCTAAGCATAATTCTTTTCTTATTTTGGTTTTTGTTTTCCTTTTATATTCCTGTAGATATCCCACAGGTGAGACCAAAGCCACATTATGTCATGATAAAGAAGGATGCCGAAACCAATGAAGCAATCTATTGTACAAAAGAACCTTTCATTAAGGCTCGTGTTATTGTTATTCGTTGGCTGGTTTCTTTCTGGCTTGAGCCAAAGCCACATACAGGACCTCATATTCCTGGGATGGAAGGTGAAGTCTTGCCAAAGAATATTCAGGTAATACACCACAAAGGGAAAACTTGTTAAAGTTAGGAATGGCTTAAGAGATGTGTCTATGAATTTCAGGTGCCTTAGATGTAGAACAAATATAAAACAAATGATGGTGATATTTTCTTTGTGTAAATGTATTTTATAAATCCAAATTTTAACAATTATCATAGTAGTCTTAACGAAAAAAACTTGGAAGATACAGAATTTAATTCTAGTCATATATGAGTCTTAGCTTCTAATTTATTACTGTATTTTATATTAATTATGCAGTACTAAAAATATTCTGAATTGTACACACAAATTCTTGCAGTTGGAAACGATTTGTAATCAAATGGTTGTAGAACCTCCATAGTTGTTTTTTGATTTCTGAGCATTCATAGAATACTGATTTAATGTCTCATTTCCCAGGGCGCCTGGCTGGCTCAGTTGGTGGAGCATGCAACTCTTGATTTTGGGGTTGTGGATTCAAGCCCCATGCTGGGTGTAGAGATAACTTAAAAATAAAATCCTAAAAAAAGTCTTGTCCCCATTTTGTTTTCCCTTTTTTCAGCAAGGGCACTGAGTCTAGAAATGTGATGTAAAATCATATAGCTCTACAGTGGAGGGACTAATATTTAAACTTCTGGTATTTTTTATTAAATAGTTTCCCTCTTTTTCACACATTTTTTATCAATGTGTGTTTTTTCTGAAGTTATCTCTATTACACTATTTTTTGAATAATTTTTATTTTCCTTTTCTCAGACTTTCTTTAGTTTTAAAAATCTTAAACTGTGGGGCACCTGGGTGGCTCAGTGGGTTAAAGCCTCTGCCTTTGGCTCAGGTCATGATCCCAGTGTCCTGGGATGGAGCCCCACATCAGGCTTTCTGCTCAGCAGGAAGCCTGCTTCCCTTCCTCTCTCTCTACCTGCTTCTCTGCCTACTTGTGATCTCTGTCAAATAAATAAATAAAAATCTTTAAAAAAAAAATCTGAAACTGTGTTTTTGTTATGACTTCTTAGATCTTTTACAAATTAAGTGCGGGTATAAAGTGTGTGTTTAGTTGATTAATGTTCAGGAAATTAAAATTTATATTCCCCTTAACCTTTTATTTATCTGTGGCCAACTATGGGTATGTTTTCCCTAAACCTTTGTTCCAAGGTCTCTGCAAATAATCACTAAGTGTGGAAACTCATGTGGGACTATTTTTCATGATCCCAGAACTTAATGCACTAAAATCACAGTTTTGATTGGGAAGGGATATTTGAAATAATTTACTTAAACCCTTTGTTTTATAGATGACAGAACTGAGATCAAAAATTGAGTAGCTTACTAGAAATAATTTGCCATACCATGGAATAGTGCTACTACCATCATACCATGGTAGTAAGTTTTTCATCACCAACCTTAAGACTTTTACTTTACTCCTAAGGTTAGTCTTCATCTTCAGTCATGGTGAAATTCTTTTAAGTTATGAGAATATAGAGTGTTCTCTTGAGTTTTCTTTCTTTCTTCTTTTTTTTTCTTTTAAGATTTTAAGTAATGACTGTACTCAATGTGGGCTCAAACTTAAAACCCCAAGATCAAGAGTCACATTCCGGACTGACTGAGCCAGCCAAGTGCCCCATTCTCGAGTTTTCTTATATTTTCTTTTGGATTCCTTTCTACTTCTGTCATAACTTTTCTTCCATTCCTTTGTGTTTTTTGTAACTTGTTTGTACTGCAAACATTCTAAAGTCAAATTAGAGGTGGATAGAGGATTAGTGAGTATCACTATATTACTTAGATGTTGAGTTATTTGCATTGCTACTTAATTATTTAGAATGGAGTCTAAATGAAATCTATGCCCAATTTTAAACAGCGGTTTATTTGTGGAATGCTGTTAGAAAGCAAAATACCAAGTTGAATGATTCTGATATTCTCCCCCTTTTGTTTTTATTTTAGAGAGCAGCTGCTAGTTTGGTATCCAGAGAAGAAAACAAAAATGATAATGCTGATAAAGCAGATAGAACTACAGAACCAGAACAGTCTCATTCCAATACAAGCACTCTCACAGAGCGAGAACCTAGCTCATCCAGTCTCTGCAGTATTGATGAGGAACATCTCACAGACATTGAAATAGTTCGCAGAGTTTTTTCTTCTAAAAGAAGTAATGTCAACTTTGTCACAGAGATATTTCGTCAGGTAAAGTACCTCTGAGTAATTTTAATTTGTAATATAGACTTTGGTTTTTAATGTTGAATATACTGGCTTTCAGAGATTTAAAATTTTTATATTTAATTTTAAGTTTATATTTAATTTTTAAAATTTATTACATCTTACATTTGTTACATCTACAATTTATTATTTAACTTTTTAAAATTTATTACATCTAATCCTTTAATATTTTCAATTTATATTTTTTTAGTTTATGATGATTTTAGTTTAATAACTGTCCACTTCCACCCATACTCCTTCTTTTATTAGAACAATTTTCTTGTTACTCACTTTATGGTTTGAAACCTTTCTTCCTACCATTTCATTAGTAAATTTTAATAAAATTATTTCATCTTTTCTACAATCAATAAAAATGATTTGTGAATAGAAGAAGCATTGTTTTCTTTGCCTTTATCCTCCTTTCAGAGGCTATTTTGTCCTCTAAGGCATTCTGAAGTTAAAGTTGCTTAAGGCAGATATTTGGGGACTAAAATAAAGAAATGGAGAGAAAGAAAAAGAATAAAAACTATTTCACATAGAGATAACTAGAAATTCCTAAATGCACATTCTCAGTTACATAGAAATTTTGTGGGAGATAAGCCTTATGAAAACTAATCATTTGCTCTTAATAGCAAAGGTACTTAACTTTTGCAGGTAAACATCATTGAGTTTTGTAGCTGAAGGGGATCATTCAAGTCTCACAGCAAGTAAGTGGTAGATCTGGGATTAAAACTCCCAGATCCTGGTTCCCATGTCAGTGCTGTTTATTCTATACCACATGCCTTTACATGCCAGCAAGCTGTCTAGGCAAAGCAAATCTTCACCTTGTACACATGTTTATTGATATGTAAAGCAAAGCATGAGGCAGCATTAGTTTTGTTAACCTAAGTTAAAGAAAGAAACTTGTGCTTGTTTCAGCAGCACATATGCTAAAAATTGGAATGAGACAAAGAAAATTAACATGGCGCCTGCTCAGGGACCACTGGCAAATTCACAAAGCGTTCTATATATATAGATATATATATATTTTTTTAATTAACATATAATGTATTATTTGCTTCAGGGGTATAGGTCTGTGAATCCTCAATCTTACAGAATTCACAGCACGCACCACAGCACATACCCTCCTCAGTGTCCATAACCCAGCCACCCCATCCCTTCCCTCCATGTTCTATATTTTTGTGTTAATAAGTACGAAATGTATACAGTTATATACAAATGGACTCAGTTTTATACAACCCCAATAAAGTGAATATCACAATATAAAAAAAAGCAAATTTGCCTTAACATTTTTCTAGCTTTGGCAGTGGTTCTAGTTGCCAAGTTTAAGGTTTACGTTATAGAATATTTGACAAATGCGAAAGGAAAGATACTCGGCAAATAATGTTGGAGAACTTTACTTCTGGGAGAAGTTTATTTTTCCTTGTTTGTTTCTTTTGGATTTTTGTGTTAAGGACTTAGATTTTTTTCAGAATTTTGTGGGAATTACTTTGAAGCCTGGGTTGAAAGTTGTGTTCCTCCAGAGAAGAATTGCTCTTGCTTTCCAGGCATTTGGTGGTCCTGTCAACCTTGGAATATATTATTTATTTATTTTAAAAATTTTTAAGTAAGCTCTGTGCCCAGTATGGGACTTGAATTCACAACCCCAAGATCAAGAGTCTCTTGCTCTACCAAATGAACCAGCCAGGTACCCAACCTTGGTTTACTTTAAATTAGAATTTTCAGCTTATAGGGCACTGGGGTGGCTCAGTGGGTTGGGCCTCTGCCTTCACCTCGGGTCGTGGTCTCGGGGTCCTGGGATTGAGCCCCGCATCGGGCTCTCTGCTCAGTGGGAAGCCTGCTTTCCCCTCTTACTGCCTACTTGTGATATCTCTCTGTCAAATAAATAAATAAAATCTTTAAAAAAAAAAAAAAAAGAATTTTCAGCTTAATGATTCTTACTGCTTTGCAGTACTCAAAGTTATGTGATGACCAGCCTGAAAATATGAATTTGCAGGAAAGGCTATTCTTCCCTTATATTCCCCTACCCAAAGTCAACAGACAAGTTTCGTCACTGACTGTTCTGTGGAGTTGAGTTTTTTGCCTTCCCCTTCTAGTTTGCCTTTGTTTTGAATTTAGCTTTCATTGGTGTCAGTTTTACATGTAGAACTCTGATCTGTCTCTCCCCACTGTACAGGTGGCTGTTTGAGCCAATACTCTGTAGGCTGTCCAAGGCAGCAGCCAGCAGCTTCATTGCTCATTTACTTCTCTGGATTAATACTCATATTTTATTCTAGACTCAGAATATCCATACAAGCTGAGCCATTAATTTAAAAAGTTGTATTGTATTTTTTAGATATTTTATGCTGGACCATTCCAGGATATCTTTAAATGATATTGCTGGTAATTGAATTTCTTTGAGATGTTTTTATTCTGATAATTATTTTTATTTATTTATTTTTTATTTTAGAGAGGGATTGGAGGCAAGGGGCAGAGGGAAATGGAGAGAAGGAATCTCAAAGCAGGCTCTATGCCCAGTGCAGAGCCTGATGAGGGGCCTGATCCCGTGACCCTGAGATAATGACCTCAGGGGTGCCTGGGTGGCTCAGTTGGTTAAGCATCTGACTCTTGATTTCTGCTCAGGTCATGATCTCAGGGTTGTGAGATTGAAACCCATGTTGGGCTGTGCACTGGGCCTGGAGCCTGCTTGAGATTTCCTTTCTCCCTCTCCCTCTGCTCGTTGGCCCTGCTTGTGTTCTCTAAAATAAATAAATCTATCTTATTTTAAAAAGTGATTTTTAAGGAAAACTTAAGGGAAAATAAATTTTAGGATGGTGACACTAATGAATTATTAATGTTTTGAAAAGGGATCAATTTCTAAGATTACGTTGTCATAGGAAAGCTTTTTTACCTGCTTAGTATTACTGATAAATTTTCAAAATTGAGAATTTTTGAAATAGTTTCTTTCCTTATTTTGAAGGTTCATATGTTCCACAATATAATATAGATAAAAATACTCTCCATTAATTATCAGAGATATGACCTTATAATGATTTTGCCCTTAGCAGTCCCAGCTAGAGTACAAGTCTTTCTATAGGTAAATAAGTTTAATAGAAATATGTTTACTTAACATTTCTCAAATAATTGCATCCTCCTAGCTTTCACAGTTTTTATTTTCCCTATCTTAATGTTGTCCTTCAACCTTCCTTTCCTCTCTACCCTTTTCCCCTTCTTTTTTTACCTGCTCTCATCCTTAATATCACAACTTAAATATGATTACACCAGAGAAGTCTTCCATGACCACTTTTACCCACCCACTTAAAGACAGATGCAGGGGCGCCTGGGTGGCTCAGTGGGTTAAAGCCTTTGCCTTCGGCTCAGGTCATGATCCCAGGGTCTGGGATCGAGCCCCACATCGGGCTCTCTGCTCCTCAGGAGCCTATTTCCCTTCCTCTCTCTGTCTGCTCTCTGTCTACTTGTAATCTCTGTCAAATAAATAAATAAAATCTTAAAAAAAAAAAGACAGGTGCACCTGCATGCATATGCACACACACAGACACACACTAGTAAGTACTTCTTTATGATGTTTTTGAAAATTGTCCTCTTCTTTATAGTACCTCTTCTGAGTCTTATATATATTTATTTTAAAAAATTATTTTGAAAATTCTGATCTTTCCTGCTACCCTCCAGGAACGCTTTGCTTACTTATTTATCACTGTATCCTTATTGCCTGTCATAAAGTAGGCACCTAGTAAATATTTGGTGAATGAATCAAGAAGTTCTGTAACTGTTGGGGTACCTGGGTGGCTGGCTCAGTTGGTTGAGCATCTGACTCTTGCTTCAGCTCAGGTCATGATCTCAGGGTCTTGAGATCATGCCCTGTGTCTGGCTCTGTGCTTGGGTTTCTCTCTCCCCCTCTCCTTCCACCTCTACCCCAGCACTTGCATGCACACGACTCTCTCTCTCAAAAAAAAAAAAAAAAAAAAAAGAAGTAGTTCTGTAACTATTGAGGGCCAGATACTTTATCATTGCTGCCTGTGGGCTAACGTTTATTTATAGAAATTAAGTCTTGAGATAATTTGTTAACATAGTTGATGATGTTATTTTAGGGCCAGTGTAATGATTTGGAGTTCTGTCTTTGGTGAAGGTATTTATATTGTTATGTGTCTTTAAAATCAAGATAAAATTGTAAAGTATAGATCCCCAAATCATTTGAAATGATTAAATTGTTCTCCATATCCAATAGAATAGGCATAGATGCACTCCAGGCATTAATCCCCTGTTTTATAAGTAAACCCAGTGTGCTTTATGTTGTCATTACTTGGAGACTACAATGAGGAGCCCCCAAGTATTTTGATATGAAGTAAATATAATACATCAATAGTTTAACCTTTAAGAACAGCACAGATTTTTCATATATATATGCATATATATATAATTCTATATATAGATATTATGTATATAATTTTTTCCCCCAAAGTCACGTTAAGGCAGTGGATCACAAACTGTGGTCTTGGGCGTCTGGGACATCTCCAGGAGTTTTTCAGGTCCATGAGGTTAAAACTATTTTCATGACAGTACTAAGATTTTATTTTTTTCCACTGTCATTTTCTCACAAGTGTATGGTGAAGTTTTCCAGGTATCTCTGGATCTAATACCGTATCACATACGGTATTAGATTGAATGAAGAAACAAGCAGATAAGAATCCAACCGTCTTTTATTAGGCTAAGCATTAAAGATATTTGCAAAAATGTAAAGCGGTGTTACTCTTATTTTAGAATATCTGTTATTCTTGTTAACATCTGGTAGAGTAGCGGTTCTGAGACCAAAATACAAACCATTGCTTTAAGAAGACAAAAATTCCCAGGTCTGCTAAATGCTCACTGTACCTGATTAAATCTTGAAGAAGTATCCATGACAACCTGGGTTGGTTAATAATAAAGTAATATTAAAAATATCAGAAACCAACATGTTTTGTTACTGTTTTTCACTAAGGAGAAAATCATAGCTACTAGTAAATCACATCCCACTGGTGAAGCCAGTTTTTAGAAAACTGGATCAGATTATCTTAAGCTAAATACCATTAAATATTGGATTTTTCTATCTCTTGTTTTGATTCATTCTCCATGTAGTTTTTGGTTGTGTAGTAGTTTTATGGTCATGGAATCAGAACTGAAGATGACTTCATGTAGGTCAGTTTCTATAGACAGAAAATTTGCTGAGTTCATAGATTCAGAAATATTTTTTGAATGATAACTTGCCTTATTTTTGGTTAATATTGATGTCTGAGTGGTGCTTCTTCATAGGAATAAAGTGCCAGTATATGGATTTGAATGTTCTGGTTTCTCTGACAGTTATTTCTCATCGTAAATGTATATATTGCACTCTGGTTTTTATGTATCAGTTTTTTATACCATGGCTAATATCGGTCTTTCCTTAAGATCCGTATTTAGTGTATTGGCAAAATCAGACTTTGGGGCTTGTAAGGACAAAGGTTATACATACTCTGGACTTCAGTAAATTCATCAAGCCACTTGGGATATCGTGTGTCAATTTATGCATTAATAATAATTAATATATTTAATTAATATCATTTATATCTTAGCCCTGGAGATTACTAATATTTTTAAAATGATTAAACATTGTGTTTTATATCAGTTTTAGGTTCATAGCAAAATTGACCAGAAACTGCAGAGGGTTTCCATGCCAATTTTAAAAAGTTAATTTTTCAGTATCTGAGAATAGAATTTTTTTGAGATTGAGATTTTTTTTTCTTATATCTTGAACCTTTTTAAGGAAGGCTGAGTTCTAGTTATAAAATAATTATTCTTAGAGCAGACACTGATGATCTAAATCATGCCATTGACTATTAGGCTGCTACAATATGAGAGTGAGAATTTACAATATGAGAGTGAGAATTTTGGAATGGGTTTGTTAGATGAAAGAAAGTAACAAGTAATGTAGATTGCCAGGGATTTAATAATTACCAAACTACATTAAATATCCTCTGATATCATACATTAACTTTTCATCATTATCTTAGAAAGCTGATTTTCTTGGCTAGTTTCATTCAGATAAAGTCATTTGAGCCCATGATTATTAGTAAATATATCTACTGACAGCTATGTAGGAGGATGTGCCAGGTTTTTAGGTAAATGTCTTGTGACTTTTAGAGTTGAAATTAACCAGTAGTGGTTGTAAAAGGAAAATTTAAAAGCAATTTATTTCCCTTTTTTTTCCTTTTTGGTAAAGAGAAAGTCCAGTGAAAATGTTAACCCATGAACATAAACATGCATGATGAAAGGAATTGATTGTGAGATAGAGTACTTTTACTGTTTTATTTTTGCCTGTCTGAATTGCATAAAATTCTTTTTTATTGTAAAAATACGGTATTTTTGTGATGAAGAGAATATTTACTTTTTTTAAAAAAAGTTAATGCAACCCAGAAAGTACATAAAGGGAAGAATAATTATAAGGTATTCCTTTTAATTAAGTATTTTGCCTTATTATTTAACTTATTATATATTATTTACTACATATAAAATGAAATAAAACATATTTTCTTATGTGCTGATAGTTGCCTTTTTATGTAATTTGTATTACTTCTTGGAATCAGATTTAATTTAATCATCAAATTTAATCATCAAAATTTATAAATAGTAATTTTTAAAAAAGTAAGTTACAAATACATGATTATGAAAAGTGCTATTTACAGTGAACTTTCTAGGAGCATAGTTATTTCATGAAGCAAGGAATATTCTCATTCTGAGCTAGATAGTACAAGTTAAACAAATCTTTGCTTTTGCACTTGAAATCCATGTCTATCTACCAAAAGCATTTCTGATTTTTTTTTCTAAGATTTTATTTTTAAGTAATCTCTATATCCATTGTGGGGCTTGAACTCATGACCCTGGGATCAAGAGTTGCATGCTTTACTGACTGAACCAGCCAGGCACCCCTACTGAAAGTATTTTTTATGTCAGCATATTTATAAATTATTTGGAAACAAAAGGCTTTTTCTGACAATGGGTTGGTTGACTTTATATCTTTAAAAATCAATTATATCATACTTTATAACAACATAAAATATATGTATTAGTGGTTTGTGGCAAGGTAAAATGTACTATTATGTGTGTTCTCTCTTTTTTTTTTTTCCCACCAGGCATTTTTATTACCGATTTGTGAAGCAGCAGCTATGAGAAAAGTGGTAAAAGTATATCAAGAATGGATCCAGCAAGAAGAAAAACCTTTGTTTATGCAAGAGCCTGAAGAAACTGTGATCTCTTCTTCTGACTTACCTTGTATTGACAATGTCACAGACCATGTTATTTCAATGGAAGAAGGAGAAAAGAGAGAAGAGGTAAATTGATAAGACTTAATATATTTTACTATAAGTTTAATAGATTAGATTCTCACAAAAATGTAATAACATGTTGACATACATATACTTAATAAATGGGAAGTTAAAGATACCTTTCAGTATATTTTGCAACTTAGGTAATATACCAGTTATCACAGTACCCTTTCTTAGAGCTCTTTGGTGTCACAACTTTAAAAAATTAATGTTGAGATAGTATACTGATTCTTTAATTCATTGTGTAGATCAAAATTAGATGCCATTTTAAAAGGTGTAATATTTGAGACTGATAGGAGGATGGCAGAGTATGGGCAGGTCCTGAGCTCACCTCTCCCATGGATACACGAAGACTGCAACTAATAAAAAAGAACTCTCACTGAGAAAGACTTGAAGTCTAAGAGACCAGCTCTTGCACAGCTAAAGATAAAAAGAAAAAGCCACAGGGAGTCTGGCTGGTTTAGAGCAACTCTTAATCTTGGGTTTGTGAATTTAGGTCCCATGTTGCGCATACTGGTTACTTAAAAAAAAAAAAAGAAAAGATGGGGAGGGGAATCACCTCGAGAAGGGTAAAGTGTGGCAGAGGTACGGTCAGGTTGGGAACCAAATCCCTAGTCTGGCGACCCACATCATAGGCCCAGAGATCCTACCTGAGAACCAAGGAATTTAAGCATTGTGTTATACACCCCAACTCTGGAGATCTGCACAGGAAAAATGAGAACTCCACAACATCTGGCTTTGAAAATCAGCAAAGCTTAACTTCAGGAGCTTTGAAAATCGTTGGGCTTACCCCTGGGACAACCCGGAGGCTATAGGAAACTGAGACAATACTCCAAGTTGTCCCGTCCACAATCTCACATACTCTCAGATCCAACACAGAGGCAGCAGTTTCCAGAGCACCTGAGATGTACATAAAGGATATTTTTTGACTGATATTAGGGCTTACATTGAAGGGGCAGGGATCTGTAAGAACTTTCTTTCGAAAATAGAAACACTAATGGGCACTATTTTCTTGTCCTCATTTACCCCAGGTAGTAGCTTAATGCTTATGGGCTCCAGTTCTGACATTCTCCACCTACCTTGCTAGCACCAGTCATCCCACCCTGGCATTCTCCTGCAGAATCAACCCACCCCTCTGGTGGACCTTCTCTTAAATTGCTCCCACTTTGCCATAACCCCTGGGCAGCCTTGGCTGGGACTGGTGTCCCTCCAAAGTGACTCATGCCCTGGGGGACTGGTCATGTCCACTAGCACACCCACAGCATGGCAGGTGGGCCTTTAAGCCAGCCAGCCACACCAGGGTCCACCTCCTCCCACCAGGATACCCTTAATAGTCCTGGCTGGGCATTGCAACCAGTTGACCTGGGGGGCAGCCCTGCTTATCAGAATACAAAGCAGTTAGAGCTCATTCAACACCTGAAGGGTGTTCACTGCACACACATGGGACATACCTGGAGCACGTAGTTTGGGTAACTTGGGGAGGAGGGGACTGTGCTTCTGGACCCTACAGGGCACCTTCTACATAAGGCTATTACCTTTGAGACCAGGAGGTGTAGCTGACTACTATCTAATACATGGAAAACAAATGCAGGAAGTTGGACAAAATGAGGAGACAGGAATATGTTCCAAATGAAAGAACAAGAAAAAAAAATCTCAGGAAAATAACTAAATGGAAAGGAATCTACCTGATAGAGTTAAAAGTGATAGTCATAAAGATGCTCACTGAACTTAGGAGTAGAGTGGATAAACTCAGAACTTCAACAAAAAAATAGAAAATTAAAAATCAGATCTGAAAAATACAGTAACTTAAATGAAAAATATACCAGAGGGAATCAACAACTAGGGGAGAGGGTGCAGAAGAATGGATCAGTGATCTTGAAGACAGAATACTGGAAATCATCCAAGCTGAGCAGCAAAGGAAAAATAATTCTATATAAGATAGGGTGAGAGACTTCTGGGGCAACATCAAAAGTATTAAATTTGCATTATAGGGGTCCCAGAAGAAGAGACTTAGAAAGGGGCAGAAAACTTATTTGAAGGAATAACAGCTAAGAACTTTTCTAAACTGGAGAAAGAAACAGAAACATCCAGGTTTAGGAAGCATAGATAAACTCAAATAAGATGAACCCAAAGATGTCCAAACCAAGACATATAATAATTAAAATGTCAAGAGTTATAGAGAATTTTAAAAGCAGCAAGAGGAAAGCAACTTACATGTGAGGGAACACCTACAAGACTCTCAACTGAGTTCTGGCAGAAACTTGCAGGCCAGAGGGAATGGCTTGGTGTATTTAATGTGCTCAAAGGAAAAAAAACCTACAACCAAGAATACCCAGCAAGGTTATAATTCAGAACTGGGGAAATAGAGTTGCTCAGACAAACAAAAGTTAGAGGCTTCATCACCACTGCATCAGCCTTATAGGAAATGTTAAAGTGACTTCTTTATGCAGAAAAGAAAAAACCATAACTAGAAGTAAAAAGTTTATGAAATAAAACATTTCACTAGTGTTGGAAGATAGGGGAGGGACAGTAGAGTACTCCCCAAGCTGAGAAGACACTTTGAGACTGGAAAGCAAAGAAGGCAACTCCATATGATTTACAGAGTTTTATTCGGGGTAGTTTACCGATGAGGTGATGAAGCACATGATGATCCAGGTGCTGTACAGCTATCCTCCACAAAGTCTAGACCTTAGTCCATAGATTTTATAGAGCAAGAGGTATGCAGAAGGGCATTGTTATGTGATCAAAGGGTTTGCATGCACTTAATTGACAGCTAACCTTTTAATTAGACCTTGTGGTGCCATCTGTGCATCAGGAAAGATGAGGACTACATCATCTCTAGCAGATTCATGGGTGGTCAAAGCAAGCTTCCCCCATCCCAGGCTTGGCAGACATTTCTAAAGTAGCCCCAAGAGAGGTCATCAAGCAAATACGAACAAGATGGAGGGCCATTGGTGGAGTCAGGATTGTCAGCACTCCACAACTGGTAAAAGCAAACATACAATAAAGGAAGTATGTCATTCACTTTAAAAGCTAATTTGAAGGTTAAAAGAAAAAAGTGGTAAAATCAACTCTGTTTACAATAACTAGGTAAGGGATACACAAAATAAAAACATGTAAAATATGTGTCAGATACATAATACGTGGTGAGAGGTAAAAATGTAGTACAAATAGAATGTGTTTGAACTTAAGTGACCTAACTTAAAATAGATGACTAACACATAGGGTGTTATACATGGATCTATAGCCCCCATAAACAAAAAACCTGTAACAGGTAAACAAAAAATAAAGGAATCCAAGTACAAAACTGAAGATTGTCATCAAATTACAAGAGAAGACAGCAAGAAAGAATAAAGAAACAGAGAAGAATTACAAAAACAGCAAGAAAACAATGAAAATGGCGGTAATAATGCCTATCAATAATTAGTGTACATGGACAAAATTTTCAATCAAAAGTTATCAAAATTTTAAAAATTTCAAAAATAATTGAATATATTAAAAAAAAAAGAACAAGACCTATCTGTATGCTGCCTACAAGACACATACAAACCAAAAGTGATGGGATAGAAAAGATTATCTATGCAAATGGAATTGATCAATAAAGTTGTGGTAACAATACTTGTATCAGATGCAATAGATGTTGAAACAAAGACTGTAAAAAAGACAGAGAAGGGCATAACATAATGATGGAGGGAGCATCTAGCAAAGGAATATAATATTTATAAATATATATGCATCTAGCATGGGAGCATCTAAATGTATAAAGCAGATATTAACAGACATAAAGGGAGAAATTGACAGTTATACAGTAATAGTAGGGAACTTTAACATCCCACTTATATCAATGGATAGATTGTCCAGATAGAAAATTAATAAAGAAATAGTGACTGAATGAGGCATTAGATCAGATGGACTGAAGTAAACATGCACAGCATCTAAAAACAGCAAAGTACACATTTTTTTTAATGCACATGGAACATTCTACAGGATGGGTCACATATTAGGCCACAAAACAAGTCTCAGTAAATTTAAGAAGATTGAAATCATATAAAGCATCTTTTCTAAGCACAATATTAGAAAACTAGAAATAAATTAGAAGGAAAAAACACAAAGACATAGAGAGTAAGCAACATGCTACCCAATAAGCAGTGGGTCAATGAAGGAAAAAAAAAAAATACCTTGAGGGAAAAAAAGAAATATCTTGGGATAAGTAAAAAGACAATATTCCAAAATCTTTGGAACATAGCAAAAGCAGTTCTAAGATAGAAGTTTATATAAATATAGGCATACCTAAATAATTAAGGAAGATCTCAAATATACAATCTAACCTTATGCCTAAAAGAACTGGAAAAGGAATAACAAAGCCCATAGTTAGTAGAAGAAAGTCATAAAGATCAGAGGAAAAATAAATGAAACAGACTAAAAATACACTAGAAAAGATAGATGAAACTAAGAGCTGGTTCTTTGAAAAGATGGACAAAATTGATAGAACTTTAGCCAGACGCATCAAGAAAAAGAGAGAGGACCCAAATAAATAAGAAATGAAGAATGAGAAGTAACAGCTGGTTCAATAGGAATACAAAGGCTTATTTATAAGACACTATTACAAAAAATTACACACCAACAAATGGGACAGCCTAGAAAAAGTATAAATTCCTAGGAACATTCAGTGTTCCAAAACTGAATCAGGAAGACATAGAAAATCTGAACAGAACAATTGCTAGTAATGAAATTGATTTTGGTAGTCAAGAAACTCCCAACAAACAAGAGTCCAGGACTAAATGGATTCACAGTTAAATTCTATCAGGCATCGATATCAGCCACAGTAACTTCTTTCAAGATATGTCTCCAAAGGCAAAGGAAACAAAAGAAATGAACTTTTGGGACTTCATCAAGATCAAAAGCTTCTGCACAGCTAAGGAAACAGTCAACAAAGCAAAGAGGCAACCCACAGAATGGGAGAAGATATTTGCAAATGACAGACAGTAAGGACAAAAGGCTGATATCCAGGATCTAAAAAGAACTTCTCAAACTCAACACACACACAACAGATAATCATGTCAAAAAATGGGCAGAAGACATGAACAGACACTTCTCCAGTGAAGACATACAAATGGCTATCAGACACATGAAAAAATGCTCATCATCACTAGCCATCAGGGAGATTCAGATTAAAACCACATTGAGATACCACCTCACACTGGTTAGAATGGCCAAAATTAACAAGACAGGAAGCAACATGTGTTGGAGAGGATGTGAGAAAGGGGAACCCTCTTACACTGTTGGTGGGAAAGGAAGTTGGTGCAGCCACTTTGGAAAACTGTGGAGATTCCTCAAGAAATTAAAAATAGAGCTTCCCTGTGACCCTGAAATAGCATTACTGGGTATTTACCCCAAAGATACAGATGTAGTGAAAAGAAGGGCCATCTGTACCCCAGTGTTCATAACACCAATGGCCACGGTCACCAAACTGTGGAAAGAACCAAGATGCCCTTCAGCGGACGAATGGATAAGGACGATGTGGTCCATATATACTGTGGAGTATTATGCCTCCATCAGGAAGGATGAATACCTAACTTTTGTATCAACATGGACGGGACTGGAGGAGATTATGCTGAGTGAAATAAGTCAAGCAGAGAGAGTCAATTATATGGTTTCACTTATTTGTGGAGCATAAGAAATAACACGGAGGACTTGGGGAGATGGAGAAGAGAAGGGAGTTGAGGGAAATTGGAGGGGGAGATGAACCATGAGAGACTGTGGACTCTGAAAAACAATCTGAGGGTTTTGAGGGGGCGGGGGGTGGGGAGTTGGGTCAGCCTGGTGGTGGGTATTGTGGAGGGCACGTTGTGCATGGTGCACTGGGTGTGCTGCATAAACAATGAATTCTAATACACTGAAAGGTAATTAAAAAAATTAAAAATTAAAAAAAAAATTCCATCAGGCATTTAAGGAAGAGTTGATGCTTGTTTTTCTCAACGTATTCCAAAAAATCGAAGGGTAATGAAACCTTCCAAATACATTCTGTGAGGCTAACGTTACCCTGATACCAAAACCAGACACAAAGAAAACTATAGAAACTATAGACCAGTACCCTTGGTGAACATAGATGCAAAAATCCTCAACAAAATAGTGGACTGCATTCAGAAATACATTAAAAGAATCATTCATTATGTTCAAGTGGGATTTATTCAAGGGATGCAAGGATGGTTCAATATTTGCAAATCAATCAATGATGTACCATATTAACAAGGAAGGGTAAAACCCATATGATCATTTCAATAGATGCAGAAAAAGTACTTGACAAAATTCAGCATCCATTTATGATAAAAACAAGGTGAGTTTAGAGGGAACATACCTTAATAAAGACCATATATGAAAAACCCATGGCTGACATCATACTCAGTGGTAAAAAAACAGAGCAATTCCTCTAAGATCAGGAATAAGATGAGGTTGTCTACTCTTACCACTTTTATTCAACATAGTTTTGGAAGTTCTAGCCATAGCAATCAGACAAGAAAAGAAATAAAAGGCGTCCAAATTATTAAGAAGTGAGACTCTCACTGTTTACAAATAACATAGTACTATACATAGATAACATTAAAGATTCCATCAAAAAACTGTTCAAACTAATAAATTCAATAAAATCACAGGATACAAACTTAATATACAGAAATCTATTGCATTTCTATATATTAATAACAAAATAGCAGAAAGAGAAATTAAGGAAACAATTCCATTTACAGTTGCATCAAAAAGAATAAAATACCTATGAGTAAATTTTACCAATAAAGTGAAAGACCTGTTCACTGAAAACTGTAAGACATTGATGAAAGAAATGGAAGAAGACACAATGGAGAGATATACCATGCTCATGGATTGGAAGAATTAACATTGTTAAAATGTCCATACTTTCCAAAGCAATCTACAGATTTCACTGCAATTTCTATCAGAATACCAGTAGCAATTTTCACAGAGCCAATAACACTAAAATTTTTATGGAACCACAAAATACTCTGAATAGTCAAAGCAGTCTTGAGGAAAAAAAGAATAAAGCTAGAGGTATTTCAACCTATACTATACACTTCTGGATTTCAAACTATACTACAAAGTTGTAGTAATCAAAACAGTATGGTAATGGCACGAAAAGAGACACATGGATCAATGAAAGAGGACAGAGAGCCCAGAAATAAACTCACACTTATTTGGTCAATTAATCTATGACACCGGTGGCAAAACCTAAAATGGAGTAAAGACTGTTTCATCTGCTGTGGGATTTCAGTGGTGTGGGAAAACTGTACAGCTACATGTAAAAGAATGAAACTGGACCACTTTCTTACACCATACACAAAAATAAACTCAAAATGGATTAAAGACCTAAGTGTAAGACCTGAAACCATAAAATTCCTGAGAGAAAACATAGGTTTATGCTCTTTGACATGTGTCTTAATAATATTTTTTTTGATCTGCCTCCTCACACAAGGGCAACAAAAACAAAAATAAGCAGTCGGGACTACATCAAACTGAAAAGCTTTTGCATAGCAAAGGAAACCATCAGCAAAACAAAAATGCAACCTACTGAATGGGGGGATGTGTGTCCAATAAGGGCTTTATATCCAAAATACATAAAGAACTCCTACAACTCTACACCAATAAAACAATCTGATTAAAAAATGAATGGAGAATCTGAATGGGCATTTTTAAAAGAAGCATACTGGCCCAACAGACACATGAAAAGATGCTCAACATCACTAATCAGGGAAATGCAAATCAAAACTACAGTGAGATACCACCTCACCCCCCATCAGAATGGTAGTCAGAAAACAAAACAAAAAAATGAGTGTTTGTTAGGATGTGGAGAAAAGAACTCTTGTTCCTGTTGGTGGGAATGGAAATTGTTACACTATAGAGAACAGTTGATTACTCAAAAAATTACAAGTAAAAATACCATATGATCAGCAATTCCACTTCTTGAGTATTTAGCTGATTGAAAACACTAATTCGAAAAGATATATGCACTCCTGTGTTCATTGCATCATTTATATTAGCCAAGGTACGGAAACAACTAAGTGTCCCATCAGTAGATGAATGGATAAAGAAAATGTGCTCTCTCTCTCTCTATCTCTCTCTCTCTACATACACACACAAACTTGAACATTACTTAGCCCTAAGAAAGAATGAATCTTACCATTTGTGGCAACATGGGTGGACCTAGAGGGTATTACGCTGAGTGAAATAAGTCAGGGAAAGAGAAATACCATATGATTTCCCTTGTATGTAGTTTTTAAAAAAATAAATGAAAAAATAAAATGGGAACAGACTCATAAATACAGAGAACCTGCTGGTGGTTGCCAGTGGGGTGGGTGAGATAAGCAAAATAGGTGAAGGGGATTGAGATACAAACTTCAATTTATAAAAAAGTTACAGAGTTACAAAGTATAGCATAGAGAATATAGTTAATAGTATTCTAATAACTTTGTAAGGTAACAGATGGCAATTGCAATTGTGATGAGTTTGAAATGTATATAAATGTTGAATCACTATGTTGTATACCTGAAACTTACATAAATATTGTATATCAATTATACTTCCATAAAAAGGTATAAAATATAAAATTATGGTACTAGGTAAAAATGAATGTTGTAGTACATATTTCTTAAGGACGATTACCAAACTACAATTTCCCCTTACCTGTCTTATTCTAGGAGTTGGGTACTTAAACCAGAATATTCTGAATTCTTTCTTGTAAGGTTTTGTATTATTGCTCATTACAGCATAGAAAACATCCTTAACTGTAGAATAAACTGGTCTGTGATAAGAAAGGCTGGAGTTTACTCATAGAGGAGAAAAGATGAGGGAAGACAGAGTGGAAGTGAAATTTTAGTACCTGGTATCGTTTATTCTTTAAGTGTAAATGAATTTTTTTTTTTTAAGATTTTATTTATTTATTTGACAGAGATCACAAGTAGGCAGAGAGGCAGGGAGAGAGAGAGGAAGGGAAGCAGGCTCCCTGCTGAGCAGAGAGCCCGATGTGGGGCTCGATCCCAGGACCCTGGGATCACGACCTGAGTTGAAGGCAGAGGCTTTAACCTGCTGAGCCACCCAGGCGCCCATGAATTTTTTTTTTTTTTTAAAGATTTTATTTACTTATTTGACAGATCACAGGTAGGCAGAGAGGCAGGCAGAGAGAAAGGAGGAAGCAGGCTCCCCGCTGAGCAGAGAGCCCGATGTGGGGCTCGATCCCAGGACCCTGGGACCATGACCTGAGCCAAAGGCAGAGGCTTTAACCCACTGAGTCACCCAGGCACCCCTGTAAATCAATTCTTGTCCTTCAATTTTTTAATCCTTGTCATAGGCCAGATTCTAACCAAAAAGTTGGGGCATGTGACACGGACACAAAAAAACTAAATCTGGATAGAAGTGATTTGGTAACTTTTTTTTTTTTTTAACTTTGGTGGTTAATTTAATCTCATCAGTTGATTAACAGGATATTAATATATGAATGAATAGGCCATATTCTTTAGGGATTCAGTGAATAAATATATATGCATGTGTGTAATATATAGGTATAGATATGTATCTATATAGGTATCTGTATAGATATATAGTTAGATAGACTCCTTCCCTATTTCTAAAAAGAGAAAAATGTAACTAAGAAATATAACTAAATGTAACTGAGAATTATAATTGAAGTAGTTTAAATTTAAAAATTTAAAAGTTTAGATTTACCATGTAAATTAGGAAATAATTATAGTTCTATTTTTTTTTTTAAGATTTTATTTATTTATTTGACAGACAGAGATAACAAGTAGGCAGAGAAGCAGGCAGAGAGAGAGGAAGAAGCAGGCTCCCTGCTGAGCAGAGAGCCCGATGCGGGGCTCGATCCCAAGACCCTGGGATCATGACCTGAGCTGAAGCAGAGGCTTTTAACCCACCGAGCCACCCAGGCACCCCTATAGTTCTATTTTTTATTC
This sequence comes from Lontra canadensis, assembly GCF_010015895.1. NCBI lineage: Eukaryota > Metazoa > Chordata > Mammalia > Carnivora > Mustelidae > Lontra > Lontra canadensis. The sequence goes on from NW_022631036.1 coordinate 15,354,766, forward strand.
ATCAACTAAAACATTCAATTTTTGCATCAATGTAGAAAATAAACCTATCAATTTAAATAATTTCTTTTCCCCCAGTTTTTGTCATAAATTTATAGCTTAATACTGAGCTTACCATGTCATTTACTATTCTTAAATAAAAATGACACATACGAAAATAATACATTTACATACCTAATAAATAAATACAACAAATAAACAAATAAACAGTAGAAAGGAGGGAAAAAGGAAAGAAGGAAGAAGCCTGGTGATGTAGGTGTGTTTTATAGGTAAAACATATTCATTACTCAAATACTGCAAGTAGTTTTGTTATTAGAAATGTGGATTTTTCAGAATGCCAACAGCTCTTACTAATGGCATGAAAAACAAAAAAAGGTATAATCATTCACTGATTTCTATTCTGATAAGTTTAAAATATATGTAAATGATTTAGAATTTGGTTTTAATTATAAAATGGAATCAAGTTATAGATTCAGATAGTGGCTTTTTATTCACTTAGTGTCTATGGGACATTTGAAAGACATGGAATACAAGACAGTTTGTGTGTGTGCAGACAGTCATGCATCTTGCAGTATGTTTAGCATTCACTGGCTCATCCCTTTAAATCTCTGTGGTATTCTCAATTTTTGTGACAACAGAACACTCAGAGTGCCCTGTAAAACATAGGTAATGTCCACATGGAGAACCAGTATTGGAAATAGAAACATGAAAAGACATCTTTTTTACCTTCGCACAACTTATAATTTAGCAAGGAGACAAACATGCAAAGTAAGTCTTACAAAAGAATACTGCTATGCTCTTAGAAAGATGGAATCCCTAACTCTGCTTAGGCTTAGGGAAGGCTTTATAAAGGAGGAGGTAATATAATACCAGGACAGTGGAATTGCAGTAGAAATATAAGGAAGAAGACAGATAAGAGCTTCTTCGGTGGTAAAATCAGTATGTCTTGATGATTAATTGGATGAGAGAAATGAGGAATTGGAGGTGTCTCAAGTTTGTTTCTCTTGCAACAGGAGGTAGTTGCCATTCACACGTGAATAGAGTTTTTAAAAATGCAGGCTTGGTGGTGGTGACTGTGTGGCCAGAGGGGTTGGTAAGAATGGAGAGGACATGGTTAATAAACTTAACTTTTAAATATTTCGAGTTGGAGCTGTTTTGGGGTCATTCAGGAAGAAATGTTCAGAAGAAATCTGATCATAGGAGTATGAGGCTTAAGAGAAAAGTACAATATACTATGGCATAGTGTATTGGCTACAGAGACGGAGCTGATTTCAGTACTTTGGTAATAGCAGAGTAGTTTGTATTATACTAAACCTCCTGCATATTGCAGTTATTTTTTTTTTTTAAGATTTTGTTTATTTATTTGACAGACAGTGATCACAAGTAGGCAGAGAGGCAGGCAGAGAGAGAGGGAAGCAGTCTCCCTGTGGAGCGGAGAGCCCAGTGAGGGTGGATCTCGATCCCAGGACCCTGGGATCATGACCTGAGCCGAAGGCAGAAGCTTTAACCCACTGAGCCACCCAGGCACCCCTGCAGTTATTTATTTTTTTTTTAAAGACTTTATTTATTTATTTGACAGAGAGTGAGAGAACATAAGCAGGGGGAACAGTGGGGAGAAAGAGGTAGAAGCAGACTCCCTGCCAAGCAGGGAGCCTGATTCGGGTCTCAAACGCAGGACTCTGGGATCAGGACCTGAGCCAAAGGCAGATGCCTAGCCATCTGAACCACTCAGGCGTCCCTACATATTGCAATTATAAGCTCTAGACAAAATATTAAAAAAAAGAAAAAACCAATGAACTATTTGAAAATATTAGTGAGTGACCAAAACCAGGAAGAAACTAGAAGGAAACATAAAAAAAGGGAACAACTCTGAGTGAGATGTCTGTTTTTGTGGCTTTTCACCTGAGGGAACTCCTTAGTCTGCTAGACTTTTGACAGTTAAAACTCAAGGAGAAAGATGCAATCTTGGTGGTTTGAAGTACCTAATATTCTTATCTGAGTGATAAGAATTTTAGTACTCTAAAATAAATAGAAGCTATTTTCTATTTTTTTATTGAAGTTTTTTGGTTTCTGGCATTTACTTTAGAACAAAATTCATGTTTTACAGAATTTTAAGTAATGTAATCCCATTCTTAAGTGTGTAAGTTACAGAAGGGAAGTTAATACATTAGCTACATAGAAAAATGTCTCTGTATCTAAAATGATAAAATTTCTGTCTGACCCTTACAGATTTTTTTTATATTCTTTATATTTTTGTTAATGAGAAGAACATTTTTTACAGTGAATATATGTTGCTTTTCTAATCAAATGAAACATCTGAGAAGATGCTTAGCAGAAAATCCCAATAATTTCCAATTTACTTCAGGTTACTGTTTTGTTGCGGCATTCTTTTTTTTTTTTTTTTTTTTTTAAAGATCACAAGTAGGCAGAGAGGCAGGCCGAGAGAGAGGAGGAGGAAGGCTCCCTGCTGAGCAGAGAGCCCTATGCAGGGCTCGATCCCAGGACCCTGGGATCATGACCCGAGCTGACGGCAGAGGCCTCAACCCACTGAGCCACCCAGGCGCCCCTGTTGCAGCATTCTTAATGAAATATGAAAACTTGATATTTTTTTTTTTTTTTTAGGAAAATGGGACCGATATTGCTGGTCATGTTCGAAATTCCACTTGGGCAAAAAATGGCACCTACCAAGATGTTCTTCATAATGCTTCTGAAGAAGTCACAGAACAGAACATACGAGCTGGTACCCAGGCAGTTTTGCAGGTGATTCACTTTTGGTTACTAACAAAAAAATTCAATAAAATACTTTTTAAAAAAGATTTTATTTATTTATTTGGCAGAGAATAGGATAGCGAGAGAGGGAACACAAGCAGGGACAGTGGGAGAAGCAGGCTCCCAACTGAGCAGGGAGCCCCTGATGCAGGGTTCAATCCCTGGACGCTGGGACCATGACCTGAGGTGAAGACAGATGCTTAATGACTGAGCCACTCAGGTGCCCCTACAATAAAATAATTATTACATAGGGGGCATCTGGGTGGCTCAGTGGGTTAAGCTTCTGCCTTCAGCTCAAATTATGATCTCAGAGTCCTGGGATCGAGCCCTACATCAGGCTCTCTGCTCAGGGGGAGCCTGCTTCCCCGTCTTTCTCTGCCTGCCTCTCTGCCTCCTTGCGGTCTCTCTCTCTCTGTCAAATAAATAAAATTTTTTAAAATAAAATAATTATTAAATATTTCAAATATATGGCTCGGTATTCCATTGTACAGTATAATTTTTTAATATACTCAATACCTACATTTGTCAATCTTCTTTATAAAATATTCATTTTGTTTTTTCCTTAACTTTCACTCCCTAATGTATATGTGTTAATAAAAATTACATATTTTTCTAGACAACTTTAAGATTTATATAATTTGTGTCATAGTGTACTATCATCTGGTACTTTCTTTTTGCATTAACCATTATGTTTTTGAGTTGTGTTGATACATAGCTATAGTTCATTCGTTTTAGCTACTTTCTGGTATTGCAATTTATGATTATTTCACATTTTACTTACTCATTTTTCTGTCAATGTTTTTTAAGTTGTTTCCAATTTCTCACCATTCCATATAGTGCTACACTGAATATTTCTGTGTATGTATTTCTTTTGCACATGTGGGAGAATTTCCTTAGGATATATACCCAGAAGTAGAGTTACTGGTTGGAGGAATTGTACATTATCATCCTTACTTTACTGTTAATGCCAAATTGTCTTCCAACATGGTTATAATAATTTACATTTCTTTTAATAGTGTTTGTGAGTTCTTATTTCCTTATATCTTCCCCCTTTACTTATAGAGACACATTTTAATTTTTGAGGCCCCAAATGTGTGAAATGTTATTTCATTTTTTTTTCCTTGTTTTAATTTGCTTTTTTCTTCATCAGTACTGAAATTGAGCATCTTTTTATGAAGGGCCTTTTCATCTGCTTTTTCCCATATTCTGTTAGGTTGTCTTCTTTTTGTTGATTTGTAGGAGTTCATTATAGGCATTCATTCATTTATTTATTTATTTATTTATTAAGATTTTATTTATTTATTTGACAGAGCTCACAAGTAGGCAGAGAGGCAGGCAGAGAGAGAGGAGGGAGCAGGCTCCATGCTGAGCAGAGAGCCTGATTTGGGGCTCGATCCCCAGGACCCTGGATCATGACCTGAGCTAAAGGCAGAGGCTTTAATCCACTGAGCCACCCAGGTGCCCCGTCATTCATTTTTTAAAGCAGACTTTTCTTGTCAAGACCACATGTAACCTCTACTTTGTTAAATCAAATGTACTTTCTTTTTTCTTTTTCTGTTTGTTTGTTTGTTTGTTTGTTTTGTTTTTTGTTTTTTTTTTTTAAAGATTTTATTTATTTATTTGCCAGAGACAGAGGGAGAGAGAGTGAGCAAGCACAGGCAGACAGAGAGGCAGGCAGAGGCAGAGGGAGAAGCAGGCTCCCCGCCAAGCAAGGAGCCCAATGTGGGACTCGATCCCAGGACGCCGGGATCATGACCCGAGCCGAAGGCAGCCGCTTAACCAACTGAGCCACCCAGGCGTCCCTGTTTGTTTGTTTTTTAAGAGAGAGTGAACACATGCACAAGTGGAGGGAGGAGTGGCAGAGGGGGAAGGAGAAAATCTTAAGCAGGCTCTATGCTCAGCATGGGGTGTGATGTGGGGCCTGATCTCATGACCCTGAGATCATGACCTGAGCCAAAATCAAGAGTCAGATGTTTAACCGATGGAGCCACCCAGGTGTCCCAAATGTACATTTTCCAATCCTAATCTTACCGGACTTGTCAGGAACATTTTATAGGATAGATCATTCCTTCCCTATTCAAACACTTCTTCACTTGTTCTTCAGAATAGCATCCCTCCTGTTTTTCTTCTAACTCACTGGCCACTTCTCAGAATTTTTTACTGATTTTTTCATATGTCCCTGATCATTTCATTGTTGAAGGGCCCCAAATCAGTTCTTGGATCTTTCTATTTATTCTCTGGTTCATCTCATCCATTCCTCTGGCTTTAAATGTCACATATTTACTGTATCATCTACAATTTTATTTCTAGTCTGAGACCTCTTGTTTGAGCTCTGAGCCTTTTTTTTTTTTTAAAGATTTTATTTATTCATTTGAGAGAGACAGGGCACAAGTAAGGGGGAGGGTCAGAGGATCAGAAGCAGACTTCCTGCTCAGTGGGGAGGGCCCTGAGATCATGACCTGAGCCGAAGTCAGACGCCTAACTGACTGAGCCACCCAGGCACCCCTGAATCTTAAACTCAAATATTCAAATGCCAAGTTAGCATCTTCACTTGGATATCTAATAGGCATCTCAAACTTGACATGTTTAAGACTCCTGTTCTTGCTCAAAAAATGTGCTCTTCCTGCAGTTTTTCTTGGTTCATTTATAGCTCCTGTTTTCCAATTGTTCAAGCCATCTTGTTTCCCGACTTTCTTTTATTCTTAATTAAAAAGATCTTTTGATTTATTTTAGAGAGTGAGCAAACTGGAGGGAAGGGCAGAGAGAGAGAGAGGGAGAGAGAAACCCAAGCAAACTCTGTGCTGAGGCAGAGCCCAATGCAGAGCTCAATATCAGACCCTGAGATCAGACCTGAGCCATAACCAAGAGTCAGATGCTCAACTGACTGTGCCACCCTGGTGACACCCCCCCCGCATTCTTTTATATCCTACATCTAATTTGATAACACATCCTGGCCATCTTCAGAATGTACGCCGAATCTAACTATTCAACATTTACACTACCTCTTGGATCCAGGCCCCCATGATCTTTCATCTGGATTATTGCAGTAATCCAAACTCCTAATTAGTATACTTGCTTTGCTCTTGCCCACCCATCACTGGCATAGTCTCAACATAGTAGCCAGAGAGAGTCTACAGAGTGTAAGTCGGATCATATTTTTTCTGCTCAAAACCCTCCATTGGCTTTGCATTATCACTAAGCATAAAAGCAGAAGTCTTTCTAATGGTCTACAAGGCTTTACATGGTTGCTCCCCAAGGTGTGGTCCACCAACTAGTGCCAGCCCACAAGATTAATTGCAAAACTGAGAGTAAGAGTTTAGAAACTAAGTGATTTTGATGGTTTGTGTTTCTATTTTTGTACTTTTTCTTATTAGTTAATTTTTATTGTATTTTATAATAGGATTGGTCTTCGAAGTTTGGTGGGAGGGGGACATGTTCTTTTACCACTGACAGTGTGTAAAGCTCTGCACCACATGCTCTGGTTCTGTTTCTCAACATCATTTCCCAACTGCTTTCCTACTTCTTCACTTCACTCTCTACTCCTTACTGTTCCTTAAACATTGTAGGGAGGTTTTCACCTCAGGTCCTTTAAACTTACTTTTTCTTTTGTCAGAATGCTTTCTCCCAAACTGCTCTTATTATGTCCTTATTTTATTTCCTAACGATTTATTTATTTATTTATGCCTCTTGCTTTTCTTGGTCAGTGTTGCTAGACTTACAGAGTTCTCTCTTTTCACTATTCTAAAGTTAGCTTAATATTCTTTTTTCTCAGGTGCTTGGGTGGCTCAGTGGGTTAAGCCTCTGCCTTCGGCTCAACTCATAATCTCAGGGTCCTGGGATGGAGTCCCGCCTTGGGTTCTCTGCTCTCTCTCAGCAGAGAGCCTGCTTCTCCCCCCATCTTTCTCTGCCTGCCTCTCTGCCTACTTGTGACCTCTGTCAAATAAATAAAATCTTTTAAAAAAATATTCTTTTTTCTCATGATTTCACAGCTATGTTTTATTATGTAGTTCATCAAGGGATTTAAATCAGGATTATGGGTATAGTAGATGTAAATGTCCTAGCTTCACAATAGATGAAATGTTCCATACCTCCAGAGTATCCTCGAGAGCCTTTGCACACAACCTGTCACCATTATAATTGCTTTGTCTTCAATAACAAAATATAATTAATGATTTGATTATAATAGTTCTTTTAAATTTTTCTGTATTGCATATTAATGGCACCTCAGTAGTAGTACTGTGATATGTGATCTGTTCATGCAGGTTGTTATCACTAAAGCACATAAACACACATAGTCTATAAACGTGAAAAGAGTAATAGATGGTATTGAACACTATTCTGAAAATTCATCTTAATTTAGTATCTTCTTTTATCCTAAACTATTTTTTATTGTTTGTTTCATTTTATGACAGCAGTAGAGTTAACTTAAAACTCTCAGTTTTAAAAAACACTGTTTTTTACTTGGTTTCTTTTACTTGGGTGCCCAGTAGTGATTTTATATTTGTCTAGATAAACATAAAAACAAAATAGTTTAATGGGTTTAAGTTTCACATGTCAAGCTAGTGGTAGAAACAGGGTCAAAATTAACATGTAGCCTTATTATACTTTTTAGTTCATTATAGATCACCTAGTGATAAGCATCTGAATTTTTTTTTTTTAAGATTTTATTTATTTATTTGACAGAGAGAGATCACAAGTAGGCGGAGAGGCAGGCAGAGAGAGAAGAGGAAACAGGCTCCCCAGTGAGCAGAGAGCCGGATGCGGGGCTGGGATCATGATCTGAGCCAGAGGCAGAGCCTTTGACCCACTGAGCCACCCAGGCGCCCCCTGAATTTGTTTTTTTTTTTTTTAATTATTATTATTATTATTTTTAAAGATTTTATTTATTTATTTGACAGAGAGAAACCACAAGTAGGCAGAGAGGCAGGCAGAGAGAAAGGGGGAAGCAGGCTCTCCACTGAGCAGAGAGCCCAATGGGACTCGATCCCAGGACCCTGAGATCATGACCTGAGCTGAAGGCAGAGGCTTAACCCATTGAGCCACCCAGGTGCTTTCTGAATTTGTTTTTTAAATAAATTTTTAATTTTGTAATGAATAGCTAATGATGTCTTTTGTTTTAGGTGTTTATTATAAACTCATCAAACATATTTCTTCTTGAACCTGCAAATGAAATTAAAAACCTTCTGGATGAGCACACAGATATGTGTAAACGCATTCTTAACATTTACCGGTTCATGGTTGTACAAGTATCAATGGACAAAAAGACTTGGTAAAAAATATTTATCCTTTATGTTTTTTTTAATTGTATACATATAATTATAGTAATTTTTAGAGGAATAGTGTCTGTGAACAGGGCTTGTCACAATATTGTAGAGGCTCCTATTAGCGAGTAAATATTTTATGTAATTTTTATGATGACAATAGTCTCCATTTTATCTCAGACACCTTTGATCAGGCTTCTTGGATGATTTTTCTAATGCCCCCCCCCCCACTCTCAGAAATGAATACATGGGTGAATAAATGAATTTGTGCATGTGTGAATAAAAGAATAAGTAAATGATTAAGTGGGCAAATGCCTGATTGCTCAACCTGTCATGTAAGGCCATGTACAGTGACACTTTTCTGGCTTTCTCTCAAGCCTAAACTCCACCCTGCAGACTGGGATCTGGCTCCCGTCTTTACCAAATTGCTCTTTCCTGCACATTCTGAACTTTTCTGGTGCTTGCCATCTTCTTTTGTTGTCACAATAACTATCTTTAGATTCCACCTTCCTTTTTCCACATATCCTTACTTAAATTTTTCTTCCACTTCCTTTCATTGTGTATTTGTATCTCTGTTGCAGTTCTTTTTAAAATCGTCTAAATCCTTAAATTACTTGTATAAATGTCTCTTTACCTCTGAATTGAAAGGCCTTAAAAAATGTCTCTGTTGTCTTTGTTTTTATATTTCCTGCATTTCTTACCATAGTATTTTATATACTATTTGTGCTCCATAAATATTTAATGAATGGAAAAATAGGCCTTTTGGGGAAAAGAACAATTCTTCAGTTTTTGTAAAATGATACATGTTCATTGTAAAAATCAAACAAAAAAAAAGTTTTAAAAAGAAAATTAAAGTTGCCCCAAAACTCACTCTCTGGAGGTAATCATTGTTTGCTCTTTGATGAACATCTGGTTCACCAAACCATTTATAGGCATTAGTATTATTATGCCATTTGTATGTGTCATAATTTTCTTAACCAGTCCTCTTTTGATGGATATTTAGTTATTTCATTTTGTTTTGGGGTAGAGAGAAGAGAGTGATCATCCTTATACATACATAATTTTTCTCCTTTGACTTATTCTTCAAAAGTGGAAGTACTTAGTGAAAGTGTATGCCTAATACATGTTTGCTACATATGGAAAAATGGCTTTATTTTGGAAAAAATCTTTATTAGCAGTATTGATAGAGTTGTATCAGGATATAGTTTGTTATTAACTTACTTGTAATACTTTTCTATGCCAGGTATATTTTTAGGCATTTTCTATACATGCATTTTCTTTCTTGATCCTTGTAGCACCCCTCAGGTAGGTAATATCTCTATTTTACGTGGTGATTCTTAGGTACAAAGAGGTTGGTTCATTTATCTTTGTTTGCACAGCTGAGATTTGAACTGGCCCTTCAGACTGCAGAGCCTAGGTTGTTATTACCCAGGAACCATGCTACTTTGGACCATTCTTTTGTTAGTCTCTGCCTACCCCCTTTCTTTCTTTTTTTTTTTTTTAAATATACTTTGCATTAGTGCTGCTGAGCCAAGTTAAAGTGAGAGGCCTGCTATATGGAACACAATTTTAGTATTAAAAAAATTTTTTTTATAAGTTCCTTGAAGTCATAGCATTATGAGAGATTACTCACATATTTACATTGAATTTATAAGATTTTGTGAATTAAAATCATTGCTATCATTTCACAGTGAAAGTTTATATATGAATGAATTTTGATTTGACCACAAATCAGATAAGATTTATTTGGAAAAGCTATACTTTATTGCATATTTAATTGATTTCAAAAAGTTCATCATTTCGTACAGCCAAGCCAGAGGACTAAGATTACAAATGCAGCAATTTTGATTTTTATCTTATGAATAAATGCATGTATTTATTTGTTAAATTCAGGATATTTTTCATTGATTGATACTTTTCTATTTAATTCTGCCCTCCCTTCCCAGAAAAATGATGACATCTAGGTCTGTGAACTTTTGCTACTGCCACATTTCTCACAGGGATTGTCCCACGTCCCACATGTTGCTGTACTTGGAATGGGCCCACAGGCAAATCCGAGAGGAGGCTGCAATAGGGACTTGGGCTGGTAGCCTGGCTGTGCACCCATATTAGAATACCCTTTTTCACATGTGGCTTAATCAGTTTCCAGATTTTCAAGTGCAAATAAGGTAGTTTTATGGTTTTAATAATAAGCATCTAGGAGAAAGAGACAAGGTAGAAATAATATGATTGTCTTGCTGTGGAGTATACAAGTATAAAGGGTTTAAAAATGGCCAAACTTAAAAGGATGGAAAGACTCAAAAGAGTGATGGTCCTTGATTACCTGCCAGGATCACTGTGATCTATTAATCTTAAAAATCTTGTGGCTTTTGAAATTGTACCTGGTACACTTCTGGATATGTGCTTGTTTTCCATATTATAAAGAATATTAGTTGTATAGGCATCAAGGTAGAACTATATTGTATAGATAGACAGCTTCCTAAGGTTATTATTTGATTTTGGGGGGCTTGGGGGATGGGAGCAGCCTCCACATTCTCACCTCCCAATTCATCAGCTTTTGCATACATTTTTAATTGATGAGAGGATTTTGTGACTGAAAAATGGTTTTAAAATGGCTGGTATGGTTTATAAAATGGAATTTTAAAATTAAGTATTTAAGGAATTCTAAAAATTTGAAAGATATTTGGTATTTGACTTACTGAAAGATAATACATTTTATAACAAATAATTTTAAAGTTATTCATTAACCAAGAACAAACATATGTGAGAAGGAAACATTAATTAATTTTTTTTACTTTAAGGGAACAGATGCTGCTTGTATTGCTCAGAGTCACGGAATCTGTACTGAAGATGCCATCACAAGCTTTTCTGCAGTTCCAGGGGAAAAAAAATATGACCTTGGCAGGTCGACTTGCAGGACCACTTTTCCAGGCAATAAAAATAAATAGATAAATAGATGAATAGATGAATAGATATGTATTTTTATAAGATTCATTGAGCCCTGAATTTGTTACTTGGGGGAAAAAAGCTTTAAATCAAAGATCATTTCATATTAAAGGATCTTTTGTAGAACTAAATTAGAAGTTGCTTATCTAAATAGGCTATTTGCCATACATAGAAACTCACAACCTAGTGTAAGAGTGGAGGAAGTACCACTCTGTGTGTCTGTGAAAAGAGCATTGAAACAGGCTGATGATATTTAACTTTTTCTGTTGTGTGGCACATACTCACATGATTGCGAAAAGCTGCCAGGGAGCTTCATGAGTAATGGCCTGATTGTTTGCTTTTTGAGTTTCCAAGTCTCTGGCTTGTTAGAAAAATAAAACTCTAAGTGTTTCTGTAGTAATGGAAAAGTAGTTAATAATCAAGATTCTTTCTTATCATGCTGTTCTGTAAGACTTTAGTCACTTCTGTATTTTAAGTGTCAGTGGTAGTTTGAATATATATAAATTACGTATTGAGTTTTCCAACCTGAGGATAGAGTATTGACTTTAAATGTATTATGGATTCTTCAGAAATACCAAAATAATATGTTCTTAAGATGACACATTAAATACAAATACATTGATAAAATGATTCTTAATATCAAAGATAAAAAGCTACTCAGATTTAATTCTTGGCCGTAAGTATAGTCATTCAAATTATTTTTAAAAAAATATTTTTGTCTGCCTAAGATTTTATACTTAGTAGTGAATAATCTTTTGAAACCAGTTGCATTTATTATCTAAACTCCTCTTAACTTCATTCGCCCTTTTTAAAAAGATTTCCCAATTGTTAGAACTAACCTGATGTTGGAACTATAGGAGAGCAAAATTTTAGCTTGCTATATGGAATAACTTTTTTGTACTGTAAATATAGATAATGTAAGATAGAATGGAAAGCCACTAGTTACTACTGTTCTATGCTGTAAACTCTGCTCATTTTCATCTGGCATTTAATGTATAAATTTATGTGAATTCCTTAGTAAAATTTAGAGTTAAGCTTTTGAAAAACGTTACTACTTATTTCTTCAATAGGAGGTTATATCTTTAGTAGAAGTCCCTAAAATCTCAGGGGTGATGTAATTTCTGCCCTTCAGTAAATAAGTTTTTTTTATTATATGACTGGATATTTTACAAAGTGCCTTTAATTCTTCTGGTATCTTCAAAATGAAATTTAATTTTATACTTTATGTATAATTTTTCAGAAACATTTCATTAAATGTATCTCCAGTAACTTGTTTTTAGAATATTCAAATTATATACTGATTTTCATCCTTAGTTTGAAAAAGGCTTTGGTCAGTTTAGCTCAATAAGCATTAGTAAATAATTCAACCCAATAATTTCAAAAATTTTTATAGTGTGGAGACTTTTTAAGCAGCATTTATTTAACATTAATGTAATACAGCATGAAGGATAGTTACAACTTTAGAGATAATTCTTTTCAGTTTTGATAACTTGTCCTAATTGCTAGAATGTTGAGTGTTGGCAATTGTTGAAATTTATAGTAAATATTAATGATTGCAGGAATTCCTTTGTAAGTATTATGTACCAAGAAAGGGTCGTGGATATTATGGGATTTTAAATTCTGCTTGTTCTTAGGTAATTTTTTTTATAATTGAATATCTGAATTTGTACATATTTCATTATTACTTTTTTGTCTTTATAGACTCTTATCGTTGCCTGGATCAAAGCAAATCTTAATGTGTACATCTCTCGAGAACTATGGGATGACTTACTCTCAGTATTATCGTCACTGACCTATTGGGAAGAGTTAGCCACTGAGTGGTCACTGACTATGGAAACACTGACTAAAGTTTTAGCTAGAAATTTATATAGTTTGGATCTCAGTGATTTACCATTGGATAAGCTGAGTGAACAGAAGCAAAAAAAGCACAAAGGGAAAGGTAAGAGTTGTCCACAGAGATGCTCCCCATAAATTTGTTTAAATAATTTGGTCTGGGAAAATCAGGCTAGGGAGACAAGGAATGGTAAACGATTATGTTTTCTCTTAACTGTTCCCTGCAGATTAAAAATTTTCAGTAATAAATCATGTAGGTACCTTATAATTTTTTCTTTTTTTTTTTTTTAAAGATTTTATTTTATTTATTTGACAGAGAGAGATCACAGTAGACAGAGGCAGGCAGAGAGAGAGAGAGAGAGAGAGGGAAGCAGGCTCCCCACTGAGCAGAGAGCCCAATGCGGGACTCGATCCCAGGATCCTGAGATCATGACCTAAGCCAAAGGCAGCGGCTTAACCCACTGAGCCACCCAGGCGTCCCTTATAAATTTTTTCTTGAAGAACTTCAAAATCATTAGTAATTTTGATGAGAAATAAAGTGTTCTATATATATCTAGCTAAAATTTAAATAAACAATTTAAAATCTTAAGTATTTTATTTTAAATAATTAACCAAAATGGAAATTGATAAAATGCTCGCTCTTTTTATCATATGAAACTTTTCCGTTAGAATTTAGGTGAGTTCATGTTACTCTATTTAAAAAGAATTATTTGAAAAAATCTTTTGAAAGCATTTTCTTAGTTTTGACTAAAAGTAAACATTCCCTAGTTGTGGATTATATATCTATTGAGTGTTAAAATGGGGGAGAGGGACAATGACATAGTGATTATATTGTTAATACGTGTTTTTTTAATCCTTGTTGTGTTAGTATTTTTCGCTCCTTTTTTTTTTTAAGGATTTTATTCATTTATTTGACAGAGAGAGAGATCACAAGCAGGCAGAGAGGCAGGCAGAGGGAGAGGGGGAAGCAGGCTCCCTGCTGAGCAGAGAGCCCAATGTGGGTCTCTAATCTCAGGACCCTGAGATCATGACCTGAGCTGAAGGCAGAGGCTTTAACCCACTGAGCCACCCAGGTGCCCCTGTATTTTTCACTCTTTTTTTTTTTTTTTTAAGATTTTATTTATTTGTTTGACACACAGAGATCACAAGTAGTCAGAGAGGCAGACAGAGAGAGAGGAGGAAGAAGTCTCCCTGCTGAGCAGAGAGCCCGATGCAGGGTTCGATCCCAGGACCCTGAGATCATGACCTGAGCTGAAGGCAGAGGCTTTAACCCTCTGAACCACCCAGGTGTCCCTGTATTTTTCACTCTTAATAAGTAGTTGCTGGCTAGAGATTTTAACCTGAGTCATATTTCCTATTTAACAGTAGTCCATGGTAGTTCATTAAGTGACCAAAATACTTTCTCCTGACTATTTATTTCCCAACTGGCTATTATTGGCAGGTAGAGATGTAGTAACTTCCACCACAGGATGGCATTTGGTTAACTCATTTCTTAAACTTTTTTTGCTTATCCAAATGTTTCTTTTTTAATGAAATAAATGGATGGCAAAGGATTTAATAATAGTTTATTTTTGATGTTATAATTTTAGAATTCTGTATCAGTTTTGGAATATGATTTTTACATAAGTTGAATTAAAAAAAGCCTTATGGTACACAGGCATTTAACTTGATACTTTAAAATGCATTATGAGAAACCTGAGAATCTGAGGCAAGGTAGAATGCATAATTTGAAGAGATTATTAATCAATTGACGGTATACTGAGATTGAAAATCTACATTTTTAGGAGTTGGACATGAATTTCAGAAAGTTTCAGTTGACAAGTCATTTTCTAGAGGATGGAGTCGTGATCAGCCTGGCCAAGCCCCAATGAGACAGAGAAGTGCAACAACCACTGGTTCCCCAGGAACCGAAAAGGCAAGGAGTATAGTACGGCAAAAAACCGTTGGTATGTACTCTTAAAAATAATGAGAATTGTACAGGGCAATATCTTTATAGCCCTTAGTAACAATGTATGTAAATACATAATGTTCTTACCAGTTTGGTCATTAAAGGAGAAACTTCTATAGCAAAACTTTTTTTTTCATTAGTACTCAAGAGTCTAATGACATGCTGTTACCCATGTATGCTATTAAGATTTATCTTCCATTAGCATTTTATGTAGCTTATTTTACTGTGGGTATCAATAATTTTAAACTGTTTTTTACAGAACTGAAGAAATAGAGAACTCATGCATTAATTAGGGTAGCTAAGTTTTCAGTGCTACAGTTACATAATTAGGTTGGCTTCACACACTTCCAACTAGGAATTCATGCTCTCTGCTTGCAGATGGCTGAGACCAAGGTAGAGGTTGTTGCTAGGTTCCTTGAAGCTTTTTGTAGACATGGAAGATATTTCTATAATCTTGGAAGTAGCTAGCAAAAGAGCAATGATGGGAAGAATTTCTGGATGTAGGATCATTTAGTATACTCTGGACCTAGCTACCATCTTAATCTTCTTCCTCTCAGAGACTTATAACTGTATCTGAATTGTAGTAAAAAGAGTGCTGCAATGAAAAACAAGGTTTTGTCCTAATCTCTTTTTTTATTCTTACTTTGATCACTTAATAGGTAGATAATTTTGAACTTCCTAGGCTTTATTTATTTCATCTGTGTAATGGGAATGATACTACCTTATATGCCTGAAACAAAATTGCTTGAAGTTACTTTAGGTTTTACAATTTATGATTTTTTTTAAAGATTTATTTGTTTATTTGAGAGCAAGAGAGAATGTGGGTGTGTGAGTACACCGACAAGGGGAGGGGCAAAAGGAGAGGGAAAAGCAGACTCCCCACTGATCAGGGAGTCGACCTCAGGGCTTTATTCCAGGACCCTGAGGTCATGACCTGAGCTGAAGTCAGATGCTTAACTAACTGAGCCACTCAGGCACCCCTATAGTCCATGATTTTTATGGCCGGAGCATTTTTTTTGTGTGTGTGTAAATATATCTATATTTAATGGTAATCTGTGAAAAACACATAATTTTAAAGAAATTTAGAAGAATTAAAAATCACAGTTAATTTTTTTAAAATCAGTTAATTTTAAATCCTTCAAAAGAATTATATTTTCACAGTTGTTTTCTGTCTATAAAATAGGCATAGAATTGTCTATGTCAAGAAGAATGAGAAATGATAAAAGAATAAGGGTATGGATGAATTAAAATTAATATAATATTTAAAGTTTTTTGTGTAGAATCACTTTTTGAGATTCTTAGGAAGACGTTGATTACATCTGAAATGGCTTTCTTTGTTTTATATTAATGTCACATTTAATAAAAAATATTTGTGTATTGGTTAGGACAGAATTCTTCTTTTAAACTTAAAATTTTACTTTGTTTTACTTAAAATATCTATTTTTTTAAAAGTCCCTTACATAATTTTTCTGATTATAGAAGTAATTTGTGCTTAGTGTGGAATATAAAGTTTAAGAAAGTATCAATGAGCTGTCCAATGAGAAATAGTCATTAACATGTTGGCATATTGCTAATCTTTAAAAAGCATATAATGAGCAAAATACTGATCTTAAATTCCTACCTGATTATGTTTACTTTCTGGTACCTATGCCAAGACATCTTGTCTGGCTTGTTCATTAAATAAACCTATCAAATAAAAAGTTGAGGTATTAAAAGTTTTGTTCAGAAGAGTGCCTGCATAAGTTGGAAGACACTTTTAAAAGGGTTAGCAGATTAATTTAGGAGTATTCCAATATATATTTTCTTAAAATATTAAAAAAATTTTATGTTCATAGTGTATACACAGTTAAAAATTCAGTGATAAAGTATATACATTCTAGTAAGTCCCCCATCACTACTCTTGTCTAAGGTTTTACTTAGGCCAGCACATTATTAAAGAAGATGCAGTGAATTTAGGACTTAATTTAGATTTAACTTTAGAATATGTTTGGAGAAGTAATAACTTGTTTGCAGTTATGATTCAGGGCCTGGTATCAACTGTTGAAACAAATACATCACTGTTTCTGTTTTCAGATTTTCCTTTTCCTTTATTTTTATTATAATCTTGAGCCTTAGTTTGGGGGGACTTATAAAGGTATTTCTTCAAGTAGACATGTATGTATAATGTGAATTTTATTTAATTGTAAATATGGAGAAATGTATGATTTTAGAAGTGAGAAAAGGCCAGACTTGCCTTCCTTCTATTTATTTTGTGTTTGTGTACTTTTAATGATTTAATATATTTGCTGTTTATGAATTTCTGACATTGCATGGGAACTCTTGAATGAAGATTACAGTTTTTGACCTAATGTGTTTGTTTTATGATCCAAGATGAATTTATGTGGAATGCATCTATTTTTCTTTTTTATTCATTTTTTTGAAAAGGGTAAAGATAAAAAGCCTTCAAAAATTGGCATGCTTATATGTTTGAAATTTTGTTTTTACTTCTTTATGTTTTATTTTTCATGCTGCCCTTTCATCTACATAAGACACATACTACAGATTGAAGATCACTGATGTGTGTGGCTTAGGAGTATATGTGGCAGTAGCAATTTCAGTGGCTTTCTGGAGATTTCTGACCTGAGCTTTAGATTAGTAAAACCCCAGAAATCCTAGTATCTAATTCATCATAAGTAATTTTTTGTAGTGCAGGTTACATGGCTGTGTGAGGTACTGGGCAGATTTTCAGGTATGTCTGTAGTAAGACCTGTAGTATAGTAAAAAAAAAAAAAAAAAAAAAAAAAATAGAGGGGTACATTTTTGTAGAATTCATCTGAAATCATAACAAACTTAAACCACTGTGATTATGGAAAGTTCCAAGGGAAATGCCCAAGCTCTTCAAGTTGGTGGTAGGAAAGAAGAAATAAAAGGAATTGTTATATCCAAAGAACCATCTAACCCAAAGGAAAAAAAAAATAGAAGAAAAATATAATTCTGTAGAATTGAAAATGGAATCAAACAGTTTTAAAAGAATCAATTTAGTTTTAAGTATCTTTTTTTACTTACTCCTCTGTATGTTTGCAACTGAAACCTTTTACAAATAATTATGCTAGACTCCCCAAATACAGATATTCATTCTGTAAGCTTTTATTGAGCTCGTATATGCCACGTGCTAGGCTTATAAAAATCAGAGGATATAGTTGTGTGTTTGAAAAGTTGGGAGGCTGACATAAAAAGCATACAGTCCACTAAAAATAGATTGTAAGCTTTGCAAAAGCAGGGATGTTTAACTGTTTTGTTCATTGCTATTTTGCCAGTAAATTTAATTATGTGGGAGAGTTAGAAAAGGTTCACAGATAAAATGACATTTTGAGTAAGAAGGAATGTCGGGAGGAAAAGAAGACCAAGGATATTATGAATTCACAAAGTCATGCTGTTTTGAAAGAGCATGGAAATTTCAGGAAGCAGTATAAAAATTCTCTATGGCAGCAGCATGTGAGAACAGGAGGGGAAGATGCAGTTGCAGTGATCAGTGCACGCAATCGCATAGTCCTTGTGTGACGGGCTAAGGAATTTAGGCATCAGGGAGGGAACCAAGAGTTTCCATTAAAGAGGAAAGCCAAGATTTTGAATTGATATTAATGCTCAAATTTTTTAAATTGTCATATTATATGAATATTATGGAGTATTGTTTCTTTTAAGTCCTCTATTCATACAGAACACTATGCATACCTTCATTTGTTCAAGAATCCCTAAACTGGAAGTTAAGTTAAAAACATGTTTGGGAAGTATAAACTTGACTATTAATTTATTTCTAAGTGTGCTAAAATTTGTCTTTAATTGTGAGAACTGATGACTCCTTACACAAGACTACCAAATGCAAGTACAAATGTAATTTTTAAAAAGTAATCCAGTTTTTAAGTTATCTTTAAGAACTTAATCTTTCAAGTTTTTGTATTAAATACTTAAGCTCTGAATTAGCACAAACTTGTTTATATTTCTCAGTGACTTGATTTTTCATCCAGATTGCAAATTCTATCTTCTATAAATACTTACACGTAAAAGTTTTAAATTATACTGTTAAACTTTATTTTATTTTAACTTTATTTTATTGATTCTTTTAAAACTATTTGATTCAATTTTCAATTCTACAGAATTAATTTATTTATTTGAAAGAGAGAGAGAATACAAGCAGGGACAGGGGCAGAAGGAGAGGGAGAAACAGACTTCCCACTGAGAAGGGAGCCCGTTGTGGAGCTCAATCCCAGGATCCCAGGATCATGACCTGAGCTCAAGTCTGGTGCTTAACCAACTGAGCCACCCAGGTGTCCTATATACTGTTACGCTTTAACATAAATAAGAGATACGGATTTAAGTAAGCCTTCTTCTCCTACCAAGATCGAATACTAACCATGAGATTCAATCCTTTAGATTATGAATTACATAAAATGTTCTAAAAATGACCTGGGGTGACTTCGAAACTTTGTTAGGGAGGAGCATGTAGGTAGGAATTATTTGTTTTGGAATTCAGCTTCATTAAGAAGAATGACTCGCAATTGCCACATAATGGCTCAGAGAAATGCCTGAATATAGTACCAAAAATTTCTTTGAACTAATAATACTGAGTTCTTTTCAGTGTTTCCATTCAATGAACTTTCCAACCCTTGGTTTTGAGAACATAGTGCTAATTTAAAGTGTCTGCTCATGTTTAATGCTATACCATTGTAACTGCTAATAAAAAAAGCATTTTCCTGCTTTACACCAAGAACTTTACATTCAAAATGTCATGTGTTCTCTGATTTCTTTTCTTACAGCTTGCCAGTATTTGCCGTGCTGAAATGTTTTAATTTAAGATTTCCTTCCTTTGTATCTTTTAGTTTTCTCTGTTGCTGCTTTTTCTGTGACACAAGCCTTTCATTATAGTCACTCTTCTTTTTTCCTTCCCCACTTCTTTCTTTTCCTTTTTTAAAGCCATGAGAAGCCGATCCATTGGTGAATGTGCTCTGCCATCGGCCTATATACGCAGTGCTAAAAGTGCTCCTGTTCTGATCCATACTTCCAAACCCTTCTTGCCTGATATTGTTCTCACTCCCCTTTCTGATGAGCTTTCAGGTAGTGCCACCTCTGCTAATTTCTGCACCACCTTTTTCACTTTTTAATCCTTCTGCTTTCAAATTTTGCTTAATCAAATAAACTCTTCAAAGTTAATTTCTTTGGGGGAGGTGTGGGAAATTGGGAAAGTGGTTGAGAAATCAACATTTTGAGTTATTTGAATTCTAATGCTATCCTGGCAGTTCATTCTGGAAGTGCTAAGTTTAGTGCTGTGCCAATGTCCACTATTTTTGGTTGTAAATTTTTTTCTGTTTACAGTTGAGTTTTTTCTTCTCAGGTGGTTAAAAGAAATAGTAATGTATATTTATGTTATTATAGATGTTTGACAAAAGATGACTTGGAAGGTAACAATAAGAGCCTTGACTTTTAATTTCCCATTGTTTTGACTAATAATATGGTAAATCTTGAATAATGCATCTCCATCACCTGTAGTAATGGAAGTAAGCAAGAGGAATCAATAATTGAGAAAAGTACCCAAATCTTAGAGTTGCTTTGGAATCAATCTTTTTCTTTATATTAGATTATAATAGTGTATAGAATTATAAGAACTCATTTTTAAGCCAAGTAAAGAAACCATGCTCTGAAGCCCCAAGTTTTAAGGAACCTCAAAACCTGGTCAGCTTTTCAGTTCTGCCTCAGGCCCTTGATCCCCAGTACAGGGCTAGATGATCTGCTCTTTAATAATGTTTAATTAACATATAATAAAATGTATAGGTCCTGGGTTCAGTTCAGTGATTTTTGAGAATTGTATACACCCCTGTTAACTGTCATCCCAAACAAATACAGAACATTTCTATTATCCCCCAAATTTCCTAGAGACACTTTCAGGTCTTTACCCCTCCTCCCCACAATTGCTTTTGATTTCTATCACTGTGGATTAGCTTTTTAAAAAAAATAATTTTGTGTGAATAAAATCATATAGTGTCTTGTCTTTTAGGCAGTAGCAAACATGTTGAATAGTTACTATGCAAAATGTGCTAGCTGGAAGAAAATGACTTGTATATTTTTAGGTACTTTCTTATCACTCTTCTTAGGAGTGTTTTGTTGACATTGTCATTTTTGGTGAGGTTGGCTTTTCTTTTTTTTTTCTTTTAAACAACCTGTATTCATCCTTTCAGTTCCTGATGGATTGAAGGCTTATGTGAGGAAAGGTGCCCCACCCCTTTTTTTTTAAAGATTTATTTATTTGTTTTAGAGGGAGAATGAGAATGGGCGTGGGAGCTGGGAAGAGCAGAGGGGGAGAGAGAATCTTGAAGTAGACTGCTCACTGAGCGTGGAGCCCTTCATGGGGCTTGATCCCAGAACCCCAAGATCATGACCTGAACCGAAATCAAGTCAGGCACTTAACCAGCTGAGCCACCCAAGTGCTCCAAAGGGAAGGTGCATTTTTATTAATCATGTTATTTTAGTTGAAGTGCTTTCCACCATCTGTGATACAATATCAGATATTTCAACCAAACCAAAGGGATACATACTGAGAGGTGAATATACGTAGATACATAGACACTGTTGTGGTTGGTATTCTTTGAAAATACTGTAACTGAAAAAAACTTAGTATTTTATTTTCCTGAAAATGAGAAAATATTCAGTTACTGGATGTGATATGTTTGTGTTTTCAAGATACCTTTATTGATAGATACTTAGGTAAATACTTAGATATATAAATACTTAGGTATATATTTATGATGTTTTTGAGAAGTATTCAATATTATTTTTTAGAACCAAAGTATAATGGAAATAATGACTCTCTACCAGAATCTTATAATGAAATTGATAGCCAACTATGGAGTTTTATAGATGATAATGATAAAATAGAAAATTTGGTCTCAAATTCAAACCTGGATGCTCAATAGGTATTTGATGATGAATGAATATGTATTTGACACCAGTAAGATTAGGCTACCTGAATAATTTAAGCTATTGATGCAAAGAGTAGTAAGATTGGAAATACATAAGTGAAATAATATAAATTTTAATATATAGAAGAAAACAGCACATATTTTTGTTATATATGATGCTTAGCTACAAATAAAGAATTTGAATGTTTTGTCTCTTTGGTGCTTCATTTAGGTGCTGTACCTTCCTATGTAAGTAGCACTGATTTTGTTGATTGAGTCAAATTATAATTTCAATTACATAAATGGACAAAACAATGTTTCTCTTCTTTTTTTTTTTAATTTTTTTTTTAAGATTTTTTATTTATTTATTTGACAGAGATCACAAGTAGGCAGAGAGGCAGGCAGAGAGAGAGAGAGAGAGAGAGAGAGGAGGAGGAAGCAGGCTCCCTGCTGAGCAGAGAGCCCGATGTGGGGCTCGATCCCAGGACTCCGGGATCATGACCTGAGCTGAAGGCAGAGGCTTTAACCCACTGAGCCACCCAGCGCCCCAATGTTTCTCTTCTTATAACTAAATTATATATAGCTAAAAGAAACTCCCAATTTGTTGTAAACTTCTCTTAAATATATTTTTTGCTTTAGGCTTTTTTTTTTTTTAGTTTTAAAAAACATTTTTAAAGCATTTACTGCAAACCATTTTTGACATGTTTAGGAAAATTGAAATGAATTTTGGCCACTTACTCTTTTTTTTTTTTTTTAAGATGTTATTTATTTATGAGAGAGTGCGGGAGTGTGTGAGTGCACAAGGGGAGGGGCAGTGGGAGAAGAAGCAGACTCCCCACTGAGCAGGAAACCAAACACAATGTGGGGCTTGATTCCAGTACCCTGGGGTCATGACCTGAGCCAAAGGAAGGCAGAAGCCTGCCTAACCAAGTGAGCCACCCACGTACCCCTTGTAATTCTTTTTTTTATTTTTTTAAAGATTTTATTTATTTATTTGACAGACAGATCACAAGTAGGCAGAGAGGCAGGCAGAGAGAGACAGAGAAGCAGGCTACCCGCTGAGCAGAGAGCCTGATGTGGGACTCGATCCCAGGACGCTGGGATCATGATCTGAGCCGAAGGCAGAGGCTTTAACCCACTGAGCCACCCAGGCGCCCTTGGCCACTAATTCTTAGATGTTTGGATGAAATAGTCCCCTGCTGTGTTAAAACTGACAAGAAAATTTATTTTTTTTCTCAGAATTTTAAGGGCTTTGCAGACTTTCTTGTCTGCAGGTTAAATAATATTTTAGCAAATATGTATGTTAAGTGCTGAAATATTTTTTAAAAGCTAAAATAAACATGAGGTGTTCCCTTTAAAATATTGTAAGGTAGTGTCTTAACTAGGATAAGTGCCTATTTCAGAATCCTTGCTTTACTGTAAATACATAATTCAGAAAGATTACCTTTTAATGATTTAGTGGGGAAGGTGTTTTAGGAACAGTGTTTGAAAGGAGTTTTCTAAGTGGCAGTTGTATTTGTTGTTTTCATTTCCTTCATTTGGGGTAACATGCATTCTATGATAGATTTAAAGAGTTAGATAATGGTGAAATATCAGTCACCAAATAAAAACAAACTTTATATATGGTTATCAAACTACTGTTAATTTTAGAAAATACGGATTATATAGAAAAGTATTTGAAAAATACACATAATCCTCCAAACCAGTGCTTATCTATTGATAACTTGTAATACAGTTGCTTCTGGTTATTTGTGCATGTATACATATAAGACATAAAAGCATAATTAGACTTGGTTATTTTTAGTAAAAACCATATTTCTTTTAAGGCTTAAAAGGGGCAAGGAACATATAAAGTAGCAGCAAAAACTCTTCTTTACTGAGAAGTGACTTGTGAGTGAATTCAGCATTTGCCATGCAGTTATGTAAATTTACAACACTTTCTGGGAGAGCTTAATAAGTCGTATGGATTAAAGATTTATAGTGTGTATCAATATATTCTAGAAGTCCAGTTTTAAAAAGAAACACATAAATACATACCCTCCTCACAACTGTTTATTTCTCAAACTTCTTTAATATGGAGAGCTTTCCCAGGTACACACATTGACATTCTAAAGCATTTTGGTTCCAGAGAGAACAAATTTGCAAGACGTTGAACTGACCTCATAATTTTAAAAATAAGCTGTGAAAACGGGACAGGATTATTCTTATACACGCTTACACAGTAGAAATCTGGATTATTGGATATTTTTCATTGCCTCTATTATTATTGGAGGCAAATTGAAGGCCTGGCGTTTGGTTTTTCTGGTGTTAGATGCATTGAAGGGGGTGAGGGGGGAGGCAAGACCATAACGGGGAGAGATAGGGAAAGGAAAAAGAAGTTCTATGAAGAGAAATTTGTTTAAAATAGTGCTAAATTTTAAAAAGAAAACTGCCACAGTTTTAGATTCTTTTTATTTTTTTAAAGATTTTATTTATTTATTTGACAGAGATCACAAGTAGGCAGAGAGGCACGCAGAGAGAGAGAGGAAGGGAAGCAGGCTCCCTGCTGAGCAGAGAGCCCGACGCGGGGCTCGGTCCCAGGACCTGGGATCATGACCTGAGCCGAAGGCAGCGGCTTTAACCCACTGAGCCACCCAGGTGCCCCACAGTTTTAGATTCTTAACCAAATGATTTGCTTATGTTGCCTTCCAAGGTTTGAGTAAATTTTGCTATAGAATAGTTATTGTACAGAGAGAGTTAAAATGATCTGCAAAGGAAAATTTTTCATAGTTTTAGGTCTCTCCCTCATATTAGCAGGCTAAATGAACTCAATAACGTATTTCCTGGGCACATCATTTAAGATCAGGAGCTGAGGTTTCTGTAACTGCTTCACCAAAAAACAGTGAAAATACTCATAGACAGTCTTCTAGCTTTTGGTTAGAAGTGGAGTTCTCTGGAAAAACATATACCTGATACTCTTGAATACTTATGCAGGTAGAAGGAAGCTGTTTGATTCCCCCCCCCCCGTCTTTTTTAAGATTTTATTTGTTTATTTGTCAAGAGAGAACACAAGGAGGGGGAGCGGCAGGCAGAGGGGGAAGCAGACTCGCCATTGAGCAGGGAGCACGATGTCAGACTAGATCCTAGGACCCTGGGATCATGACGTGAGCCAAAGACAAGATGCCCAACCAACTGAGCCACCCAGGCATCCGCCCCTTTTTTATAAACACTGAGATTCTAAAAAATGGACCATCAGCTTTTAAAGCACCCTATTTCTGTCCAGCCCTTCTTTTTCCTCCAGTATTCTTGTTTAGATGTCCATTCTACCTACACTGTTGTGTGATGCTATTTATGTTATTTATAGTTTTATACAGACCAAACTATTTAAATAGCTGAATATCCTTGAAGAGTTTTTCTTAAGCTGGGGGACTAGTTCAAAGGCATTTGCTTTATGTTTCATCAGTTCTTAACAATAGACTCATGTGTAACAATTAAAATAATATTTTTTCCCAGGCATCTGCCTCAGGTTTTGTTTTAATATGCTGGGGGTTGCACAGGCATCTAACATTATTTTTTAAAACTCTACAAGTAATACAGGTGTCTGGCCAACCATACTCTTCATTCCTAAACTAGATTATGCTTTTAAACATTTGGTAGATTAGGCTAAGCAGTCTTTCTTTTCCTGATAAATGGATTACCGAGAAGCCAGAAATCTCAGTAATCGTTCTTAAGCAAATAAGCTTTTATTGCCAAAAGTAGTTCTTTAATGAAAGAAGTGATGTAAAAACAAAACAAAACATAAGCAGGGTGACCACCTGACTTTGTTTATGCTTTTTCAACCAATTCTTACTATTTTCTAAGTAAGTAGTGTGGGTTTCTCACCTGGAAATTAAGTTTACAGATTTACTTTCTTTGAACTTGTTCTCAACTGCTAACTTGTCATACTTGCTGTTAGACTCTAGTCTCTCTAGGCTGTTTTACATAGGCTGCTAATGTTATTTAATAGTGGTTCATTATTTGAATTGAGCTCTGTAGAGCAAAATATTTTGATCTTTCTACTTCTATTTTCTGAGTATCAGAAGAAAGAAAATGTTATCTCTCATGCCCCATCCTGTTCCTCAGATCTACCTAATCAGGAGGAGAATTTTCCACCTCCAACCAAACAAGTAGGCCCTTCTTTACACAACCAAGGAATTTCTTTGTTATCATCAACATGTGATAGTAATCTTTTATAGATTTTCTACCTGTAATCTGCTGGTTCTAGCCTAATTCTAAATCAAATTTGTTTTATTTTGTTTTTGCTGGAATAATTTGTATTAATTTTTTAAAGTACGTCTCACAAAACTTGAAGCTAACTTAAAATGACATTATATAACATGTTCATAAACAAAACAGTGTAATTTTTTTTTTTTTTAAAGGTTTTAGTTACTTATTTGACAGAGACAGAAACAGCGAGAGAGGGAACACAAGCAGGGGGAGTGAGAGAGGGAGAAGCAGGCTTCCTGCAGAGCAGGGAGCCCTATGTGGAGCTCGATCCCAGGACCCTGGGATCCTGGCCTGAGCTGAAGGCAGACGCTTAAACAACTGAGCCACCCAGGCGCCCCCCAAACAGTGTAATTTTCTTTTATTTCTTTAATTAATATTTTTTAAAAATTAATTTGACAGAGGGAGAGATCACAAGTAGACAGAGAGGCAGGGAAGCAGGCTCCCTGAGGAGCGGAGAGCCCGACTCGGGGCTTGATCCCAGGACCCTGAGATCATGACCTGAGCTGAAGGCAGAGGCTTAACCCACTGAGCCACCCAGGCACCCCTTAATTAAATTTTTTTAAAAGGTTTTATTTACTTATTTGACAGAGACGCAGCAAGAGAGGGAACACAAGCAGGGGGAGTGGGAGAGGGAGAAGCAGACCTCCCGCCGAACAGAGAGCCCAATGCAGGGTCGATTCCAGGACCCTGGGATCATGACCTGAGACGAAATTAGACACTTAACAACTGAGCTACCCAGGTGCCCCCAGTATAATTTTCTTAAAATGAAAAATGTATTGGTTATTTGTCTATTTCCAAAATTTAAGAGTAAGGGAAACAGTATTAGAAGGATGAAAGAGTAGAAGATAGTTTAGCGTTTTAAATTTTAGTGTTCAAAATTAAAGTTATTTGAGGTTGATTTATTGCTTTTAATTTTTTTGTGAGTTAAAACTTATTAACTTCTCTAAGCCAGAGAATTATGGGGCATCAGAAGGAGCCTTCCTGATTTAATGACTAGGAAAACTGAGTTAATAAACTGCTAGAATCTATAAAAGTTCAACAAAGTTGCCAATATAAGAACAACTTAGAAAAATCAATAGCATTTCTTTATGCTGTCAATGACCAAAATGTAAGCAATAAGACTCACAATTGCAACAAAACATCAGCATAGACTGTTTTTCCATGATTTCGGTGATGTAGATACTGCTTTGAATTACCTGTAAATTGAACATCCAGTCTTGAAAAGAGTCTTTATTAGACTATGTTAGTAATAAAATTGGAAACATGGATGCTCTGTGGTTCTTACCTTGAAAGTACATTGCCATGTTTCCCAAATAGGCAAAAACATTTTTTAATTACATAAAGGACATTGTCATTTCCTTTAGGTAAATCCAGAAAAAAACTTCAGCTTTAAAATGGTATGAACTTCTTTGTAAACTAATATAAATGATTTTTATGAATTCCACTAGTGTTTATGATTGATCAAAAATAGAATTTAACTTTGGGTAAAAGGGATTTGGCTCTTGATTCTGTACCTGTTTTGTAAAATTACTTAAATTTCCTACTGGTGTGTTAGTGTTATAACTTAAGAGATTTATTTTCCTGAGGAACTAGGTTGATATTTTATGAATTAGCAGCTGCTAATTTTTATTATAAAAGACATGCTGTACTTTACCAGTGTTAGTGTACTAAACCTCTACTATGTAACAAGAGTTATTTCAAGCACTGGGGATATTGTGATGTTGATACAAACAAAATCCTGAAGAAGCATAATTCTAGTGGGAAATTTTTTTTACACATTGCAAGCTTTAGTTTAGAGTTTATCATTCAAAATAACAAAGAAAACTTTGCTTTGAAATAGAATATTCAGGGAAGAAAAACTATTCCAGAAGTAATTTCCAGCACTTTTCATACTATTGACATTTCTAGCTCTTTGTAGGCTCCATAGGAAGCATTTTATCAATGTTCAAAAGTTTTTTTAAAATTTGTTTAAAAACTTTTTTCTTGTTTTGCTTGTTAAATGGTTACTAATACTTTAGATTAAAATAATTTCATTTAAAGGCTACTGTTTTTCAAGGTAAAATATAAGCAGCATAATTGTTTTGAAGACCCATTTTTGTTTAAACCTAAAGCCACTGTTATTTTCAGCAATCTAATACAAAGTTTGTCAGTTGTTTTCTTCTGTAATTCATTAATATTTGTATTTGACTAAGTCTTGATTTCTAAGATTCTTTAGAGATAAGTCATTATGCTTCTTTATAATTTAACACAATTAATTTTTGCCAATTTAAAAATATTAATGAATTATTTCATGACTATATGACAGATATTCAGGATACTTAAAACATGGACTAGTTTTTGCCCTCAAATCCCAGCTCTCTACTTTCTAGCTGTGTAACCTCAGACAAGTCACTTAGTTTCTTCAAATCTATAAAATGGGGATAACAACGCCTACTTCACAGTGTTGTTGTGAGGATTAGTGAGTTAATATATGTAAGATGCTTGTAACAGTGCCTCACATGTAGAAAAGACTATATGGTTTAGCTATCATTTAGTGTTTTTCTCCTTAACAGAATGCAGGTATACAGGCATTTCTTTAAATTTAAAGCTTGCTCCAGTCAGTTATGCTTAAGTGCTGACATTGATTTCCTATCAGCAGTTATTTTCTTCTTTGATGTTATTCAGTTACTAATTTTATATAGTTATAAGAACTATATTTAAAGTTTAAATACTGTTTTTTTTTGTTTAAATTTAAACTTAAGTTCTCAAGCAGTATATTATTGATAGAAAAATATGCTTTTTTTTAAAAGCTCTTGCCTCTTAAACTTGCATGAAAGTATTGGATATTCATATGTGATTAAAAAAAGTTAAGGAAAAAACAGACTGAAATAATGGTTAAATTCTCTAATTATGCAAGGTGAGGACAGAGTTGGGAACAAATTCTTAAAAAGAGAACTTCACAGAAATCTTTACTGGCTTGTTTAGAATAGAAAAATTGTGAAATGTCAGGAACTTAAAATTTAAAACTAATATTCTACTTCTTTTCTGAAGTTTATATATTTGCTAGAATCATAACATTACCTTTTTTTTTAAGATTTTATTTATTTATTTGACAGGGAGAGAAAGCATAAGCAGGGGGAGCAGCAGGGAGAGAGAGAAGCAGGCTCCCCACTGAGTAAGGAACCTGACATGGGAGGACCCTGGGATCCTGACCTGAGCCGGAGTCTGACACCTAACCGACTAAGCCACTCATGCTCCCCCATAACATTAGCTTTTAATAAGGTTTTAAATTTTAAATTTTGAATTGAAGCAGATGAAGTCTCAACTTTAAAATTTTTAAGGCTTTTTATAGAGAATTAATTTTTATCCTTTGCTAATCCTCTTAGGGTATTTTGTGGAAAGAAACTTGGAGTGCATTTTAAAAATAACCTCTGCCTCAATAAAACCAAAATACATTTGTTAAGTCAGATAAATAAGCATTAGTTATCTGCTGCAATAATAAATGGGTATAAATGCGTAAATGTTTAGTTTCTGAGGAAATGTTTCACTTTTCATTTAAAAGAATTTTTAAATGGAGTGTATGAAGAAGAAAACCAATGTCATTTTTAGAATATTCCCCTCAACTGAATGATAAAATAGATTAATTGTCTTAACTTCCAGCAGTATTGTGTATTTGAGCTTGAAATCTAAATGTATATCTTTAGGAATATAGTTGAATCTTAAAATACAAACTTCCCTTGTTCTGAATCTGTATAACGTGACTCCTTGTGGACCTTGTAAAAGAACTTGATATGAATAAAATAGCAGAAAGACCAGCCTCCTTTTATGCATAACATGGATCCCAAGAAATTTTAAGTTACTGTCCCCATTTTATAAATGAGAACACTGGTCTCAGAGTCTGGAGTAAGAAAACCGAAGTTCTATACCTAGCACAATCAATAAGTTAATTTGTGGTCTTAGATAAGTCACTGTTTTACTCTGGATCTAAATCGTCCCATTTTCAGTTATAGTTCTGTTACTTATTATCTTTGCATCATAAGCCTAATGAGTAACAACATCTGACTTTTTAACTCTTTATCCTTTTTTCATTGTATTTTGCTGGCTTACAAACAAAAATTTTTTTAACGTATTTCTTGGTAATGTAAAGGCCAGGGTGGATTCATAGGTACTGTATTTTAATTATAAAATTTCTAATTTGCATATATTTATAGTACTATAGATATATAGTACTATATATCATAGTACTTCAAGTTGTGATTTTCAATTTCATAAGTGTTTTTGAGGATTTACCATATACTGAGCAGCGAAAGCAATGCAGAGACATAGAACACTAAGCCTGCTTCTCATAGTTTCTGGTTTTACCTCTTTGGGCCTCAGTTTCCTCAGTAAGAAAATTAAATTAGATAATCTGTAATGCCCATTTGACTCTAAAATCTGTAATTCTTAGAGATGTAAAAGATACCCTTTTTTTTTTTTTAAGGTTTTATTTATTTAGAGAGAGGGTGTGTGCATGCATGAGCAGGGGGAAAGGCAGAGGGAGAAGGAGGGAATCCCAAGCAGACTCCCTGCTGAGCATGGAGCCCAGTGCAGGCTCCATTGCAGGACCCTGAGATCATGACCTGAGCCAAAATCAAGATTCAGACACTTAACCTACTGAGCCACCCAGGTACCCCAAATGACCTAGATACAATTTTTAAGATTTGATATTTGTTTAATGGTAAGGGCCAATGATAGGCAGAGAAGGTTTCTTCCTAGTAGATTAAATGGTGTTTGTGAGGAATGGGAAAAAAATTTTTTTAGCACTGTGTTTGATAGGGTGAATAGATATTGATGCTATAAAAAATAATGCAAAACACCTCGGTAGAAGAGAGGGAGATTTTCATTGTAATATGTGATCAAACAAATAAGCAAGATTTAAAGAAAAGATGATGCCTCTTGCCTGGTAAGGAAGAAATGAGAATTTATGAGACCCTATAAGATTCTACAGTGGAATACCTAAATCAGCTTCCTGTGTTAAGTTCTACTTTTTTATGCTTGGAACTTAAATAGGAAAAATTGAATAGCAAGTTTAAATTGCTTTATTTATTGGCACAGCTCTATCTTTAACTGCACTTCCAAATATTTCATCACCTCACTATTACTATGCATGTTAACATCTTAAAATGTATTCTGATAGTTTTCTAATTCATTGACACTACATGCTATATTGGCTTGTGCCCATCGTTATTTAAAAACAAATTTCTATTTTTAATAGATTTCATTGAGCTTACCAAAAAATCTCAGAATTTTTTTATTTTAAGCATATGCTTAGGGTATGGTTGAAATTTAATAATATATTTTTCATGTTCATATAGTTCCTACTCTTCATGATTTTTCTTTTTTACAGATATTGATGATGCTCAAATACTTCCCCGCCCAACTAGAGTCAGACATTTTTCACAAAGTGAAGACACTGGAAATGAAGTTTTTGGTGCTTTGAATGAGGAGCAGCCATTGCCTCGAAGTAGCAGCACTTCTGACATCTTGGAACCATTCACTGTTGAGCGAGCCAAAGGTGCAGTTCCTGTCATTGACAGTTCATCCCGTCATGCGCCAAGCTTGCAGAGTTCCACAGAGGCTTCTTCAATAACTAGATCCACTGAAAGCCACATCACTGATACTCATAGTAGAGAGTCTTCTCTGGAAGTTGGTGATAGCATATATGACCATCTTTGTCACTTAATAGATCCAGTAGAACTTGCAGATTCAGCTTTTGAACAAATCCAGTACATTGACCTTGAAGGAGATGACGATCTTCTTTCCTCCCTGAAAGAATATTTTAAGGAAAACCAGGAAAATCATAGTAAAAATGAGTTAGGTAAAGATGCAGCTTCTGAGGAAATGATTATTGCGGTAAATAGGGATGAACGATCATCTTCAGATAAATTAGAATACATAGACCAAGAAAGTAAATCAGAAAATACCGCCTCTTTTGTTGGGACTCCTGAAAACATTCAGTTTCAGAAAGAACCAAACTCAGCTGTCTTCATGAGTAGTATTGCACCTAACCAGTTAGGAAGTTTTATGAGAACAAAAACTTATGAAAAGTCTAAGGAACTAAACAGTGACAAACAGTCCTCCGAACCTAGTTCAGGGAGCCCTTGTGATAAAGAAAAAAGGAAACACCTATATAGACAGACAGCCACAGAATTAGATGCCTGTGTGGATACAACACTAGTCGAAAAGGTTAAGGGTGTGCAAATCAGTGAAAAAATCATTGTCCCACATGTAATGCATGCCAAGAAAACTACACTAAAAACACCTCTTAACCATAGACTGCCTCATGTTACAAGCACTAGCAAGCTTTCTCCAACTAAAAGGAGCTTGTCTGAAACAGTAACTCATAGAGCCAAAATCATGAAAATAGCTACTAAAAAACGAAATACTGTTCATGTTACTTTTAGACCATCTACTGAGTCAGTTCAGTTTTATAATCCTCTGGAAAATAAAGAGGCTCCATGGAAGATGAGACTGCGGAAGCTTGGTGGCTTTAGTAGTAGTAGTAACAGCAGCACTAGCAGCACCAGCAACCCCCATACCAGCTCAGGTAGTTTGACAGAGTTAGTAAAACCTGGTGTGTACAGGCCTCTAGGTACAGTTGGTACAGCGTCACTAAGTAAGACAATGAAGGAATCTACAGAGATTCCCACCACTCTATTAGAAAAAGAAGGAATTGCAAGTAATCAGTTAGGTAGTCGTAGTACTCTTAGGTCATCAAGTCATGAGGCAGGACTACAGCAGGGCTCCCTGGGTGGCGTTTATAAAACTGTTGTACATGCTCTTTCGAAGCCGAAGGCAAATGTTTCCCCACAGAGGCAGAACAGAATGCCACCAGAGGCTCCACTGAGGGATCTGTACAGTCATGTAATGGGCTATTTTGGAAGGAAAGCTGCAGGTGAGCACTAACAGTGTGCAGAGCGCAAAAGGAGAAAGACAGCACCAGTTTGGCTTAATGCAACTGAAGCAAGCTATAAGCAATCAAAAAGCTTTGGGATGGTCACTGCTTTTTCTCTGTTTGGTTATGCATGCGCCTTTTCCCAGCTGTATTTTTCCCAGCATACAATGTTTATTTAAATTACTAATTTCCCTTTTAAGGCATTTAGTTAAACCTCTTTGCTGCTGAACAAGATAGGAAAGAGGGAGATACAGGAAAATTTTAATGACCTTTCAGAGGCTACCGAAATCAAATATTTTTCTGAGTATGTACTACATGAGCCATGAAATTAAGTTTACTAAGTAGTTGGAATACTTTCTCCCCTGCCCCCTTATAGTTTATATTTAAAAGAGCACCGGCTATATCTAATTGAGTTCGTTATTTTTATTGCTGATTTACTTGGTTTTATCTTTTTTCTTGGATGAAAATTACTTTGACATTTTTAGGTCCTACAACCAGCCACCAACGTTTTAAGTTATCATTGAAGGAGAAATTACTTCTTAAATCTCAAAGTGGATTTAGTTACTTTTCATATAAGCAATTTCAAAACAAGGGGTAGGCTTTTTAGTTTTGCATTCATTTGTATAGAATGCAAGTCCTTAAAACACTTACCAGTGCTTTTCTTTTTTCTGAGATTTTAGATGTGCATAAAGGTTTCATGATAGCCAATCATGATTTAAATATGGAACCTCTATGGACAGATTACAGAAAGCAAGATTATGGTAACTGTCTTCTCTTATCTTGATTCAAATTTAAAATAACTTTACAGATATAGAAAATTAACTTTCAGCAGTAAGGTAGGTTTTGATTTTGTTTGTTTAACATGGTTTTGTTAGCATGATTAACAGAATGCCGTATAATGCATCTTGCATTGAGCCATTAATGCCACTTGAGGGCAGTATTCGACAGCTTAGCAAAGCCTGGCCAGTAATATAAAGATAATGGTATTTCACAGTGAGCTCTTGACTAGTGTATTTTCTTAGCCTGAAATGCTTTTTAGTTCATTAGGAATATAAACAATGCTGGTTTTCTTTTATTGCAGAGAAATTAACTTTTCAACAGCATAATAGTGAAGTAAATATCTTATATTCTATAAGTTTTTTTCCCCAAGTTTAAAATTTTCTTATTAATATAGTCATAAAGAAATCAAAATAATTTTTGTGGGTTTTCTTTTTACAGAAAAACCTTTGTGAAAATAAATCTTTTTTTCTTAAAACAATAACATTAGACTTTGTAGTGTACAGAAATGACATTATGTCACGCTTATACATTTTTTATTTATCTAAACTTAAACGCATTTATATCCCACTGAGATGTGGATAGATTCAAGGGATAGATTCCTTGTAAATATTCCTTGGAAAGAATGGAATTCTAAGTTACTAAGACTCTAAATAGAAGCATAGAGGCAGGAAGAAAGATAAATATACCAGTTTCTTTATAGGCGATATTAACCTAACTCCAGCTAGTGCTTATCTATAAGCTTTCTTGCTGTTTAAGGTTACACTGAAGATTGACTAACATCTGCTTAGTTAAATAAAGTAAATATCAATTTACTAATTCCTAAAATTAAATCTAAAAGGAGAAAAATTATTCATAAATGCATGTTTGGCAAATAATTGATATGGCATAGGTGATTTGTTTTGGGTTGTTTTTGTTTGTTTCAAATTCAGGAAATGCAGTTAAGTTTTTTCTCACTATATATAGTTATTTATTTATTTTTAGTCAATAAAGAGGACATGAGCCCAAAACTGCCCCCTCTTAATAGTGATATTGGCAGCAGCAGTGCTAATGTTCCTGATCTGATGGATGAGTTTATAGCAGAACGACTTCGAAGTGGTAATGCCTCAGTAAGTGTTATTTTATTTTATTTATTTGGTTTAGCAAGGAGAGTAGAGAAACTAAAAATATATACCTGTGTGTGTGTGTGTGTTTGTAAATTTTTACTCAAAATAATCTTCCTCTAAAACTTAACCCCTTTTTTGAATTAAGATCTTAAATTCTACTTTTATAATATTTTTTATTTAAAGACATTAAACAAATAGGCTTATAATTTTGACCAGAGTAAAAGATTAGAATACCTATTTGCTTAACTACTTAGGTATAAGCCCCTAACTTCCTAGTCTTCCCTCTGTTTTTTGTATTTGCTCATAGGTTACCTTCCTGCCCACTGTTGGCTCTTTCTTGACAAGAAAGATAACGAGAGGTCTTCTGTCCCAACTCCTATTGGTTTGATAGCATAAATACTGATTACTTAATCATTATAGATAACTTCAGAACAGATTTTAAAGTTCTCTTTGTTTTATTAGAATTATTGCAGATTGAAAATAGAAGCAATTTTACCCCTAATAATGCT
The DNA here is from genome assembly GCF_010015895.1 of Lontra canadensis. NCBI lineage: Eukaryota > Metazoa > Chordata > Mammalia > Carnivora > Mustelidae > Lontra > Lontra canadensis. Next base: position 15,389,999 of record NW_022631036.1, read on the forward strand.
TAGTTGTTAAGGAAAGATAAATATATGTAGAATTGCTTTTTTTTAATGGTCATGTTCCACTGTTTTTTTTTTTATAAGATTTTTATTTAGAGTTTAGTTTAGTTTTTTTTCCTTGAATGGGAAAAAATAATAGAATTATTATATATAATCATTATAGAATAACCTCTTTGCCATTATTCTTTCCTTCCTCCACTATCTCTACTATTTGCTGCTACTTTTTCCATTTGAATACCTTGCTCTTTCTACCCTCTTAACTTCACTCCATGGATCCTTTGAGGCTTAAAGAATCTTAGACCCGACACCATATCACAATTGGGTCTCTACTTTAGACAAACCAACAGTAATTCAGGTAATGGCTCCATACAGTTACGTAGACTGTTTGGTTAGTGCGTTTCCCACCTCCTACTTCATACCCTAAATCTCAATTTATTATGGTGATTGTCTTGGAAATTCAAGATTTCAGATGTTTAAAGAGATTACGTTTTTAATAGTAAGATGTTTCTTGAATTTTTAGACTATGACAAGAAGAGGAAGTAGTCCAGGCAGTCTTGAAATTCCCAAAGACCTCCCTGATATTCTAAATAAGCAAAACCAAATGCGCCCTATTGATGACCCAGGTGTGCCCTCAGAATGGACTTCTCCTGCCAGTGCAGGGAGCAGTGATCTTATCAGCTCAGATAGTCATTCGGATTCTTTCAGCGCTTTCCAATATGATGGCCGAAAATTTGACAGCAAGTATCTTTTTCTATTTGGGCAGTATGTTTTTTGTTGATTGTTTTCTGTTTGAGACTGACTTGTGAATTATATAACCATCACTTTCCTCTCTAATGTTACTGGACAAGGGTTCCCACATATTATGATTTCATTTTTTAGTGAAATTCCAAAGGAAGTTTTAGGGAATTCAAGTCGGGACCACTTTATTTCACCAAACTAAAGGCACTTAAAAAACCGAAACCACTGTCCTTTCATAAAACAAATGATATTTTAGAACCAAACATACAGAAAGGAAAAAAAGTTAGAGTGGACTTCACATTAGAATAATGGATAGTCATAGTTATGAGTCGGTGTTGTTTCATGCATTTGTATTTGGGAACCACTATCTAGTTCAGTGCTTCAGTATGTTCAGTACAGTTATGTTCAGTGTTCCATTACCTAGAGCATTTCTTGAATAATCGCTTCATGTTAAAATGATAGCATTGATATTACTTGATGCTGTATCACTACCACATAGCTTTTCTGCTGTAATTCTTTGTTACACTTGGTAGTGAAGAGTACCAAAATCTAAAAATGTTTTCTGCCTTCATGGATTATGTGCTACTCTGATCTCAGAATGGAATATATGGTTTAAGAGAAAAATGGTTTACTACATATGAGCCATTTTTATTGTATATACCTAGAGTAGAGAGTATAAAGTTCTTAAAAAGCCTATTACCAGCTATCAGAAAACATGGATAAGAATAGTGAAGATACATCATAGGTATCTGTTTTTTGTCCTTATTGTTGTTAGTAATAAGCTATGAGAACTTTTAAAAATTTGTTTCTAATTATAAACTTTAAACTGTGTTAACATTTACACTTGTCTGAGTGGTATGTAAATAGATGTAGGGGGAATGTTAATGTTTAATCATTTTGCTGAAGCAGCTTTGTCTCTTTATTTTAAAAGATTTTATTTATTTGAGAGGGGGAAAGGAGAGAACACGAGGGGGATGGGCAGGGGCAGAAGGGGAAGCAGACTTCCTGCTGATCAAGGAGCCAGACTCCAGGCTTGATCCCAGGACCCGGGGATCATGACCTGAGCAGAAGGCAGATACTTAACTGACTGAGCCACCCAGGCGCCCCACTGTGTCTTTTTTGTAAATACTTTTGTTTTGTAATTGAGACGTCTATGTACTAGCATTTCTTCTTCCTTTAGATTTTGGCTTTGGAGCTGATGCTGGGATTACGTCCTCTGCTGATGTGGACTCAGGTTCTGGCCATCAACAGAGTGCTGAAGAGCAGGAATTGTCTAGTCTAACCACACTTCAGATAGACTCTGAAACAAGCAGTCTTAATCAACAGGCTTTCTCTGCTGAAGTTGCAACGGTTACTGGTAAACTTACTCAAGGGACTGTCTTAAGTGCATTATTTAAGCCACCAAAGAATCTGTTTAGGATTTTATTTGATAGGTTTTAAGTATTACCTATTAGAGTTTAAGCATTATGTTTCCATCTATCTTTATGTAACAATGGAGGGGAAAAATGCATTAATGTAAGAGTTTCTTGGCCTAGAGTCTACATGGTAAATTTCAGGGGATTAGCTGAACTCCTGATATTGTATACAGAATTTTATATATGTTTGCATCACTGCATTTCCTGGAGCGATTTTTAGATTTCCAAAAAATAGTTGAGAAGTATTATCTTCTTTTCACTGTGTTTCAGAGTCAGCCCAGATTTTTAATGATTTCTTTAACAAAGTATTTATTATAGAAACTGTAGAGAATACCGCCTAATAGGCGGCCTATTTATCAATATACGAATAGTCTGTATTAATACAGTGAATTATGCTTTTCAGCAAATTTTTTATGTGGTCAAATATATGATGAATGGGATCCAAGAAATTCAGTTATGAAATGCAAGATCACATCATTGCAAGGTTCTTGGTCTCTGGTCACTGTAGTGACCACTGTAGTGACCAGAGGGATCCTGGGCAGCTAGTAGCACATAGATTAGTGGTTCCACTGGATGATCCAAATTTCCTCTGGTTCTCACTGTCGTTTAATGCCCTTTGATGGGTGATTATCCATTCCAGTTTTTTTTTTTTTTAAGCTTTTATTATTTGAGAAGAACGAGAGAGCACAAACAGGGGATAGTGGGAGAGGGAGAAGCAGACTCCCCGCTTGAGCAGGGAGCCCGAGGCAGGACTCAATTCCAGGACCCCAGGATCCTTACCTGAGCCACCCTGGTTCCCCTGGAAGTTCTTAATTCTCCTCCCATTCCACACCGTCCTCCCCTTTGTCATGGCAACCACCAGTTCTCCATATCTGTGGGGCTGGGTTTTATTTTGTTTTGTTTTACTTTTTAGATTCCACATATAAATGAAATCATATGGAATTTGTCTTTTTCTGTCTAACTTAGTTCACTTAGCATAATATTGTCGAGGTCCAGACATGTTGTTGCAAATGTCAAAATTTCATTCTTTTTTGTGATTGAATAGTATTCAATTGTCTATAAAAACCACGTCTCTATCCATTTATCCTTAAGTGGACTCTTAGGTTATTTCCATACCTTGGCTGTTGTAAGTAACGCTACAATGAACATAGGGATACAAATACCTCTTTGAATTAGTGTTTTTGTTTTCTTTAGATAGCTACCCAGTAGTGAAAGTACTAGATCATACGGTGGTTCTACTTTTAATTTTTTGAGGAACCTCTGTATTGTTTTCCAGAGTGGCTGGAAGGTTTAGTGGTGTTGAGCATCTTTTCATGTGTCTGTTGGTCATCTCTATGTCTTCTTTTGAAAAATATTCAGATCTTTTGCCCATTTTTTAATTGGATTGTTTTTTGTTATTGAGGTAAAGGAGTTCCTTGTATATTTTATATATTTATTGTGTTCTATGAATCCTTATAAATTCTTTATATATATTAGGCCCTTATCAGATATATGATTTGGAAATATCTGCTTCAGTTTAGTAGGTTCCCTTTTTGTTTTGTTGATGGTTTTCTTCACCGTGCAGAGGCTATTTAGTTTGATATAGTTCCGCTTGTTTATTTTTGCTTTTGTTTCCCTTGCCTGAACAGATATCTAAAAAACATTGCTAAGACCAATGTGAAGGAGCTTACTGCCTATGTTTTCTTCTAGAAGTTTTATGTTTTCAGGTCTTCAATTCATTTTGAGTTGATTTTTTTGTATGATATAAAGTAGTAGTTTAGTTCTATCCTTTTACATATAGCTGTCCAGTTTTCCCAACAGCATTTATTGAAGAAACTATCCTTTCTCCATTGTATCTTTTACCCTCCTTTATTATAAATTCATTGACCATATATGCATGGGTTTTTTTCTAGCTCTCTGTTCTGTAGATCTCTATGTCTGTTTTTATGCCAATACCACACTGTTTTAATTACTACAGCTTTGTAGTATAATTTGAAATAGGGAGCAGGATACCTCCAACTTTGTTCTTTCTTAAGATTGTTTTGGTTAGTTAGTCTTTTGTTATTTCATACAAATTTTAAAATTATTCTAGTTCTGTGAAAAATGCTGTTGGTATTTTGATAGGGATTGCATTGAATCTGTACATTGTTTTGGGTGGTATGGACATTTTAACAATATTAGTTCTTCCAGCTCATGAGCATGGCATATCTTTCCATTTATTTGTGTCTTCTTTAGTTTCTTTCATCAGTGTCTCCTAGTTTTCACTATATAGGTCTTTCACCTCCTTAGTTAAATTTATTCCTAGGTATTTTATTCTTTTTTGATGTGATTATAAATGGGATTGTTTATAGTTCATTATTAGGGTGCAGAAACACAGCAGAGTTTTTACGTATTAATTTTATATCCTGCAATTTTACTGAATTCATGTATTCTGACAGTTTTTTTTTTTTTAAAGATTTTATTTATTTATTTGACAGACAGAGATCACAAGTAGGCAGAGCAACAGGCAGAGAGAGAGGGGGAAGCAGGCTCCCTGCCGAGCAGAGAGCCCAATGTGGGGCTCGATCCCAGGACCCTGGGATCATGACCTGAGCCGAAGGCAGAGGCTTAACCCACTGAGCCACCCAGGCGCCCCTCTGACAGTTTTTTGATGGAATTTTCAGGGTTTTCTCTATATAGTATCATGTGATTGGCATATAGTGACAGTTTTAATTCTTCCTTTCCAATTTGTGTACCTCTTATTTCTTTTTCTTAACTAATTGCTACAGGTAGGATTTCTAATACTATGTTGAATAAAAGTGGGGATAGTGGGCAAGCTTTCACATTTCACCATTGAATATGATATTAGATGCTAATTTGTCATATATGGCCTTTATTATTATATTGAGGTGCATTCCCATTATACCCAGTTTGTTGAGACTTTTATCATTAATGGGTATTGAATTTTGTCAAATACTTTCTGTATCTGGTGAAATAACCATATGATTTTTATCTTTCCTTTTGTTAATATGGTGTTAGCACATTGGTTGATTTGTAGATGTTGAACCAGCTTTGTCTCCCTGGAATAAATCCTGCTTGAGCATGGTGTATGATTGTTTTTCTGTGTTGTTGAACTCAGTTTGCTAATATTTTGTTGAGGATTTTTGCATCTATGTTCATTAGGGGTATTGGCCTCTAATTTTCTTTTGTGGTGTCCTTGCCTAGTTTTGGTATGAGGGTAACACTGGCCTTGTAAAATGAGTTTGGAAGTTTTCCTTCCTCTTCAATTTTTTGGAAGAGTTTGAGAGGGATAGGTGTTAAGACTTCTTTGGTGTTTTGCAGAATTCACCAGTGAAGCTGGATGATCCTGCAATTTTGTTTATTAGGAGGTTTTTGATTACTGATTCAGTCTCCTTACTAGTGATTGGTCTATTCAGATTTCTGTTTCTGCATAATTGAATCCGGGAAGATTATACATTTCTAGGAATATATCCATTTCTTCTAGGTTGGCCAGTTTGTTGGGGTATAATTGTTCATAGTAGTCTCTTATGATCCTTTGTATTTCTGTGGTATTTGTATTTGTATTTCTTTCATTTCTGACTTTATTTGAGCTCTTTTTTCTTCTTGTGGATCTATTGAAAGGATTGTCATTTTTATCTTTTCAAAGAACCAGCCCTTAGTTTCATTCATCTTTCTTTATTGTCTTTTTAGTCTCTATTTTATTAATTTCCGCTCTGATCTTATATTATTTCTTTCCTTCTACTGACTTTGGGCTTTGTTCCCCCCCCCGCCAATTTTCCTAGGTGGGAAGTTAAATTGTTTATTTGAGATTTCTCTTTTCTTGAGTCAGGCCTGTATTGCTGTGAAATTCCCTCTTAGAACCATTTTTGTTGCATTCCATAGGTTTTGGTATGTTATATTTCTGTTTTCATTTATTTCTACGTATTTTTTCTCCTTTAAGTTTCCATTCACCCTGTAGTTATTTAATAACATGTTTAGTCTCCATGTATTTGTAGTTTTTCCAGTTTTCTTCTGGTAGTGGATTTCTAGCTTCATACTGTTGTGGTCAGAAAAGATGCTTGATAAGATTTCAGTGTGCTGAATTTATTGAGACTTGTTGTGTGATCTAATATGTGATCTTTCCTGGAGAATGTTCCATTTGTATTTGAGAAGAGTATATTCTGCTGCTTTGGATGGATTGTTCTGTACATACCAGTTAAGTCCATCTGGTCTAATGCGTCATTTAAGCCCAATCTTTCTTTGTTGATTTTCTTTTAAAAAGACCTAATATTTTAGGGGCTTGCTTGGTACTAGTAGCACTCCCATGCAACCACCACAAATTGTTCATATAATATTAATTTATGGTATACATTATTTAAATTAACACGAGTTTCTGTTATTTGCCAGACACTGTACTATGCACTGGCAGTACGTCAGTATGTAACCACAGATACAATCCCTGTTCTTACAGAGTATATACACTAGTGAAGATATTTAAAAGCGAATAGTTTCAGGTCAGTGTGATAAGTGATATAATGGTGAGGAACAAGTGCAAAGAGCAGAGATTACTTATTTACCCCAGATATGTCAACATGGGGTAGGCTTCTCAGGAAGGGGTGTCTAAGGTGAAACCTGAAAAATAAAAAGTTAACCAGACCTATGGGAACAGGATAAGGGCTCCATGCAAAGGGAAAAATATGTGGAAAGGCCAGAGGTATGCTATGTATTCTGATAAATACCAGCAGTTTACTTTCTATGACTAGAACTTAAAAGTACTAGGGGAATTATGGAGTTGTAAGAAAGTTGCAGAAAGACTGGAAAACCACACACTAAAAAGTTTGCACTTATGCTGTGTCCAGTAAAGAGGCATAAAATCCGTAGAAGGATTTTAAATGTGGGAGTACTGTCAGATTAGATTTTTAGATTTTTTTGCTGCCTTACGAAAAATGGACTGGGAAGAAAGGAGAGAGAGTGTGTGTGTGTGTGTGTGTGTGTGTGTGTGTGTGTGTTTGTGTGATGGGGGAGAGACTGAAGACTGGGGACCACCAGGGACTCTCTGTCTGTGTGTGGTGGGGGAGAGACTGAAGACTGGGGACCACCAGGGACCATTGTACACCAGGGCAGTAATGATAGTAGCACATAGAGCCACAGTGAGCAAGTTCCTCTTCTTTTGAATTGCTCCAAGTCTGAAATTAGTGAAATAGAGTAGCAGTGGGTCCTAGAGTTTCTGTAGCTGGACCAGGAATGGGAGTAGACATTCTCACTCTCAATGATGGCTTCTATGAACTTGTATGTCCAGTTCTAATTCCATATGAGTCCCATGGAAGAAATCAAATGAGACCCCTAGATATAAAATCTTGTACTGTATTTTTATTTTATTTACCTCTTTGGCCAGCTTGTAACCTGTTATAACCTGATGTGGTTCAGTTGTGTTTTATTGGGGTTTTAAGCATTACATCTTAGGTAGAGGGTGTTCAATACTCTCTTTATTGTAATTTTTATTAAATTGTCTTTACAGGTTCAGAAAGTGCTTCTCCAGTCCATTCAGCTCTGGGATCCAGGTCACAGACACCTTCCCCTTCCACACTGAATATAGATAACATGGAACAGAAAGATCTGCAGCTTGATGAGAAGCTCCACCATTCTGTTCTTCAGACTCCAGATGACCTAGGCAATATTTGGAAATTAGATATTTGCCATTTTTCCTTTCAGAGCATTAATGTTAGGAGATCTTATTATTTGAATTATTTAAAATTTTGTTTTTGAGATGGATAAGTAAGAGATAAATCAGTTGATTTATCACTATATTATGCAGGTTCTGTAGAGTAGGGAAATGTTAACAGTGATGGTTAAAACTGTAGTGTTTTGTGTGTTCTTTTATTTCATTGGGTTTACACCAGACTCTTATTTTCTATTATCGTGAGAAACAATTTGGTAACTTTTTTATAATACGATCAGTTATTATACACTTTATGTGGAAAGAGAAAAAAGTCAAACATGAGAGGTAAAGGACTTACATATAGTTAGAATGAACTTAGAAATTATGAGCACACTGAGATATTATCAAGTAGGAATAATCCTTACCAACTTAGTAATTATTTTGCCTTTTCCATTATATACACTGAATAGGATAATGGTTTTTTTGTTTTTTTGTTTTTTTAATTTATTTATGACAGAGAGACACAGCAAGAGAGGGAACACAAGCACAGGGGAGCTGGAGAGGGAGAAGCAGGCTCCCCACTGAGCAGGGAGCCCAGTATGGGACTTGATCCCAAGATGCTGGGATCACGACCTGAGCCGAAGGAAGATGCTTAACACCTGAGCCACCCAGGTGCCCCGATGGATGTTTTTTAAGCTGGAGGAGACCTATAGTGATGTCTAGCTAAACCATCTATTTTACAGTGAGGAAGTGTAGCCATAAGAATTGTGCTCTCTTATGCTCACGTGTGCTCTCTTGCTCTCTCTGTCAAATAAATAAATAAAATATTAAAAAAAAAATAAGATTTGGGAAGCCTGGGTGGCTCAGTCGGTTAAGCCACTGCCTTCGGCTCAGGTCATGATCCCAGGGTCCTGGGATTGATTGAGTCCCTCATTGGGCTTCTTGCTCGGCAGGGAGCCTGCTTCTCTCTCTGCCTCTGCCTGCCACTCTGCCTGCTTGTGCACTCTCTCTCTCTCTCTGACAAATTAAGTAATTTGTACAACATCACATAATTAATGACAGAAATGAGACTAGGATCCAAGGTTACCTATATTTCTTACATATAATGTTGCCAATTTTATTAAGCAAAAGAAATGTTAATTATAGAAATTTTAAATTATGTTTTAGTAAAAATGTTAGTTTTCCCATGTTATTATCGTATCCCTTTTAATGCTAGGCTTGACTTAATTGTGAAATTCATTTCTTTGAAAGTTTTAAGTACAAAGAAACAGGCTTATGAAGACTTCCTATAGGAACTGCCTTCAGCCTGAGATATTCTATTAACTGATGCTATAACCTGAAGTGACCATTTGATGAAAGAGAGATTATGTACATATAGATATGATCTTTATATCAATTGTAATAAATTTATCTAGTATCTGCATCATTTCCTCCTTAGGTAAATCTTAGTACAGGTGCTATTGAATAAGTAATTACTGCCATAATAAGGGATTATGAACTGGTTGATTTTATCAGGAAAAAATAACACTAATGCATAATGACACTTTAAAAATTCACTTTTGTAGACATTTAAGTTTATTATTTTGACTCCTTTGTGTTTTGTGATCAATTCTTCAGAAAAATTACTGACAATAGTCTATTTTTTCTACAGAAATCAGTGAATTTCCATCTGAATGTTGTAGCGTGATGGCAGGGGGTACACTCACAGGATGGCATGCTGATGTTGCTACTGTAATGTGGCGAAGAATGCTAGGCATTTTGGGAGATGTCAACGCTATTATGGATCCTGAAATACATGCTCAAGTTTTTGATTACCTCTGTGAACTTTGGCAAAATCTAGCTAAGGTAAAAACAAAAAAAAAAAACGAAAACAAAAAAACAAAACATAAGAGGAGAAAGAAAGAAAAGTTAAGAAGTGGAAGCCTTAGATCTCATAGCTACCCACCACCCCGCCTTGCTATAAACTGGTTCCCAGCAAGGTGAAGTCACTTAACCATGTTTAAATATATAATTAATGATAGGAACCGGAATTAAACTCAAGTTTAAGATGAAACAAATGGAAGAACACTTTTATAGGTGTGTTGCATTTTATTTGAAAATTACAGATTAGAGATAACCTTGGCATTTCAACTGATAACCTGACCTCCCCTTCACCACCAGTTTTGATTCCTCCACTGAGAATTCTTACACCTTGGCTTTTCAAGGTAAGCTTAAGATATAAAACGTTAATTTAAAAGGTTCATTTAGTAAATACATATGTAATCAGTTTTAAATATTTGATAGATTTTTTAGGTTTTATATAGTCTTCTAGAACACTTAGTTTTTAACTAGTCATTGGGGTTTATATAAGAGAAGAATGGGCACAGCAAAATTATTATACAGGTGCATCATTTTTACTTATTTAATAAAATAAAAATGAATGTCGAAAATTATGTTTTTATTATATTTAAGTGAAGTATAGATCTCAAATTTGTGTCAGAATGTGCTCTATATTTTTAAAGATTCAATTCTTGGGTCACCTGGGTGTCTCAGTTGGTTAAGTATCTGCCTTTATCTTGGGTCATGATCCCAAGATCCTGGGATTTAGCCTCCCATCGCACTCCCTACTCAGCGGAGCCCGCTTCTCCCTCTTCCTCTACAGCTCTTCTGCTTGTGCTCTCTTGCTCTCTCTGTCAAATAAATAAATAAAATATTAAAAAAAAAAAAAAAGATTTGGGAAGCCTGGGTGGCTCAGTCAGTTAAGCCGTTGCCTTCGGCTCAGGTCATGATCCCAGGGTCCTGGGATCGAGTCCCTCATTGGGCTTCTTGCTCAGCAGGGAGCCTGCTTCTCTCTCTGCCTCTGCCTGCCACTCTGCCTGCTTGTGTACTTTCTCTCTCTCTCTCTGACAAATAAATAAATAAAATATTTAAAAAAAGATTTAATTCTTTTGAGTATTACTTGATATGTTTGGTGCATTTTCCTAAATGAAACAGTATGTGGTTATTTATACCTGTGTTTCATGTTAATATTTGCAGTAGTTTCAGTAATCCCAATATTTGATTCATTAAGAAATTGGGCCAACATAGAAATAAATGAAAACAAATATATTGCTTGCTTTATTCAATTTAACAGTATTTGTTTTTGAATATTAAGACCAACATTTTTAAATTGTAGGCAACCATGTTGACTGATAAGTATAAACAAGGTAAATTACATGCTTACAAGCTTATCTGTAATACAATGAAAAGAAGACAAGATGTTTCTCCAAACAGAGATTTTCTAACACATTTCTACAATATAATGCATTGTGGATTACTTCATATTGATCAGGTAAATACATACTTTCTAACCAATTGCTTTATAAATTTATCTTTGATTCTTGATTTTTAACTCTTAACTTTTAAGGTGTAGAATTAAAAATGCTCTCTTATGTAGTCATTTTATTTGCAAGTTTCTTCCATTTTGTAACCTAATTTGTTTTTGAAACATAGCTGAAAAGCTATTATAGTTAGGTGATCAACTTGTTTATTAAATGTATCTTTCCTCTTAACAACTAGTTCGCTGTTTTGCAGATATTAAGCCATCTTTTGCTTAGACTGACATGTTTCTTTAGTGTCCTAATGTACTTATTCTTGGGCGTTTTGTAATTGTTACTTAATAATTGGCCTTTGAGGGATATGGATTTGCTCATCTAGTCATGCAACAGTCAGAGGTTTTTTCTACTCTTCAAGAGTTAGCACATCATGTTTTCTTTTTTTCATAGATTGTATTAGTATAGTGACAGTTCTGTTGACTTGGCATTCGTATCAATGCAATCATTGCATTAGCCAGTCATAAATATTACTCTAGAACATTACTTCAGGGGTTTTGATCCCGGCCATAAAATTTAAAAAAAAAAAACCTATGGGAGGTTATAAGTCATGGTAATGAAACATTTTAATCATGATGGGCTTAAATTTCACTTGCAGTTCAATGAAAGAGCATTAAACTAATTTTGAAAGAGGTAATTATATCTCTCTTCCCAAAAAATGAAAATATTTCTTGCATTAATTTGAAGTGGTTACTTACAATGTTCTACCTTATAAACATGTCTCAAACAAAATGATACCTTTAATTACTTGACAGAGAAACATTTTGTTTAGGATAAATCGGATTGAGTAAGACAGCGTAAAACACTGCATCCTCATGTTGAATTCCAAAGGCAAAGTAAATGAATAACCAAGTTAAGAATACTCCCCCCAAAATGCCTAGGTCTGTATTTCTGAGACTAGATATTTGCCGTCAAAGGACTTCAATTTATCTAATAAAGAGAATCCCTGCAGTTGTCACATAATAGGTCATGCAACTTTAGAGATCAGAGATCTCTCATGGAAGTGAGTAGAAGAGAGAAGCAGCCACTCTGCAGTTCAGTTTCATGATACGTGGGTCTTATATTTTCAACCCCCTGAAGCAAAGAGCCATCCAGCTTGCTCTCTAGTGCAAAAAAAAAAAAAAAAAGCTATATTAATGTCAGTTAAATAAATGTTTTAAGTTTACTTTCCTTTGGCAAAATATAATATTAAGCATGGATTAATTAGAAGAATTAAAATTAGTCTTTCCAGTTAGGCATTGAATAGTAATTGCCTGTTTTACTGTTTCATATGTTACCTATTTTTAAGGATATTGATTAGCTGATACCCAAGATTAATTTATGATATTCTTTTCCCTTCTTTGCTTACTCCTAAGGATATTGTCAATACAATCATCAAGCACTGCTCACCTCAATTTTTTTCACTTGGTTTGCCTGGTGCCACAATGCTTATTATGGATTTTATTGTAGCAGCTGGTAGAGTGGCTTCTTCAGCTTTTCTCAATGTAAGTTTTTATTTCCTGTTCTTCATAATATAACAGACTGTAGTTAAACAGGACTCAACTCACAAAGCAACAAAGAAGGAGCCCTTGTTGATAAGGGTAACAAGCTGATGTTTAGGAAAATTTACAGTTTAACTGAAGTTACTTTTTTTAATGTAAATTTTGAAACACAAGAAAGTACTAAAATTGAAAAATTGACACATGAGCTATAAAAATGGATTAAATCTGATAAGGAAAACAAAATTTAAAATTGAGAAAATCTAAGGAATCAAGTAGAGGGAGGGAAGAAACTAAAGAGAGGGCAATGGGCCATAGCAAAAGAGATGGACCGGAAGTGAGATAATTCGAAAGTGTGCTCTAGGAGGAAACTCTAAACTCTGAAACAGCATGTGAGAATTTTTATAATAGGTATGGAGCTGTGAGACAATCCCAGGTAACTCACTATAATTGGAACCTGCTCATATTTAAGTATGAGATAAACTAAAGATGAAGACAGTAGCTGGTTTACAATGCTAAAGAGTTTAGATTTCATCCCAAGGAAAGAATGACTAAGCATTGAGGGATTTTACACAAGGAGTGACATGATCAAATTTCTACTTGAGAAGGATCACTCTGGTGCAAAGTATAAATGAGGAATAACAATTAATTAAAAGTCTACTAGAATAAACTAAGAATGTTGGGGAAAGAATAATCAGTCATACTTGGCCATCATTTTGTAACTTAGAAAGCTGTTTAATATACATTATTTCACTTATAAGCTGTGTAAAAGACCAACAGTGAATGAGAAGGAATTCTCTCTATTTGGATGATAGTAAGCTGCCTAGTAGAGATCAGTGAGATGTCAGGAGGGCTATTGCATGTACAAGGCAGGAGCTCAAAGGAGATGTCAGGACTGAAATGGAAAGCTGGGAGACATTAGCTTTTACATGTTACTGAAGGCCATGAAACTGGATGCATTCACCTAGTAGAAATGTTCAAATAAGGGAAGAACCTGTATTTATAGCTAGTTGTTAACCCTGTTTCTCCAGTTCTGTAAGAACAGTGATTGCATCTTACTCATCTTGATACCTCCAGGACCTAGCACAGCACCATGCTTATACAGATATATTTTTTTAAAATTGTTAACAACTGTGAATGTAGGGCAATAAATAAGTACCAATAGGAGAAGCTCAATATAATGGTTAAAAAGCACAGAGTGTAGGGGCACCTGGGTGGCTAAGTTGGTTAAATATCTGACTTCAGCTCATGTCATGATCTCAGGGTCCTGGGATCGAGCTCCATCCACATCAGGCTCCATACTGAACAAGAGAGTCTGCTTCTCCCTCTCCCCCAGCTCCTACCCTGTGCTTGTGCTCGCTCTCCTCTCTCTCCCTCCTTTCAATATGAATAAATAAATAATATCATTAAAAAAAAAATGGAGTCTAGAGCCAAACTCTAGGGTTCAAATCCTACCTCTGCCATTTAGTAGATGTGAGACCTTGTGCAGGTTAGTTAACTTCTGTGTGTCTTGGTTTCTTCATTTATAAAATGGAGATAACCTTCCTCATAGGGTAATTTTATAAGGATTAAATTAATTAACATTTGGAACATGGTTGGAACACTTTATGGACACTTGTATATGTGCAGTATAAGAGTTTGTTTAATAAAATTAGTTGGTAATTCAGACAAAGGAGAGATCTTTTTTGTATAGGGATGTCAGGAATATTTCGTGGAAAAGATATTTGAATAGCCCTTGAAAGATTATTAGTAATTTTATACGTGAAAATATTGATGAGGGAAGGTATGCCAGGAGGGAAACTGTGCATGAGTAAGGCATGAGTAAGCTGTGTTCTAGGAATGACAAATACTCCCATCTTTTCTTGAAGCAGGTTAATCTAACTAGGGAGTAGTGGACAGAAAGAACAGAAAGGTACTTTAGATCCCAGCTACAAAAAGTGTGGTCTGCACACCAGAAACATTTGGCATGATCTAGGTGCTTTTTAGAAATTCAGAGTCTCAGACCCCATCTAAGACCTACTAAAACAGAATGCACATTTTAACTATATTCCAAATAATTGATATGGACATTGAAGATTGAGAAGCACTGCCTTAGACTATATTCGGAAGGTCTTGAATGTGAGGGATCAGATGATAATGCTATATTAGATAAACAGTTAAATGTTTTAAATTAGGGAGAGAGATGATTGAGTCTGTGCTTTGGCAATATTATAATAAGTGTATTAATCTAGGAGTAGATTAAATGGAAGGCAGGTAAAGATGGTAAATAAATTACAAGGCTATTATAGTATTAGTGTACACAGATTATCAATCTCTTCGATACTGGTACAAGTTGATAGACCTCAGAGGAGACTGATATACGAACTACTGAATTTTTTTTATCAATTTACTATGAAAACAATTACTATTGAGTAGGCCAATTATTCTAGATTGACTAATCAGCACTTTTCCTGCACTTCTCAAGATTCTGCAGGAGAATTAAGCCCTAATGTCCTTACGCATCCATTTTATGTGACTAAATTTACCTTCTGTGCATGTAGAAAGGATGCTAGTTCTGTAACATCCTTGCAAAAATTTAAAAAATAGTCATATGTTCCACATATGAGGAACACTTGTTAAGAAAGACTGCATAGGAAGACAAATTATTGCAAGAATCAAACCTGACACCCCATCCCTCTACTATAAGGTTAAGGTTAGTCTTTTCCTCTGGATGATGTTGGAGGTACACATTCCAATCTTCATCTTTGGATTCCATTTTAGATCCCATACACATCATCTTCCTTCTCTTAATGGGAGGCTTGTTTCTTCCCCTGACAGACAGTAAAATAATTGATTAGGTTTTGCCTTTCTTAATTATAATCACATTACAGTATGCTCCCATTATATCCACATACCTGAAACATTCTTAGTTATCTTATCCAACTTTAAAGAAAAATCCTTAGCTAATCTCTTTTAAAATGCTGGTTTTTATCAGTTTCACTTTTATAGCTAATTTTTTTTTTATTTAAAGATTTTATTTTTCTAAGTAATCTTAACACCCATCTTGGAGCTTGAATTTACAACTCTGAAATGAAGAGAGTCACGTGGTCTACCAACTGAGCCAGCCAGGACCCCTATAACTAATTTTAAATTGGCATGGTGTCTATAAGCTTACCCTAACCTCTTGATGGTGTTGTCTTTTATCTGAAAATCTGGATTATTTTTTAAATATGGAAGTGAGTTGTTTTGTTGATAATCATAATGAAGTACTACTCCACTGCCTCTGTAATAACACTTAGAAACATAAGGAAATCCTTTTGGTGACAGATTGTTGTTTTATGTATTGTATTGTATTTCTAGCAGATTTGTTTTAGCATTTTTGTTAGGTATTATTAAACATATAAATTGGTATGTAGGTATTTTAGTTAATAAGTATACTAGTAGGTGGGTATTGGTGTTTGGTGGACATGCAAGAAGGTAGAGGAAGAAAAAGAAATGCTCAGTGTTGATACTTCAGAAATGGCTTAATATAGCTAAGGAAAAAAGATGAAAAGTTACCTTCATCTGTAGGCCAAGTATAAATTCTGACTGTATTTAGTAAGTAGTATAGGCAGTGCTTTTCTCATGTGCATAATATCATAAAAACTATCTAAACTAGTGCCTGTTTTTGAAGAGACAGTTATTATTTTTATCCTTAGTTACTTTATTTATTCTTAAATAGTGACAAATACAATCTAGTGACAGAGTCATCTGCCCATTAGTTATAACACAGTATGTTATGATGTGTGAGTTACCTTTAAAATGAAAGTATTTATATTTTTTCTCAAAAAATCTGATACCTAGGCACCAAGAGTGGAAGCACAAGTTCTTCTGGGATCTTTGGTTTGCTTTCCTAACTTGTATTGTGAACTGCCTGCTCTCCATCCCAACATTCCTGATATTGCTATGTCTCAGTTTACAGATGTTAAGGTAGGAAATCAGATTTTCAGTGTTTAAATGATTTTATAGTAACAATGTATGGTAAAATTTGTATTCTTTCTTTTTCTTTAGAAATCCGCATAATTGTTAAAGAACATTAACCAGTCATACCCCTCGGACACAAGACTGGAATGTCCATTAGCATTATAATCTTTTTTGTATTGATAACTTCTTTGGAAACATTTTCTTATTATTGTATCCATTCATATATCAGTATCTTAGGATTCTTTCATTCACTCACAGAACATTTATTGAAATATCCCATGAGGCAGATACTGTGCTACTTCTAAGGCATCTAAGATTGAGATGGCAATAAATCTGCAAACTTTACTCTCTCTTAATTTCCACATGTGAATATATCCAACAATGTAATGGAATATTCTGTTTTGCTGTAGGAAACTGGAATTGGGGTGGGGAATCTGTGTACCTGAAGCATTATAGCTCCTGAATAGTCATGCTGATAATCAATTTTTAAACTTTTGCCTTCTCTGAAAGAAATTTTTTCAGTTTGCTGATTTCTGTATATACTTTCATACCACCCATATTTCTCTTTATGACATTTATTATATGTAATTACTTGCTTAGTGTTTGATTTATGCTTCAGACAAATAACACAAAGTCTTATTTACTGCTGTATCCTCAGAGCTTAATATACAGCTTGGCATCTGCTACTCTAAAAACATTTGTTGAACAAGTGAATTTCACTTACACATAAAATTGTATAGCTCAGTGCAAATTTGTAATAACAGTTAATAAAAACTATAGAAATTGAGTTTTGGTCTTCAGAGATGTAGTGTCTTTGGTTTCTTCTGTTTTCAGAAGATCCTGAAGGTCAGGGATAGGTAATAGTTTTAATTTGCTTAGGCAGTTTTGAGGTCGCTAGGGATTAGCCTAGCTACTACATACGATCTGCTTTTCAAGAGTGGCCTTATTGTCTTCTGGCCATTATATAGATAGTAATGGCTTAAATTATTTAAAAAATCAAAATAAACTTTGGGGTAGGGGTATCTCCAAAATAAAAGCTAATTCTAATAATGATGAAGAAAGCAAAAATCTCAAGAAAATGATGATTATTCTATTCTTAGCCAGAAAACTGAAGATTTAAGGGAAAATTACATGCCATAGTGGTCGTATTTAATTTTCACATTTTCACTGAAACCAGCGCTCTGTGTATTTTAAACTGCAGCCACATAGCCACATGGAACATACCATGCTGTTTTTCAGTTTTGTGCTTTTGAAAATGCATTTCTTTCTGCTTAAAACATCTATTATGTAGACCTGTTTTCTTCTTCTTATCTTTCTTAATCACCCACACACAAATAATCTTAGTCTTTGACCTTGATCATTTGTCAAAATCCTGTTTACCTAAGACCCTTTTGTGAAGTCTCCTATGACTTACCAAAGTTTAACTGTTTGTTCACATAGAACCTTGTATATGTCATCTTGTGTTAGTAATTGTTATCAAGTCTTCCTCCCTCCCTGGAATATAAACTTCTTGAGAATATGTACTGCATCTTAACCATCCATTTCTTTCCAGCATTTAAGACAGGATCTATTGCATAGAAAGCTCTTGAGCTTAAAGAATAGATAGGTCCAAAGTACCTATTAATTACCAGCCACTGGGCTCGATGCTAAGTTTGCAGAGATAAGTAGAAAGTTACTCCTTCTAAGGAGCTTACAGTCTATGTAACTGATAAGTGCTTTGTGAATATATGAATGAATGAATGAAATAATGATTTTTTTTTAAAGATTTTATTTACTTATCTGACAGAGATCACAGGTAGGCAGAGAGGCAAGCAGAGAGAGGAGGAAGCAGGCTCCCCGCTGAGCAGAGAGCCCAATGCGGGGCTCGATCCCAGGACCCTGGGATCATGACCTGAGCCGAAGGCAGAGGCTTTAACCTACTGAGCCACCCAGGCGCCCCTGAAATAATGATTTTTTAAGAAAAGGAACAAATAGATTCTTAATTATCAAGCCTAGTGACATTCTTGTTTTCCTCTTCTTAGTTAGCCACTATGGTATTTGACCCATGTTGATATTCCTGACCTTCCTAAGTCTTTTCAACTTTGACTTATGTTGCACAGATCCATCTTGATTTACTACGTGTTTCTCTAAATATTCTAGGACTCCTTAATAAATTCGTGTTCTTTCTCTGCCTGCTAAACATAAACTTACTATAAGATCCTCTCTTTAGATAATTGCTTTCTCTTTATTCTCTTTTGAAAATTTTATTCATTTATATAATTTTAACTATTATTTAGCACTTACCACTAAACTCAAACATTATAATGTTTTACAAATTATCAAAAAAAGAGGAGGCTTGCTTTTAAATAAATATTTCTCAAAGTTTTGAAAAGATGCCCATACTTTTAAGCAAGTAAACGTTTTAATTCTTATAGTGAGCTTTTTATTAATCTTTTAATCAAGAAAAAAGATTCTTTCTGAAACATACATATTTGGTTATAAATTTCAGAAATCGTTTATTTTAGTCTTTTTGTGCTGCTGTAACAAAATATTACCAAAAAAAAAAAAAAAGTACTACCAACTGGGTCACTTATGAACAATAGAAATTTATTTCTCATAGTTCTGGAGGCTAATAAGACCAAAATCAAGCCTCCAGCAGAGTTGCATTCTGGTGAGGGTCCTCTCACTGGTTCATAGCTGGGACCTTTTCACTGTATCTTCACAAACTGGAAGAAACTAAGGAGTTCTTTGGCAGTCTCTTTTATAAGAGCATTAATCTCCTTCATAAGGACTCCATCCTCATGATCTAAGCACCAGCTAATACCATCATCTTTGGGGCTAGGATTTTAGCATAAGAATTTGATGGGGGGCACAAATATTCAGACCATATTAGTGTTTTTTTTTTAATTTAGCTAATTTTATGAATAATATTGGACCCTATTAACAAAGTATGCACGTGAGAATAAAGATTGTTTTATTTCACTGTTTATCTCTAGCACCGGGCACAGTGCCTGGGCCCATAGTGGCCATTAAATAAATATTTGAATGAATGAATGAATGAATGAATGAATGAAATCTTAATCATTACTGATATTTCCCCTTTATTTTAGGAACTCATAATCAAAACTGTATTAAGCTCGGCAAGAGATGAGCCCTCTGGTCCTGCACGGTAGGCCAGATTCTCTCTCTTTTTTTTTTTTTTTTTAAAGATTTTATTTATTTGAGAGAGAGAGACAGATAGAGAAGGCACAAGTTGGGAGGAGAAGGAGAAGCAGGCCCCACACTGAGCAGGGAGCCTGACAAAGGGCTTGTTCCCAGGACCTCCAGATCATGACTTGAGCTGAAGAGAGGTGCTTAACCGGCTGAGCCACCCAGGTCCCCCTGGTAGTTTTAATAGTAAATAATTTATTAGCATTAAGAAAGAATTTCTCATGTGCTGTGTTGAGGAAGAAAGATATGCCTGCGTTGAATTATTCTAAAATTTAACATTCTACAAAATTTAATTTAAGAATGTCAGTATCAGGGCATGCCAAGTATACCATGATACTAGAAGGAGTTGACTTTTTTAGGAGTTGAGGGAACCAGTATGTACTTCATCAGAAGCTTATACATGAATACACTAATGAAATTTTTACTGATTCTGATTATCAAGTTACTCCCTTCAATCTGAAACTCAGTTGAAACAGGGAAATGAAGTTTCACAAGATGTTAAGGAATAGAAAAAATTCTACAGGTTCTGTTCCTGTTGGAAACCCTTTATAAAATATATGAATTTTATTTGTATTGCCATTTGTTTTACAACAAATTTGTAGCTAGCTGTGTTAAATTTAAGAATAATGAAAATAATATTTAGGGACACCTGGGTGGCTCAGTTAGTTAAGTATTCAACACTTGATTTTGGCTCAGGTCATGATCTCAGGGTTGCAAGATTGAGCCCCTGCTCAGGCTCTGTACTGGGCATGGAACCTGCTTAAGATTCTCTATCTCCCTCTCCACTGTGCTTCCCCTCTTCTCTTAAAACAAAAAAAAAAAAAAAAAAGGAAAAAAAAAAGAAGGAAGGAAGGAAAAGAAAGAAAGTAATATTTGGCTTATCCCATCAGCTTCATGTTTTTTTTGCTTAAGTTCATTTTGTGCTGTCAATAAAATCACTTTCTTTTTTTGAAAGCAGGTTACATATTTGGGAAGCTTTATGGCAATATCAGTTTATTAATATGTGTTTGTTACAAAGATCCTGTGTGTTATCCCCACCTGTGGGCTTGGTAGTAAATTATGATTGAAAATCAGGCATTAAATTGGGGTCATTTGCTTTCCTCCTACTTACCCTTGCTTAAGGAGAGCTAATGTACAGAGTAACAAATTGATTGATTCACTTAAGCAGTGCATGTTCATTCTAGATTGGTTGGTTGTGGATATTTTGGTTGTGGTGGTGCTTTTGGTGGTGGTTTCATTTCATTTAATGGCTCATCTCCTTCTATTTATATCGTTGTTGGTTGCCCTTTTCGCAGATGTGTAGCATTGTGCAGTTTAGGTATTTGGATTTGTGAAGAACTAGTCCATGAGTCTCATCATCCTCAAATCAAGGAAGCTCTGAATGTAATTTGTGTTTCCTTAAAGGTAAAAAAAAAAAAAAGACCTATCCCAATATGTATGGAATATATTAATATAGTATAGAATGCAGGACTATTTTTCGCCAAATGTCAATTATATATTGTGTCCTTATAGAATAAAACATTTAAGAAATGTGTTCATTAATTTTATATTACATTATTTCTTTGATCCTGACTTTTTCCTTCAGAGTGGTCCTTCTCTTGAACTTAGGATGTCCTAGTGATAACCTATTTTATCTCAACTTTTAATGTCACTTAACAACATATATAGGGTTATTTTTTCCTAATCGATATTTTTGTAACCTACTCTTTAATCCTTAATACTTCTAAATTCTTGAGCTGTTCAGTGTTTTGGCTTTATTATTCAAATTAAATGCTCCCGTTGTTACCAGAGTAAGATTTGTTAAAAAATAATAACCTAATTACTTGGAGAATCTGAGTAAATTTTTTGCTTGTGAAAGTATGCTTGATATTATTTTTGTCTTAAAACTTGTAATACGGTATCTATATAGACTTCTAAACATAAAACATACAAATATTACTTGACAGATATTTCTGAGTATGTACTATGTTTGAGGTGGTTTGCTAGTCAGAGTGAGGGATACCACTCTGAATAAAATACAATTGTATACACTAGATTCAAGAGATTAATAATATGAGGCAGAAAAGGATTAAAATGAGAGTAATAAAACAGAAAGCTGAGAGAACCAAATGAGTGGGTGCATATAACATGCTAATTGAGGTCAGAGGAAGCTGAGATCACTTTTACTTAAGTAATAGAGAAGACTTTGGAAAGAGGAGATGTGGGTTAGTGGGGGAGATTTGGTCATAAGAGAGTTAAACATAACAAGTTTGAATTTATGCCTCTGAGGAGTCATCCAAGAGCTTTAAGCATAGAGAATGTCAGCATCAGTGCAGTTCTTTAGATTAATTTGAAAATAAGTAGATTGGAATGGGGAAATGATTGATAAGGAAATTAGCAGTTTATAGGCTATTGCACAAATCCAGGTAAGAGAAAAATAAAGAAAAAGAAAAACTTTAATGGGGACAAACACTCAAAATTAAAAATAAAGTTAATTGTGTTTTAGGATGTGTTGTGAATTTTTGTTTTGCAGCTGTGTATTTATCTTAATATTTTAATAAACATAAAATCACAAAAACATGTATGAAATTTAAAATTTTTCAGCAGCTAATGCATTAATGAATATTTTGTTGTTGTTGTTATTACAGTTTACTAATAAAACAGTAGCCCATGTAGCTTGTAACATGCTTCACATGCTGGTTCATTACGTACCTAGACTTCAGATTTACCAGCCTGATTCTCCCTTGAAAATTATTCAAGTAAGTATTTCTCATTTATTATGACCCTGTTAAATATAATAAATTTACTCCTATATATTTTAACATGTACATAAAAAAGTATAATGAGATCAAAACATTTTTGAGAGCAAATAACATAATATGTGCGTATTTTGCCTTCTTTAATAATTTTTTATTATTTCATATTTTTGTATCAAATTTATTCATATACTATCAGAGTATATGTTTATTTAAAAAGCCACATTATAAAATATCTTTTTTTTAAAAGCATATATTTACCTACACACACCCACACACACACAGGTGCATGCACACACACACACACACACACACACACAGGAACATCTGGAAAGACAAGAGTAGATTTCTTTTTATTTCTCTCTCTCTCTTTTTTTTTTTAAGTAAGAATGGGGCTTGAAACTCACAACCCCAAGGTCGAGAGTCACATGTTCTGGGTGCCTGGATGAGTCAGTGGGTTAAAGCCTCTGTCTTTGGCTCAGGTGATGATCTCAGGGTCCTGGAATTGAGTCCTGCATCAGGCTCTCTGCTTGGCGGGGAGCTTGCTTACCCCTGTCTCTCTGCCTGCATCTCTACCTACTTGTGATCTCTGTCAAATAAATGAATAAAATCTTTAAAAAAAAAAAAAAAGTCACATGTTCTACCAACTGAGCCAGCCAGGCACCCTGAGAGTAGATTTCCTTATTTTTCCCCCCAGCTTTATTGAGAAATAGTTGTCAAATGTTGTATGTATTTAAAATGTAGAACATTATGATTTGATAATTGTGGAATGATTACCAAGGACAAGATAATTAACACATTCATTACCTCACATAGTTAACTGTTTGTTTGTTTATGGTGAGAATGCTTAAGCTCTGCTCTTAGCAACTTCCAGGTATTCAGTAAATGATTAACTATAGTCACCATGCTTTACATTAGATCCTTAGAACTTACTGTTGTTATAACTTAAAATATATACCTTTTGACCTATAGCTCACCATTTCCCTCTTCTCCTCCCAGCCCCTGGCCACCACTATTCTATTCTGTTTCTATGAAAGCAGCATTCTTTTTTAGTTTTTTAAATTTTTTTTTAGGAGTCCACATACAAGTTTGTTATACAGTACTTGCCTTTCTCTGTCTGGCTTATTTCACTTATAGTAATGCCCTTCAGGTTCATCCATGTTGTCACAAATGGCAGGATTTCTCTTTTATGGCTGAATAATAATATTCCATTGTGTGTATATACACACAGTTTTTTACAATTCATTTATTCATTGAAGGACATTTACATTGTTTCTGTATCTTTGCTATTGTGAATAATGCTGCAGTGAACATGGTGTGCAGAGATAGTGATTTGATTTCCTTCAGATATATACCTAGGAGCAGGATTGCTGGATCATTATGGTAGGGTTTTTTTGTTTGTTTTGTTTTGTTTTTGATCATATGGTAGTTCTATTTGTAGTATTTTGAGGAACCTCCATACTGTTTTCCATAAAGGCTGTACCAGTTCACATTCCCACCAAGGTGTATATCAGTTTTCTTTTCTCTACCTCCTTGCCAACATCTGTTATCTCTTGTCTTTTTGATAATAGCCATTCTAACACATGTAAGGTGATATCTCATTGTGGTTTTGATTTTTATTTTCCTCATGATTAGTGATGTCGAGCACTTTTTCATATACCTATTAACCATTTGACTGTCTTCCTTAGAAAAATGTTTATTCAGGTCCTTTGCCTGTTATAAATTGGATTATTTGGCTTTTTACTATTGAGTTTGAGTTCTTCATATATTTTATGTATTAACCCTTTATCCAATTATATGGTTTTTAAATACTTTCTCCCATTCCTTTTCAATTTACTGCTTCCTTTGCTGTGCAGATGCTCTTTAGTTTGATGTGGTCCCACGTATTTATTTGAGCTTCTGTTATCTGTGTTTTTGGTATCTTACCTAAAAAATCAGTGCCAAGACCAGTACCAAGAATATTTTTCCTATACTTTCCTCTAGGAGTTTTATGGTTTCAGGTTTTAAATTTAAGTCTTTGATTCATTTCAAGTTAATTTTTGTCAATGGCGTAAAACGGGAGTCCAGTTTCATTCTTTTGCATGTGGATATCCTGTTTTCTTAACACTATTTATTAAAGATACTGTCCTTTTACTATTGTACATTCTTGGTGCTCTTATCAAAGATTAGTTGACCATAAATGTGTGGGTTTAGGTTTTAGGCTCTCTATTCTGGTCCGCTGGTCAATGTGCCTGTTTTTATGTCAGTGCCTTACTGTTAGTACTGTGTTGTGATTACTGTAGCTTTATAATGAAGCTAGAAATCAGGAAGTATCATGCCTCTAGTTTTGTTGTTCCTCAAGATTGTAGGTTCTTTGGGGTTTTCTATGGTACTATACAAAATTCAGGATAGTTTTTTGTTTTTCTGAGAAAAATGCCATTAGAATTTTGATAGAAATTACATTGACACTCTAGATCACTATGGGTAGTAGAACAAACAAACAATATTCTTCCCATCTATAACATGGAATATCTTTCCATTTATTTGTTTCTTCAATTTCATTCATCTGTGTTTTAGTAGTTTGCAATGTATGGATCTTTTATCTCTATGTTTATATTTATTCCTAAGTATTTCATTGATTTTAATGCTACCGCAAATGGGATATCTTTCTTAATTTCTTTTTCTGACAGGTCATTGGTACTATATAGAAATGCAACTGATTTTTGTATATTAATTTTTAATCCTGAAACTTGACTGAATACATTTATTAATTCTGACACTTTTTGGTGGAATGTTTAGGGTTTCCTAAGTATGAGATGATGTCATCTGCAAACAAATAATTTTACTTCTTCTTTTCAGATTTGGATGCCTTTTAATTCTTTTTCTTCCCTAATTGCTATGCTAGGACTTCAGGTATTACGCTGGATAGAAATGGCAATTGTGGGCATCCTTGTCTTGCTCCTGACCTGAGAGGAAAAGCTTTTAACTTTTTGC
Organism: Lontra canadensis; assembly: GCF_010015895.1. Classification (NCBI taxonomy): domain Eukaryota; kingdom Metazoa; phylum Chordata; class Mammalia; order Carnivora; family Mustelidae; genus Lontra; species Lontra canadensis. Next base: position 15,415,430 of record NW_022631036.1, read on the forward strand.
CATTGAGTATGATGTTAGCTGTTGGTTTGTCAATGGCCTTTATTATCTTGAAGTACATTCCTTCTGTAACTAATTTGTTGAGCAAAATAGATTTCTTGAGTGATAGAATTGCAAATGATTTTTAGAAATTGTTTTGCTCATCTGTATACTCTCATTTTTCTATGAACATATTTGTCTATTTAAATATATTGATTCATGAGTTGAATTTGTAAGAAATCCATTTATAGTGGACAGACTTTATATGATTTTGGTTCCATACATATGAGGATTATAAATGACTGATTGTTAAGAATACTTGAAAAACTTACCTATTAAAAATTACTTTGAAGTAACAGTGTTAATGTATTTAGGATTTAAAAATGTGGATAAACTTTCATTAGTAGATTTTTTATCACTTCACCATTAACATTTAAGTTTTAGGATGCATCATTATTTAACATATTTTGAACTTTTTTTTTCTTTACTGACAGATCCTAATAGCCACCATTACCCATCTTTTGCCAAGTACAGAAGCTTCATCTTATGAAATGGATAAGAGGGTAATTTAAATTTTGTTTGATATTTGATATATGTTTAGTAAAATATTTATGTTTTAAAATTGCAAAGATATATATATTTACATGGTAAATATTAATTCATCTTGTGCTTAAAAATTACTATAATGAGAAATATATCTTTTAAAATTTATTTTTTTTTAAATGTTAAACCCCAAATTATAAAATTTTTTTTAATCAACATGTAATCTATTATTTGTTTCAGGGGTACAGGTCTGTGATTCATCAGTCTTACACAATTCACAGCACTCACCATACCACATACCCTCCCCAATGTCCATCACCCAGCTACCCCATCTCTCCCACTCCCCACCCCCCCAGCAATCCTCTGTTTCCTGAGATTAAGAGTCTCTTAAGGTTTGTCTCCCTCTCTGGTTTTGTTTTGTTTCTTTTTCCCCTCTTGCTTCTCAAATTCCTCGTATCAGTGAGATCATACGGTACTTGTCTTTCTCTGACTTATGAAATATATCTTTACATTATTTAAGAGTAACTAAATTGTATTTTAGTTCAAATTTCAAGTTAATCATGGTCATTTGTTAAGTCTTTGAATCTCAGGATTGTGAGGAACCTTGGAGGATATTTTGTTCATTTATAATTATTTCTCTTTATCCTGCCAAATTATGGTCTTGTTTATGCCTGAAAATTAGTAATTATGAGGAATTCATCAACTCTGAAGGTAACCATATATCTTAATATAGCTGTTACTGGTAGAAAATAAAGAAATTTCCATTAAGGAGAGTACTTGTAATAGAGTTACGGCACATAGAAGAAAGCATACCCTCTGGCCACAAAAAGTTCTACAGGATTGCATTTACCTCAGTAAATCCATTGTGAGACTCCTTTAACTCTTTCAGATATTGTATTTGTCAATCTAAAGTTTCTATTTGGTCTCTTTTCATAGTTTCCATAGCTTTCCTGAAATCTACATTTCTTCATCAGTTATATCTGTCTTCTCTTTTAGATTTTTAACATATTTATCATAATTATTTTAAACTAATGACTTCAAATTCTGCTAAATTCAATATCTGGGTTATTGCCATGTTTATATCTATTGAAATCTTTTCCTCTTGACTATGGATTCCATTTTCCTGTTCGTGCATATGTCTTAGTTTTTTATTATACATTAGGCATTGTACATAACATGTTATGAACTCTAGAACTGTGCTGCCCAGGATAGTGACTACTAACCACATGTGACTTTAAATTTAAATCAAATTAAATTCAAAGTTTATTTGTGCTAACCACATTTCAAGGGCCTAATAGCCCCGTGGACAATATATACTATTTCCATCATTTCACAAAGTCTGTTAATCAAGACTCCTCTAGATTCTGTTCATTTCCTCTGAAAATTATTTTATTCCTTTCCATTTTCACATCCCAATCTTGCATTCTATTCTCCGTATCTGTGTCACCATCTCTTAATCATAACGGTGTTGAAATCTCAAAAAAGCAGAGTTGTTGGAGAAGGATGAATTTCAGTTTTCATTGTGTTGCATGTAAGGAAAATTGCCTAGTAAAACCACCAGCAAAGCAACTCTGTATACCTAAAGTAGTAAATTTGAAGCTAGAAAAAAAATTACTGGTATCATCAACACACGAGTAGTATTAAACTATGGGAATATATATGCTTACTTAAGGAGAAGTTACAGAGTAAGAAGAGTTATTAGCAAAGTAGAACACCTTGAAGAATAACAGAGCAGGGGCTCACCAAAATAGAAGATAGAGACACAGGAGGCTCCTGAATTTTCTTCCTCCTGTGGATGCACAGAAGATGCAGCTACACATGGAGTAATTCTCTCTGAGAGAAATCCAGAAACTAATTGAAAGATCCTACACATCTGCTAACTGAGAAAATACCCACATCAAAATATGTAGGAAACATTGAGGCACATTCTTGCAATAAACCCCACTGTTGGCACAATCTGGAGAGAACCCCCAACTGCTGGGGTCTCTCTGAGGAGAGAAGGGTTTAGACCACACATCTAGCACCCCAACTTTTAAGTCTGCCATCCCAGGGATGGGCTTCTAAATCACTTAGCTCTGAAAGCCAACAGGGCTTGTATTCACGAGTCCCCCAGAAGTATAGGAAAAAAAGGAGCACTCGTTAAGAGTGTGAGCATGTGCTATCCATATTCCCCCAGGTTTCAGCGCAGGGGGAAGAGGCATTGTTTCCCTATAAAGAATTTGAATGCATTTTTTCCCAACTGCTGCTTGAGGGTCTAGCTTCTAATCAGCCTTCATCCAGATGCTGACTGCAGTCCTCCTGGAAGCCCATTAGAACCAGTGGGCAGTTCCCCTGTAGTCTTCCTTTGGCTGGCTCCAACAATAAAACCAGGTTTCCAGCTTTTCCCTAGAAGGAGCTTGTCGACACTAAATGAGTGGCTCCCAAATCACCTCATTCTGGGAGCAGACAGAACTTGGCATTCATGAATTCTCTAGAAACACACAAAACAGAGGTGGTTCTATTTGCACCAGCACTCCCAGCAACTGTTTCCTTTGGCTTAGCACAGAATGAGTAAGCAAAAATAGCCAGCTCTCAATTTTTCTGTTAGGAGTTAGACTGCATAGCTAATATCGCAACTTGACCAGCTGTTCCTGAAAGTCAGCTTTCCAGTTAGCCTGGGTCCGGGAGCTGAAGGGGTAGGTGATTAGTTGTCCTTCAGGAGCCTAAATAGGTATATTGGCATTTCCCACCCTTTTAGGACACAGCTTGGAGAGTCATGGAGGTTTGAGGGACAGCTAAGAGCTTGAGCCAAGCAGCTGTATAGTCTCAGCCTGGCTGAGACTTATATAATTGCAATATATAATACATAATTGGAATATATTTCCAATTATATAAGTATCTTATAGGAAGACAGCTTGAGACTATATAAATAACCTATTATTTTTTAAACCTTTACTAAGTAGTTTTGCTAGCCATTGATAACTCTTACCAGAATTAAATGTTGTTATGATAGTTCCAAGTGGTGATTTCCTAATTCTGTCATTGTGTTTACATTCATTAGTTTTCTGTGATAAGGAAGAGCTTTCTCTTATCCCCTATCCATCTTACCAAGGTGAGATCATGATTCTTTCTTTATGCAGTGGATTGTATTCCTTAGTTTTTTACTATCATTATTTATTTCAAAGCTCAAAATGTTCCAGATTTTAGCCAGTGGGAATGCCCTTTAAATTGTCTTCTTTGTCCTTTTTGTCATATCCTCCTCATTGTTCTTTCAGCATATCCTTAAATTCTGTTACCACAGAATTTTTCTTTCTTTTTTTTTTTTTTAAATTTTATTTATTTATTTGACAGAGATCACAAGTAGGCACAAAGGCAGGCAGAGAGAGAGAGAGGAGGAAGCAGGCTCCCCGTGGAGCAGAGAGCCCGATGTGGGGCTCAATCCCAGGACCCTGGGATCATGACCTGAGCCGAAGGCAGAGGCTTTAACCCACTGAGCCAGCCAGGTGCCCCTACCACAGAATTTTTCACTCATCTTGTATTTTCCCTGACCCAATACTGGAATTAGCCATTTCCCCAAGGAACGTTGGTTCCGTTGAGTGGAAATAAAGATCTAGGAACTAGGTGTTTAAATGGTCATTGGGTTGTGGGGTTTTGTGGTTTTTTTTTTTTTTAAGTCCCTCCCAACAGAGCTAAAAAATAAATAATATGTACACAGACAAATATATAATATGTATTTTATGTGTGTGTATTAAAACACCATGAGTTTGCCTTGACACTTCTGATTCTAGTCCAACACCACAAGGTTCAGTCTGTCATCCCCTTTTACTTATTTGTAACTAACTGCCCCAATAATGAGAACCTAGCTCCCATACACAGTTATCCACAATGTATTTACTTCTTTGTGCAGTTTTAGAAAAATAAAGGCAGTTTCAGAATATATTTATGCCATAGTTACCAAGAGAGTATATAGTTCAAAAGCTCTGTTTAAAAGTTATTTAGGTTACTTCTCCCTCCACTCAGCCTCACTTCAGTGTGGTTATAGACTTCATTTGAAATATAGTTCAGGTTATTTTTTCCGTTTGCATTCCTAAATTTTAGTGTTTTCTCCCTGTTGTTCTCAGGTTTTTTAGTTTATGCTTTATACATTCTTTGTTTATTTCTGCACAAGTGAGCAGAGAACATTTATAATTTTTTTTCTCCTTGTTAAGAGTCATATTTTAGATATTCTTTGGTGCTTTGTTTTTTTTATTTATAGGATATCTTAGAAATTCACAATGCTTGATAAAGATATTCCGTGTTCTTTTTTACAGCTATATAACTATATAGGATTATTTCTCCATTGTGTGAATGTACTGTAGTTTATTCAACTCACTGTCCTATGTGTGAATGAATAGGGTTTTTTTCAGAATTTCGCAATTGCAAAGAATGTTTCAGTGACTAATTATGTGCCTGTATATTTTTACATAATTGGAATGTGTCTTCAAGGTATATTCCTAGAAGTGGAATTGCTGGGTCAGAAGGTAAACAGGTAATTTTGTTAAATATTGGCATTCCCAGAAGCAAACTGTGAGTGTGTTTGCCCAGAGTCTCAACCTCACAGTGCATCTTATTTGGAAATTTTTGCCAATGTGTGGGGGGAACAGTCTCACTGTACTTTTCATTTACCTTGCTCTTTTAATAAGTGAGGTTGAATATCCCATTTACTATTTTTATCCCTAATTTTTATTTTTGTGAATCATCTATTCATTTCCTCCTCCTTTAAAAAAAGAAAAAAACTTACTTATTTAATATGCATAATCGCTATACCCAGCATGGGGCTTAAACTCACAACCCCAAGATCATTAGTCGCATACTCCACCATTTGAGCCAGCCAGGTGCCCCATCTATTTATATCTTACATTTTCTGTCAGGTTTTAGTATTTTCCCCTCTAGTTTTATGTACTAGGGATTTTAGCTCTTAACTATGATATATGTTACAGATATTTTCTTTGCCCCTCCCCATTTGTCTTTTGCTTTTGTTTATGGTGGACTTTTTTTTATTGTTTCTTGGGAGGGGAATCAAGGAAAAAATTAGTTTTTATGTAGTCAGTTTATTTTTTGTTGTGTGTGAATTATCAGTCATAGAAAGCCTTTCTCTGTACCCTAGATAAAGAGGATTCTTCTAATACTTGTATGGTTTCATTTTTTTATGCTTTTATCCCTCACCCATTTGAAGTTTATTCTGTATGTTTTGAGACAGAGATACAATTTTTGTTGTTTTTCCAAGTGGATAACCGGATTAAAAAGTTCTCTTTTGCCCTTTAGAGAATAATCAATTTATGAAATTACTTGGTTCTGTTTCTTCAGATTCTGTACTATCAGTTTTCAGACTTAGTGACAAGATCTCTTTAATACTGTTAAGTATTATTGAAGATCTCAAAGGACTTTTTTTCATATGGGTTATATAGGCATACCTTGGAAGTACTTGGTTTTGGTTTTAGACTACCACAGTAGGGTGAATAACTCAGTAAAGCAAGCCAAATGAATCTTTTGGTTTCTCAGTGCATATAAAAGTTACATTTAAACTGCACCTTAATCTATTAAGGGCGCAGTAGCAATATGTCCCAAAAAACAGTGTATAAACTTTAATTTAAAAATACCTTATTGTTAAAAATATGCTAACCATGATCTTAGCTTTCAGTGAATTGTAATCTTTTGCTGGTGGAGGGTCCTGCCTTAGTGTTGATGGCTGATCAGGGTGATTGCTGCAGGTTGGGGTGGATGTGGCAATTTCTGAACATAAGTCAACAATGAAGTTTGCCACATTGATTGACTCTTTCTCCCACAATTTCTCTATAGCATGCAATGCTGTTTGATAGCATTTTACCCATAGTATAGAACTTCTTTCAGAGTTGGAGTAAGTCCTTTCAAACACTTTATCAGATACATTTATGTAGTATTCTAAATCCTTTGTTGTAATTTCAACAGTCTTCACGGCATCTTCAGGAGAAGATTTCATCTCAAGGCGCCACTTGCTTTGCTCGTTCACAAGCAGGAATTTCTTACTCATTAAAGTTTGATCATGAGCTCGTAGCAATTCAGTCACATCTGCAGGCTCCAATTCTAGTTCTCTTGGTAATTCTACCAATTCTCCTTCCTCCGCTGAAATCTTCAGCTCCTCAATGTCATCCCATGAGGTTTGGAATCACTTTTCCCATTAATGTTGATATTTTTTACCTTTTCCCATGAACCATGAATGTTTTTTTATGACATCTAGAGTGGTGAATCCTTTACAGAAGGTTTTCAGTTCACTTTAGATCCTTCAGACGAGTCACTATCTATGGCAGCTGTAGTTTTATGAAATGTATTTCTTTCACAATAAGACTTGAAATAAAAATTTCTCCTTAATCCATGGGCTACAGAATGGATGTTGGGTTAGCAGGCATGAAAACAACATTATTCTCATTGTGCATCTCCATCAGAGCTCTTGGACTTAAAATACTGAGTAAACCATCCATGTATAAAGCACAGGCATAATAGATGTAGCATAATTCTTTTTTAAAATATTTTTTATTAATTATTTTTATTAACATATAATGTATTTGTCCCATGGGTACAGGTCTGTGAATCGTCAGGCTTACACACTTCACAGCACTCACCATATCACATACTCTCGCCAATGTCCACAACCCAACCACCCTCTCCATACCCCTCTCCCCCTAGCAACCCTCAGTTTGTTTTGTGAGATTAAGAGTCTCTTATAGTTTGTCTGTAGCATAATTCTTAAGGGCCAGAGGATTTTTGGAATGGTAAATGAACACTGGCTTCAACTAAAGTCACTAGCTGCATTAGCCTCTACTGAAAGAGGCAGCTTGTCCTTTGAAGCTTTAAAGCCAGACTTTGACTTCTCTCTAGCTATGAAAGTCCTAGATGGCATTTTCAAATATAAGGCTGTTTTGTGTACGTTGAAAATCTTTTCGTTTAGTGTAGCTAATCTTCTGGATAACTTGCTGCAGCCTTTTTATCAGCATTTGCTACTTCACCTTGTACCTATATGTTACGGAGATCGCTTCTTTCCTTAAACCTCACAATTCAGTCTCTTCTAGCTTCAGACTTCTCTTCTGTAGTTTCCTCACCTCTCTCAGCCTTCACAGAATTTAAGAGAATTAGGGCCTTCCTCTGGATTAGGCTTTTTGACTTAGGGGAATTTTGCAGCTGGTCTAATCTTCCATCCAGACCATAAAACTTTCTCTATGTCAGCAATACAGCTATATTGCTTTCTTATTAACATTCATGTGTTTACTGGGGTAGCACTTTTACTTTCCTTCAAAACTTTTCCTTTGTATTCACAGCTTGGCTGTTTGGCACAAAAAAACCTAGTTTTCAGCCTGCCTTCCCCAACATGCCTAGACTTAATTTCTAGCTTTTGATTAAAGTGAGAGTCATGTGATTCTCCCTTTCACTTGGACACTTTAGAGGCCATTGTATGATTATTAATTGGCCTAATTTCAGTATTGTTGTGTCTCAAGGATTAGGGAGGCCTGAGAAGAAGGAAGAGGGTTGGGGGAATGGCTGGTTAGTGGAGCAGTTAGAGCACAGTGTTTACTGAATAAGTTTGCTGTCTTATATGAACATGGTTTGTGGCACCCCCAAACAACTACAGTATAATATCACAGATCACCACAACAAATACGGTAATAATGAAAAAGTTAGAAATATTGTGAGAATTACCAAAATGTGACACAGAGACATCAAATGAACAAATGTAGTCAGAAAATGGTGCTCATGGACTTGCTCAACACAGGATTGCTACAGACCTTCAATTTATAAAAAATGCAGTATCTGTAAAGTGAAGCACAATAAAATGAAGTATGCCTGTGTTTTATCCACTTGATCTGTCTTATACTGAGAGTGGTGTGTTGAAGTCTCCTTAATGTTTCTGAATTTCCTTGCACCTTTTATAGGTTTTGTTTTATAAAGATAGTCGTTATGTTATTTGACACATAGATATTCATAAATTTTTTTTTAAAGATTTTATTTATCTATTTGACAGAGATCATAAGTAGGCAGAGAGGCAGGCAGAGAGAGAGGAGGAAGCAGGCTCCCTGCTGAGCAGAGAGCCCTATGCAGGGCTTGATCCCAGGACCCTGAAATCATGACCTGAGCCGAAGGCAGAGGCTTTAACCCACTGAGCCACCCAGGCACACCTCATAAATATTTTAGCTTCATTTTGAATTGCAACTTTTAACATTAATGCTTTTTGGTTTAATTTTAATTAGCATATTGCATTTTCTGCGTTTCTTTTTCTACATGACATATTTCCTTTGTTCTTTTATTTTTTAAGTTCCTTTTGGTATTCAGGAAATTTTATACTTTGTTCTTTTGGTTACTTTTCTGTGTATACCTTTTTAAAATGTCTTTTTCCCTTGCTTTCTTAATTAAGCTCTTACTTTTTAAAACACCTTCTATGTGGTTTGTGATTATTTAATGGTATCCTTTATCTCCTATCTATTGCCTATACATTAATAAATGAGCTTATTTTTCCTCTCTTGTCGTCTCTATTTTTGGTTACTTTATTTCTCCATGTAACATATAGCATATGTCATAATAGCATATAGCAATAAATGATTCTTCTGTGCTCATCTCTATCTTTATTTTTTTAATCTTAGCTCTGTAACCAAGTATATCAGATACTCATCATTCTTTTTGCTGAAGTTTCTCAGTCAACTACTTGGTTAGATGAAGTTCATCTTTATTCTTCAAGGTAGTCTCAGGAATACACAATTCCCTGAGTGCTTGTATATTTAAAACATTTTCTGTAACCCTGATACTTGAGTAACATCTTGGTTAGATTTAGAATCCTTAGGTTCACATTCACGTTAAGTTCCCCCCACAATGTTGCCTTGTTTTGTGCATTATTTTTTGAATTTTATTCTTATTTTTGTATACGTTGAAATTATTTCATCTTTTCTCTAGGAGGCCCTTAAGATATTTATTCTTTATGTCTGAAGTCTTACTTTGAAAGTTTATCAGGGTATGTGTAGAGTTGATTATTGCAGGTCAGTTTGTCCTGGCTTCTGGTGGATGACCTTTTTAACATGTATATTTCAGAGACCCCAATTATATGTAAATTGGATATTTTTTCTGTATCATTTATTTCAGTCATTTTCTCTCTGACGCTTTTTATCTTTTTTTATTTTTTAAAGATTTTATTTATTTATTTGACAGAGAGAGAGATCACAATCAGGCAGAGAGGCAGGCAGAGAGAGAGGGGGAAGCAGGGTCCCTGCTGAGCAGAGAGCCCGATGCGGGGCTCGATCCCAGGATCCTGGAATCATGACCTGAGCCGAAGGCAGAGGCTTTAACCCACTGAGCCACCCAGGCGCCCCTACTCCCTATTCCTTCTTAACATTCTTCTCCCCCAAAGCATTACCTTCCCTGTGTGTGTACTTGTAAGTCCTTTTTTTAACCATTCAGTATCGATCTACCAATATATTTTTTTCAGTATTCTCACACTTACGGCGACTTTTTCTTTCTGGCTTGGTTTTTGGTTTGTACTCAGTTCTTTTCTTTCTTTTACAATTTTTCCCAAACTCCCCTTGCTCTTCATGGAAGTTTGTAGTGGGAGAATGGGAAAAAGCTTGTGGGATTTACTGTGTACTTTATACCTACAGATAATTTGAAGTTTAGATGTTCTGTTTTCTGGTTATACTGAGGATACCAGTTTTGTAATGTTTTTATTGGTTCTTTTTGTTCTTTAAAAGGAATGTGGAAGTGATTGTAATATATATGACCTCAAACCTTTCATTTGAATTCCATTCTTTGAACAGTTTTAAATAGTCTACTAATCGATGTCTTCATTTAAGCTCAGTGTTTTTATAGTAATTTTTCAAGTAATTTTCGCAGTTCTGTTTTTATTATGTTTAAGGTTTCATTGTGATGGCTCTAAAATATAAGGAAGAAACTCACAATAATACTCATATATATTTTAGAATAAGTTAGATCTAAGTAAATATTCATGGTTAGAATTAGGGTTCGTAGTTCCTGAAATAAATTTTGGAAGACAAAAAATAAGTTGGTGAATTTCTGTTGAGAATATTAAGGTCTTATTTTATGAATTTACAATAATAATTACCTTTTTTTGTTGTTGTTACAGTTGGTGGTGTCCTTACTTCTGTGCCTTCTGGACTGGATCATGGCCTTACCTCTGAAGACACTGCTCCAACCAGTCCATGCTACAGGAGCAGAAAATGATAAAATAGAAAAATCTGTCCTCAATTGCATTTATAAGGTCAGCTTGTTTGCTTTATTGTTTACTTGTAACCAACAGGTTTTTTTTTTTTTAAGATTTTATTTATTTATTTGACAGAGATCACAAGAAGGCAGAGAGGCAGGCAGAGAGAGAGAGGAGGAAGCAGGCTCCCTGCTGAGCAGAGAGCCCAATGGGGCTCGATCCCAGGACCCTGAGATCGTGACCTGAGCTGAGGGTAGAGGCTTTAACCCACTGAGCCACCCAGGCGCCCCTAACCAACAGTTTTTAAAACCGAAAGAAATCACATTTCTTAGTATTACATTTTTCTTTTTTTAGAGCTAGGCGTTTTCTGAGAATATAGATGTATCTTACAGTACCTAAGGATAATTAAAATTCTTCATGCAAGACACAGTTGTTTCACTGCAGATATTTGAAAGGAGTCAAATCTTTGTTGAATGTGAGAATCATTAGCTAAATTTCATTCATTCTTCATTTTAAGAAGTATTAAATTTTACCTTGATCGAAGAACTGAGTTTTAAAATACTTGAAGTTTTGTCAAGCTCTTATATTACCAGTTGACATTTTCCTTTTTTTAAATTTTTCTTTACTGAAAAGGAAAACTATGTTTTTCCCTCATACCTCCAGGTATTACATGGGTGTGTTTATGGAGCTCAATGTTTTAGCAATCCAAGATATTTTCCAATGAGCCTCTCTGATTTGGCATCTGTAGATTATGATCCTTTTATGCATTTGGAAAGCCTAAAAGAGCCTGAACCTCTGCACTCTCCGGATTCAGAACGATCTTCTAAACTTCAACCAGTGACAGAAGGTAAAATGAATTCACTTCAGGACCATATTATTTCTTGGATTCTCTCAAAATAGATGGAGACGAATATATCTTACTTTGTAGTTGTTTACCTCATCATGTGTATTATAGCAAAGTTCATTTTTAGTTTAAGAAATAACTTCAGAAACACAGTGACTGAGATTATATGTGATGACATTCCATTTATACTTCTAGTTAAGTTATTCTGATAAGTTCTTGTTGATATTTTATTTTGTATATCATAGAATTTATATAATGGAATAACATATTTAGATTTTGAGCTTAACAGATGTGGTACTGAATTTTGACTCTCCATTTACTAGCTGAGTGGCTCTGTTTCCTTATTTGTAAAATGAGGATAATATTCATTCCCTCATGGTTGTTTTGAGTACTGAATAAGATAGTTTATATAAAGCCCTTTGCACAGTTCTTGATAGGTAGTGAACTCGGTAACATTTTTTTTAAGCCTCATTGTTTCTACATTCAGAGAGTTTACTTTCTGATATAAGGGAAAGATATAAATAAATAATGTCTAAATATGAGTATAAAAGTAAAAGTACATTTATGATATGGAAGTAACCCAGAGGAACCCAGCAATTATTGAAGGGTTTTAAGAAGGTTATATACATGATAAATTTAGTATTAAGAGCAGTTTGAAAACAGTATTTTATAGGAGTTAGAAGATTATGGCCCATGTCTGCCACCTGTTTCTGTAAATAAAACTTTATTTACATCCATACTATTCATGATGGCTGCATTTGTGCAACAACAGTAGTGTTGTATAGTTGCAAAGGAGATGATGTGTTCTGTAAAACTGAAAATTTTTACTGTCTGTCCCCTTACAGAAAAAGTTTGCTAATCTCTGGTATGTTAGATTGGTTTTAGGGAAGTTAACCCAGGAGCAGAGAGACCAATCATGAGGCTATTGCAATAGGCCAAACAAGAATTGCTCAAGGCTTAAATGGTTAGATTTCCCCCAAAATAGACCAAGAATATGAGAAAGGTTAGAGGTTTGAGAGGAAAAATGAGGAGGGCAATGTTGGAAATGGTTAAGTTTGGCATTCCTGTTGGTTATTCATATGAAGACCAGTAGGAGGCAGTCTCTGGTATATGCAGATTTTGAATATAGCAGAAAGGTCTTTGTTAGGTGTGTGTGTGTGTGTGTGTGTGTGTGCGCACGCACACATGCGTGCATGCATGCTTGTGTTTGTGTGTGTTTGAGAAGAGTTGGAAAGGAAAGAAAACTGGGAGAGAGTAACTTCTCAGAAATAAAGACACGAAAAAGATATTTAAAAGACTGGGGACTGGTATTAAGTGATAGGTTGATAGGTCAAATATGGAAAGGCTGAAAAATATGTCTGCTTTAATTTAAGCAGAGAAGTGGGAGGGAGAAGTGGATGGCTGTGGATTGAGGAGCAAGGAGTAGGTTAAAGAAATAGAGCCATTTATCAAAAGTACTCTTTAAAGAAGCTTGACTGTGTAATAAAGAAAAGTGATAAGACAGTGGTGAGCTCAAGGATGATTCAAGGATAAGGGAATTCTAAGGATGAAGAGAGTTGAACTTTAAGTATAAGCTGAGAAGGAAGGTGGGAAGGGGATCATTAGTAGGGTGAAGTTCCTTAAGAGTGAGCTAGAAAGTATAGGTGCTAATATTAGTCCTTATTCTGACCCAGAAAGAAAAAGAAAATGGAAGTAAATTAAAGGAATTGGCAGAAGTTACTGAGAGTCCAACAGAAAATGAAAACTACAAAGTTTTGGTTGTACCAGTCAGCATTCAGTAGGGTGGACGTGGTGGAAAAACATGAGAACTATGGCTTTCAGAATATTGGTACATGATTTAGCCATGGAATCTAGGCTTGGTGAGGATTGAATTGATGCTTAGAAATGGCTAATACCTTAGGAGAAAATGGAATGAATGATTATGATTCCAGTGAATCATAAAGTAGATGGTGGTAAGAAGATGTTAGAACAGTGATTCTCAAGGGACACCTGGGCGGCTTAGTTGGTTAACCGGCTGCCTTCAGCTCAGGTCATAATCTCAGGGTCCTGGGATCAAGCCCCCCATCAGTCTCCCTTCTCAGTAGGGAGTCTGCTTCTCCCTCTCCCTCTGTGCTCTCTCTCCATCTCCCACACTCTCTCCCTCCCTCAAAACAAAACAAGCAAATAAACAAACAAAAACAGTGATTCTCAGCCTCTGTCACACATTAAATTACTGCTGCTCTGTTCCCATCATAGAGATTTTGATATCTTGATTTGGGATAGCTAGAAGTTTTTAAAGCTTTGCAGGTGATTAATTTGTAGCCGAGGTTGATAATCACGGAGAGCATCAGTATGTTAAGAAAGTGGTTTTAAAATGCGTTTTTAGGAGTGCCTGCGTGGCTCCATGGGTTAAGCCTCTGCCTTCAGCTCAGGTCATGATCTCAGGGTCCTGGGATTGAGCCCCAAATTGGGCTCTCTGCTCAGCAAGGAACCTGCTTCACCTCCCCTCCCCCACCACCTGCTTCTCTGCCTACTTGTGATCTCTGTCTGTCAAATAAATAAATAATCTTTAAAAAAAATACAATGAGTTTTTAAACAGTAGAACTCCTTCAAATAACTTTCACAAGGAAGCTCAGTTTGTAAAACTTCTAAAAGCAGAGCTGCAGCAGGGTAGAAGCCTGGGATCCTACTGACTTCTCTTCTGTCCATCTCCAAGAGCCTTCTCCAAGGGTTCTACAAAACAGAATGGGAAAATCACTAGATTGGGAGATTATGGTCAAAGAGTAAGCTGTTAAGGAGGAGTGTGGTTTTTAAAGGTGGAATCGTTATAAATGATTAAGACACCTAAGATACGGCCATGATAATGGATTAGTGATGTAGAACGCAAGTGGAGGTAGGAAAGTTACACATCAAAGAAATAGGGCTAGGGTTTGGTGTTGATGACAAGTTGCTAAGAGTTTGTTCAAAACACAAATGCAGTTGACCTGACAAACAGGGGTTTTCTTTTTTTGTTTGTTTTTTTATTACAAATATATTTTCTCTTCCTTATGATTTTCTTTTCTTTAGCTTACTTCATTGTAAGAATACAGTGATTAATATATATAACATTCAAAATATGGGTTAATCACCTGCTATGCCATTCGTAAGGCTTCCTGTCAACAGTAGGCTATTAATAGTTAAGTTTCGGGAAGTCAGAAGTTAAACATGGATTTTCAGTTGCATGGGGGGCGGTCAGCAATCCTAACCTGCATATTGTTCAATGGTCAGCTGTATACAAGTGAAATAGGAATGTAAGATTTAAACTTTAGACCATAATTGATGTATAAGCAACTTTACATATTATTTCTTTAGTTGTGGTATAGTAAAACGGGAGTGTTTATTTTACTTAAAAACAAAGTTATATGAAAAGATTAGTTGCTTTTTTAGGGTAAAATGATGAAGTTTGATTCAGGGCATTATAACGTACTTGTTAAACAGTGAAATAAATAGTTTACTTATGTAAAGAGAGGTTTTAATATATTTCAGACAAAATTCAGTACACCATTAATAGATGAACTTTATATTGATACCAAATACTCTCTGGAGTATTATTATCTAAATGTATTAAGTTGTACCCTTTGGACTTTCTTCCTTTTTTTTTAAAGATTTTATTTATTTATTTGACAGAGAGAGATCACAAGTAGGCAGAGAGGCAGGCAGAGAGAGAGAGGAGGAAACAGGCTCCCCACCAAGGAGAGAGCCTGATGCGGGGCTCGATCCCAGGACCCTGGGATCATGACCTGAGCTGAAGGCAGAGGCTTTAACCCTCTGAGCCACCCAGGCGCCCCATCCCTTTGGGCTTTCTTAAAGATAAAAAAGACAAGATAAATGGGGAACCTTTTAGGAACAGCTATAAGCCAACAGCAGGTGATTCTGTGGTTTGTAGTGACTACATGCTGTGTGGTTTTTTTTAAATGTGGCAAAGTGACTAATCACTGTGCCCTTGTTTAAGGCATGCTTCATCATCTTCAAGTACTTTTTTGGCCAAAGATTTCTAAACATAGAGTGTTCCTAATAAGCTCAGTATTGGATTGAACAAGTCTGAATTGAGAACTATTGGCAGGAGTAGCTGTAATTATTAAATTTACTTAATAATAAAGCAAGGTAGTAAAGTTGGCTTTTTGTCAAATGGCAGTAGTCTTATTAGCAAGAAGTCATCATTTGCAGGGTCAGAGTAAAAGGAGGCTCCAAAGGATTCATTCTGTCCTAATTATAGTTTCACCTATACATATTATGCAAAGCTAATATTTAAAGCATTTGCCAAAATTAACTTCCTCTGCATGTTCTATTACAGTGCAATGAATTGCAGCAGCTTTTTAGGTCTTGCTGCTTTTGTATGCCATAATAATCTGTAATTATGGGTTTCTGCAAATGCTGTAGGGTTTGTTTAATCTGACAATCTGAAAAGACAACCCTGAATAGCCTTATTTAAATGAGTGCTAGTTACACAAAGCCTTAGAAGCATCGATATCTTCATGTTGCATTTTCTCACAAGGCTAGTTATTTGGGATTTCATTTTGAATACCTAAATTAGAGAATTTCATGTTTTTTTTATATCTAAATAGATATGTAGGAGAGAGATACGTATGTTCTATAGTTTTTATAACTAAAAAAAAATCTAAATAAAATTGCCAGTTAAGTTGAGATATTTTTATCCTCTCATATTTATATAGATACTGAATCTAGAGAAGCAGCTTAGGAAAGAAAATGCTTTTACCTACATTTAAAATGTAAATGTATTTTTTAAGTATTCTCAGTGTTAATAATTATGACAGATTTGTGAACAGGCTCATTTGAACTGCATTCCCACCATTGCTTCCTTTGAGAAGAAGATGTATAGGATGGACAGATACCTGGGCTTAGAGGTTTGTTTTAGGGAAAGAGCTGGGCTCGTTCTTGCAGTTTATTTATAAGTTTGAAAAAGGAACTCATAATATCTGTGTTACTTATAATGCTCTCAAAATTGAATGGTTTATATTGCTTCTGTTATGTCCAATTTTGTATATGAGTTTTCAATTCATCTTTATAAAAAATCTTTATTATTCTTAGAGAAAAGTGGGGTTTAAGGTGTTGTATGTGATTTGTCCATGATCATAGCTCAAGCCAGAGATGAAGTCAGGAATTTGTCTCTTTTGTGATTTGCTTCTATTAAATTACATTCTTTCATTTCTTCAGAAATGCTCTGCAAAAAAGATTTGACTGCTTAGAACAAATCACCTATTTAAGTTTACCACTCAAAAGGAAAGAAGAAGGAAAAAGAAAGAACAGAATTTTAATGTCTTTAATTATGATTTTTATTACCATTTAAAAATGTGACTTAGTCTTATTTAAATGAGATTTTCAATTGATCTGACCCTTTTATATAGTAATTTATACTAAATAATACTATTTTGAATTTACTATACAAAGAAAAAATAAATTTTGAATTCATTGTTTCCATATGTCACAGTGATTTGCCAAAAGAAAGGAGCATTTTAACAAGAGAGAAAAATATGAAAATTAGAGTTGTGGTAAAGATGGAAATAACACTGAACTGGGAAGCAAAAGACCAGGCTTGTTCTTCTATGGCAAAAAAATCCCTTAACTGTTGTACTCACTTGTCCTCATGTTCAAAATGATAGATATTGGCTAGATTGTCTGTAAGGTCCCTAACAGCGTGAACATTCATTAAATTCTAAGTTATAATGAGGGAAGGGAAAGCAGACACTAGATTCAAGCCACCCCTCTGTTTCTCATCATCCAGTGACATATCTTTTTACTTGGCTTGCATATGGTCTTAAAAATGTAGGATTGAATTAAGGTTAATCATTTAGTGTTATCTAGTGTTGAATAGCTGATTTTCAGAACTAGCCATATTTATAATTGAAGAACAACTCAATATAATTGGAACTTAAGTAAACTGGAAAAAAATACATATGTATGTATGTAGTCACAAAACTTAATTGATAATGGAAGAAAATTAAAATTTTGGTACTCTTAACATTTCAAAATCAAAGCCCAGAGAAACTTGGTTTTTTTAGAGTTGGAATGATGGAAGAAGATATTTTTGCTTTTAATGACACAGCTGCTGGTTTCTAGCTGATCTCTGCCTGTAGCCAGTGTGTTGGTTCTGAATCTTGAGGACTGTGGCCTTAAAATATAGCACTATTCTTTTCTCTTGCTTCTTTTTAAGTATTATACAAGCAGTGTACAAGCTAATGTCCTTATAAACTTTTTTTAAAAAGATTTTATTTATTTATTTGAGAGAAAGCAAGAGAGCACAAGTTGGGGAGAAGGAGAAGCAGGCTCCCCACTGAGCAGGGAGCCTGACTCGAGGCTTGATCCCAGAACCCTGGGATGATGACCCAAGCTGAAAGCAGCCATTCAACCAACTGAGCCACCCAGGCGCCCCCGTCCTTACAAACTTTTAAAGTAGGGTTTATTGAGTTATAATTTACATAAAATAAAATGTATTCTTTTTTCTGTGGAATTTTACTATATATTATGTTGGTGGTCACACAATTCTGTACAGTTACCAAAATACATCACAAAGTACACTTAAAACTAAGGAATTTATTATATGTAGATAATGCTTTGATCATCAGGACGTTCTCAAATCTATATTTATTACAGCAGGTAGGCCATAATATTCCCAAATGATAAAAATCCTTTCAGAATATAAATAGTACTCAGATAAGATCACTGTAATACTATGGTAGAACAATATGGAGACATAATCATTCAGTATTGATGTCTATAATTACATAAGACAAGGGCACAGTGAACACACACGCACACACAGTTGTTAGTTGTGTGTACAACTAAACATCCTAACATGAACAATGAATACTTCCTTACCAATGACAGCTCTTCTCTAGCCTCCTAGATGTAAAGTATGAAGATAATCATCACCAAACTGTCCCCACTTCCTGACACCACTTATTTCAGAACTGGCTTCCACATAACCCTACTTAAGATCACACTGGCAGTCTTTGGCTAGTGGGCTTTGACAAGTTTTTATCTATCTCCATGTCTTCCTTCCTCCCTTTATTCTCTCTGTGTGTTTTCTGCCTGACTTCTTCCTTTTCCCCTTCCCTGAGGTCCTGACATTTCAGGCCCCTGAGTACTATAATCTTTGAGCTTTCTTTTTTTATTCTTTGGTATGATTTTTTTTAAGTTACTCATATGGATATGCTCCTTATCTATTTGCTTTCCCTAATGTGCTTAAGGAAGGAAAGAAAAATACTTCTTACACACAACTAACTGGTAAGACTAGGCCACAATGACCCCGAAGAATATCTTACTTATAAAAATACAGTACATAAGTAGGCCCATAAAATTTGTTTTCCCTTAAAATAAAGTTTTTGTGGCATATATTGGCTATACCAAATCACTGTTTAAATTGGTTGATTCCTAAAGTTTAGTGAAAGATTACTTTTCTCTGAAACTTTTATATAATTGATAAACGCCATAATTAAATGACATTTAAAGCATGCTGTCTCTCTGAATTTACTCATGAGATAAGAAATTTGCTTGGATTTCACTGGCTTTATAATAATGTGTGAACTAAGTGATTTCAGGTGTTTTAGAATACTTGTGATCCTTCTTTAAAATATGATTTACATATAAAGGCTTAAGCTTAAATTATGAATCCATTAGCAGAACTTTGAAAAAGGGTTTTTTTATAAAATTAACAAAACATCATCAAAGAGAGTTTTCTTTGCCCTTATTCCTGTAGTACAGAATCTAAATTGGAAATATTCATGTTTACTGTTATATTTTAAAGTGATTTTGATAATTTGAGGAAGTCTCCATTTGTTGTCTAATAATTTCATTGTTAACATAACTTCCTAGGAAGCAGCAGTATTTCCACTCACTTACATTTCTTATTTCTAGTGAAAACTCAGATGCAACAAGGATTAATCTCTATTGCTGCTCGCACTGTTATTACACATCTGGTAAATCATTTGGGCCATTACCCAATGAGTGGTGGTCCTGCTATGTTAACAAGTCAGGTATGTGAAAATCATGACAATCATTACAGTGAAAGTACTGAACTTTCTCCTGAACTCTTTGAGAGTCCAAATATCCAGTTTTTTGTGTTGAACAATACAACTTTAGTGTCCTGTATCCAGATCAGATCAGAAGAGAGTATACCTGGAGGAGGTTTATCTGCTGGCCTTGCGTCAGCCAATTCAAATGTCAGAATCATAGTACGTGATCTCTCCGGAAAATATTCATGGGATTCTGCCATCCTGTATGGACCGCCTCCTTTGAGTGGTTTGTCAGAGCCTACATCATTCATACTTTCATTGTTTCGTCAAGAAAAGCCAGAAGAGCCTCCTACGTCTAATGAATGCTTAGAAGATATAACAGTAAATGATGGGATTTCCCTCCAGCTTAAAAGAGGATTTAGAGAAACTGTACCAACTTGGGATACCATAAGAGATGAAGAAGATGTTCTTGACGAGCTTTTGCAGTATTTAGGTATAACTAGTCCGGAATGCTTACAGAGAACTGGAATATCACTTAATATCCCTGCTCCACAACCTGTGTGCATTTCTGAAAAGCAGGAAAATGATGTTATTAATGCTATCCTTAAGCAGCATACAGAGGAAAAAGAATTTGTTGAGAAACACTTCAATGACTTAAACATGAAAGCTGTGGAGCAAGATGAACCAATACCTCAAAAGCCTCAGTCAGCATTTTATTATTGCAGATTGCTTCTTAGTATATTGGGAATGAATTCCTGGGACAAAAGGTAAGAATAAAAGAGAATTTTTTTTAACATTATTCTTACTCATCTTTTGATCAAGCATTTTAGTTTCTCTTCTTTTCCTCACCAGATTTTATCTACCAGTTAGTTCTTTGGATTTTGGACAGATTTTTCTTCTTGTTTTTTGTTTGTTTGTTTGTTTGTTTGTTTGTTTTGGGGTTTTTTTGTTTTTGTTTTTGTTTTTGAGACCACTGAGTTCTATCAGGATTTAAGGGAATAAAAAGATAACTCAATAATTTAACTATTAACATTTCATAATAACTAGCAGAACTTTCAGACTTAGAAATTACAGCTCATATAATTGAAAAGAATCTTATTTTCCCAACCTTCACATAAGGTAATAGGAAAAACTGTTTTTTTTCTTATCACACTTCTGACACCACATGTGTGAGTTTTCCATAGCAGGCAGTCCCAGCACTAACTGCAGTTAGTACAAAAAGAATAAGGGCTCAGACCCACAAGACGGCCCCCCACTTCAGATATCAGTTGAAAGTCCATATTTCTGACCAACTAGCTATAAATCAAATAACTACCTCCTCAGTTTTTGATAATTAACTATAATAGCTCATAAAACATTTATTTTCATTTAACAGTTTATTATAAATATTATAAAAGGTAGTTAAGAGATAGAGATGAACAGACAGAGAAAGAGGTACACAGGATGAAGGTTCCCAAGTGTAAGAGCTTCTGTTCCTGTGGAGTTAGGGGCTGCTGAAAACACTGAATTAAGTTGACTAACCAGGAAGCTCTCTGAACCTCATAGTTTAGAGATTATTATGGAGGCCTCTTCACATAGGCATGATTAATTATTAACTCAATCTGAAGCCAGTCTCCCCTCCCCATAGGGGTGGCTGGAAGTTCCAAGCTTGTAATCATGGTTTGTGCTTTTGAATGACCAAGCCCCATCCTGAAGTTATTTAGGAGCCCACCAAGCATCACCTCATCAGAACAAAACATTCTCCTATTACCAGGGAAATTGCAAGGGATTTAGGAACTCTGTGTAAGATGTTCCTGTCACCTTCATCGCTCAAGAAATTACAAGTTTTAGGAGCTCTGTGTCAGGAACTGGGGCAGAGCCCAAATATGTCACATAAGCCTAATGGGTTTTTTAGACAAATAGTAATGTGATCTTTTCTTGTTGGTATCAGAGAAGTTAACTCAAGATTTTCATCAAATCAAGAATCCTTATTTCATCTTTTAAAATTTTGTTTTCTTACACATGTTGCAAAAAACCTCTACTGAGAGCTTGCAGTTAACACAAAGTATTCATGTAAGTCGGGTAAGAGTTAAATGAAAAGGCATTAGATTTAAATCGGAAGAACTAGGTTAGAGTCATTTAACCTTTAAGCTTCAGGCTATAAGTTGAGGAAGTAACTCGCACCTCACATAATGATGAGAGTTAACTTAGATAATATACATAAAATATTAAATTGTACACTAGTGTAAAGTATCATTAAACATTTATCTTATAAGTTTTTGTGACATTAAAAGCTGTACAGATGTGAAAGACATAGCATTATTTAATGTATTGTTCTTGTTCAATTTGTAGTAGGAGGGGAACTCAGGTATCACTGGACAAATAAATCTTAATTAAATTCAGGTGAAGCACCAAAAGGGAGTTCTACTTCCTTGACTAGTGTTTATAATCTTACTTAATTTAAATCCTTCCATTTATTAGAAGGGAGTATTCTCTGCTTTATGGGGAAGACATGTCAGGAATATAGTTTGCCTTATGGTATGTCCAAATGTAGGTAATTGCCACTCATGTTAGTGCTATAGGATGATCCATATATTGTCTCGAGAAAAATTAAAGGTGGGAAGCTATATTTTACCACAGCAAGCATTGATTTCATGAATATAATTTGTACGTATTTAGTGTATATAGAATATATTTGGCAACATATCTACATTGCTTCGTAGTGTAAAAAATACCTGTAAGAGCACAGGGAAGAAAGCAAATTCCATCTGGATTACATATCCTTACTTAATGATATTTCTTATTAGGAACAACTTTTTAATATATTTTTAGGAAACTTTTGAGAAGGAACCTATCAGTACTTTTATCCACTTTTCTGGTATGAGTTTCAGAAGCTCACAGCATCTGCAAGGAAAAATTAAAATGATTAATAGATAATGATCCACTAACAGAAATCTATGAGGGCCATAGTAGAAATAATGACACTTATTATTTACATTTCTTTTAGGGTCTGTTCTCCTTTGTGTTAGAAGTATGGAAAGGCAAGAAAAGTGTTTAAAAGTTGCATGAGTAGAGTGGAAAGTATTTCTGGGACTGTCATGTCATTCACTGCAAAGGTGATGAAAATGTTTATAAATCTCTCTATTTAGGAGGAGCTTTCATCTCCTGAAGAAAAATGAGAAACTACTTAGAGAACTTAGAAACTTGGATTCAAGACAGTGGTAAGTTCAGATTTATAACTAGCAACTGCCAGCTATTTCTACTTATGTATGAATAATACTGTATTGTTGACTTTCTGAACAGAAACTACATTTGATTTACTTTAAATAATAAACTATGAAAAAAATGCAGGGCTACATTAAAATGTTTGGTATCTTTGAATATTATACCATTTTATGCATTTCAGAACTCTTTCAATGGCAGAAATCTAATTGAACTTCTAAAAACGTCCTTTACTTTTCCCATAGTTAGACATTCCAGATATGCCCTTTTTGATTAGTCTTAGAGGTCTCAAGTGAAATGACTGGTAAAATATAAGCTAGTCCATACAGAAAGTATTAATGGAGCAAAGAACATGGATATAGGTTATTATATTGCTATAAATCTGATTTCTCATTAAGCTCTTGGATATGTACCTATTTACATGTGGGTTTTGATGTGTAAAATCTTGTTTTATCATTATTTTAATGATATCTAGGTTCTTCATGTATAGTATATGAACAAGACTTCTGGGAAACCAGTAGTAGAAACTACAGAATATTAACTAGAAGCACATTGATAAAGCAGTATTTTGAATGCCTGCATTTCTGAGATCTGAGATCCACAACCTGCTTAATGTCCATTTCTCACTCCCTCACATCTTAGTCAGTTGGTGTTTTATACTTTCCTCTTTCCAGTTTTTTGCTTTTTCTATTCCTACAGTCAGTTTGCCACCCACCTCTGATTTCACTTGTCCTGTTAGCAGACTCACACATTTTCAACTATAAAAATGCCATTTCTGGCATCTTCAAAACTGTTCTTCCACATTGCTCTCTCCTCAGCAGGGAGCCTGCTTCCCCCTCTCTGCCTGCCTGCTTGTGATCTCTGTCTGTCAAATAAATAAATGAATAATCCTTAAAAAAATACTATTAAAAAAATCTACTTTTTCTACTCCTAGGCAGCAGTGTATTACTAGAGAAAATGATCAAACCAGTGTGATATAGAGAGCTACAATAGATTCGTGCTTCTTTACTTCAGCAATACCTTCTCTACTGTTTGCTAATTTCTTATCCCTTGTTCACTTCTTACTTTGTTTCTCAGAGTAATTTTTATAAACCACTTCTTTGTTCTTTAAGCCCTTCATTATAGTCAAAAGATCATCTCTACTCTAACCTCACTAAGGATTCAATCCAAATGTTTGGCCTCCTATATGAAAGACAGTCTGGTAGAACAATAGTTCCTAACCTTTGTTCCTCCACCCATTCACATTTCAACACAACATTAGTCATACCTCTCATTAATTAAATCCAGTGATTCTGACAATTGGGGAACTCATTTGAAACAAACTACCTTGCCAGCACTATTCTATAGGAATGCAAAGTAAACAAGATTATTCATTCCTTTCCTACATCAAACAACTCCGCCTTATAATCTCCTCTCTTTAAAATTTCTATATTGAGCCATCTTTTCCAGCTCCCCTTCAGTTTCAGAAAAATCTTTTTTTTTCCCAATCTATACTTCTAGGATCTTTAAAAAGTTACCATATCTTTATCTTGTATTTCTGCTTACCCCTTTACCATAAGCACACTCGATATGCTTTTTTAAACATAAGAAAACAAAACTATCCTCAGGATCCTTTTTTTTTTTTTTCTCTTTTAAAGATTTTATTTATTTATTTGACTGAGAGAGACATAGTGAAAGAGGGAACACAAGTGGCGGGAGTGGGAGAGGGAGAAGCAGGCTTCCCGCTGATCAGGGAGCCCATGTGGGTCTCTATCCCAGGACCCTGGGATCATGACCCGAGCCAAAGGCAAATGCTTAACAACTGAGCCACCCAGGTGCCCAGTTACTGTCCTTTCAAGCTTTAGTGTATCCCTTTCATATGCCTTTTACTACCACATTTTATGAGAAAATATAGTCTTTACTCACTTCTTTTGTTTTTGTGGTCTTTAGCTTTTCTCATAATCTTTTAGGGGTGCCTGGGTGGCTCAGTGGTTTAAGCCTCTGCTTTTGGCTCAGGTCATGATCTCAGGTCCAGGGATCCAGCCCTGCATCGGGCTTTCTGCTCAGTAAGGGGCCTGCTTCTCCTGCTCTCTCCACCTGCCTCTCTGCCTACTTGTGACCTTTCTCTCTGTCAAATAAATAAATAAAATCTTTAAAAAAAGAAAAAGGAATAATCTTTTAAAAAGTTTAGTTTCTCTAGTTATTATAGAAAATGTACAGTAGAAAAATAAATCATAGATTTATAACACTATCCTTAACATTTGTTTATGTATTTTCAGTCTCTTTTTTAATATACATATGATTTTTTTGTTTTAAAAAACTAGAATTATAGTAATATGTATATAGTAAGTTATGTTTTAAAAAGGACTTTATCATGTTGTGAGCATTTTCCTCATGTTGTAAGCGTTTTGATATTTTTCAAAAATAATTTTTTATGGTGCCAAGTTCTGTGATTATTGAACTTTTAAGTTGTTTTTAATATCTTGCCCTAGCATAGATTCCTAGAAATGGAATTATTACATCAAAGCATAAGAACTTATTTCAGACCATACATATTGCAGAATTACTTTTCACTAAGTACTAATTTCTAATCCTACTAACATTGTGTAAGAACACTGATACAACTTCAACCTGGGCAATACAAGGTATTGGTCACATTTTCTAAATCTTTCCTAGCTTGACAGGCAGATCATGGTATCTCTATTGTTCTTTACTACTAGTGAAGTTATTATCTTTCATTGTAAGAAATTTCATTGTAAGAAATTTTAATCTTTTTTGAAATTCCCTCTTAGTGTCTTTTTTCTATTTAAAAGGAAATTTTTCTTAATTGCAAGAGCTCTCCTACATATGTGGGTATCTAAGGATTAACTTTTGTATTTAATACGGGAGTTTTCCCAGTTGTTTGGCTTTCAGTTTTCAACAACTTCATATTGTTAAGCATACAGCTTTTTCTTTTTTCTTTTTTTATTTAATTTTATTTTTTTCAGTGTTCCAAGATTCATTGTCGCCATACATGCCCTCCTTAACGCCCATCACCAGGCTCACCGATCCCCCCCACCCCCAATCCCTTCCAAAACCCTCAGTTTGTTCCTCAGAGTCCACAGTCTCTCATGGTTTTCATTTTTATGTAATTTTATTTCTCAGTCTTCTTTCTTTGTTTTTTTTTTTTTCAGTTGCTTATTGTGCTTAGAGAATTCTGTCTTGAAATTAGTTTAAATGTTCTACTGTATTTCCTTCTGGATTCATAATTACTTGGTAGGAATGGTAATTATTTTACATTTAATTCTTTATTTCTTCTGGAATATATTTTAGTTTATGGAATAAGAAATGGAACGGGCTTGAGTATTAGAGAATAGCTTGTTTCTCTGATTTGTTGAATAATTCATACCTTTCTCATTGATTTGATGTTTCTTTTATCAGATATTAACCTGTTTATTTCAGAGCTATCTGTTCATTTCTACTGAGTTGTCTATTAATTTTGTACAGATGTTAATATTTATTATAGCTTTGTAACTTAGTATCTGATAGACGCAGTCTTCTTCCTCACCCTATTCATACATATTCTTCTTTCTTAGATATTTTCTCTTGTTTATATTTCACTTTCACTTAGATATTTTCACTTGTTTATTCTTCTGGATACATGTTAGAATTATGTTGTTGTTTTCCAGAAAAAAAATCCCATTGATATTTTGGTTTTGAATTATAATAAAACTTTCATATGGAGAGAATAGAAGTACATTTGCTATCATCATTCTTCCCATTCATAATCCTGGTGTGTTTTTCATTTATTCTGTGACCCAGACATTACTTTTAGGGTTATTTTATTGTAATGATGCTATTCTAAATAGAATTCTTTTTCCTGTTATATTTTGCTATCCAAATACTTTTGTGAATTCTCTTTTTTTTTTTTTTTAAACATTTTAGAGTTGTCTATTTGGTTCTGTCTAGGTGTGTAATTATCTTACAAATAATCTCTTTTCTAGAAGTTATGCCTATTTTTGCTTATTTCATATTTTATTGCATTGACTAGAACTTGCACTACAGCGTTAGTTATTGTAAGAGTAGACATCCCATTACTAGAGTCTTTTTCAGCATCTATTCAAATTTTCATACAGTTTTGCTTTCTTAACTATTGATATATATTGTACATAGTATCACTAGATTGCTAATATTAAGTAATTCTTGGAGTAACATTTGATTTCCTGTTGTGTTAAATTTACTAGACTTTCCTTTTGAATTAGGGTATAGCCCATTTCTAAGCACATTCTATATTTATTTAATTTTTTACCCATTCTTCTTTATGTTTAGAATTAAGATTAAGATTATAGCCAGCTCCATGAAATGAACATTATATGTTGTTTGAAAATTTGGAATAACTAGTAAAATTTCTAATTCTTTCAATTTGTTTCATCATTACTAGCCTCTGGGTTTTCTTTTAGCTCTTGGGTCAACTTCAGTGTTGTTTGCTTTTATAAAACTCCCTTTCATTGAGATTTTCAAATGCATGCTAATAGGATACACACATATCATAATTCTGCTATATTCCTTTTCTCATTTTAGTTTAGTGGGATTTTTTTGCTCTTTTTAAAAAAATAATTAGTTTATGTATTCCCAAATCATCCCTTCAAGGTTTTTTCCCCCTAGCTTTATCGAGATAGAATTGACATACAACATTATGATAGTTTATGGTTTAAAATAATGATTTATAAATAGATATATTATAAAATGAATTACTACAATAAACTTAGTTAACGTATTCATCACCTCACGTAGTTAGAATTTTTCATGTGATGAGAACTTTA
Organism: Lontra canadensis; assembly: GCF_010015895.1. Taxonomy (NCBI): domain Eukaryota; kingdom Metazoa; phylum Chordata; class Mammalia; order Carnivora; family Mustelidae; genus Lontra; species Lontra canadensis. Next base: position 15,442,958 of record NW_022631036.1, read on the forward strand.
AAAATCTCTCTTAGCAACCTTTAAATATGATATAGTACTGTTAACTATAGTCACCATGTTATTCTTCACCTCCACAGAACTTATCTCACAGGTGGAAGTTGATACCCTTTGACCACCTTCACCCATTTTGCCCATTACCTAGCCCCCACCCCTGAAATCAGTCTGTTCTCTGTTTCTGTGAGTTCAGTTTCTTCAGATTCCACATATAAGTAAGAACATACAGTATTTGTCTTTCTCTGACTTATTTCACTTAGCGTAATGCCTTCAAGTTTCATCCAAGTTGTCACAAATGGCAGGATTTCCTTCTTTTGTTATGGCTACATTCCATTGTATACTTGGCCCTTGAACAACAGAGGAGTTAGGGGCACCAACTCCACCCCATCCCCATGTAGTTCAATATCTGCATATAACTTTTGACTTCCTAAAAACTTAACCAGCAATATCCTACTCTTGACCGGAAGCCTTACTGATAATATAAAGTCAGTTAACATATTTTTTATGTTATATGTGTTCTATATTGTATTCTTAAAGTAAGAATAATGTTACTGAGAAAAATTGTAAGAGAAAGTACACTCACAGTATAGTACTATACTTTATTTATTGAAAAAAATTTGTTTATAAATAGACCCATGCCGTTCAAACCCCTGTTGTTCGAGGGTCAGCTGTACATGTATACCACATTTTCTTGATCCATTCATCTGTTGATGGACACAGGTAGTTTCATACCTTTGCTATTATAAGTAATGCTGCAGTGAACATGGGGATGCAGATATCTCTTCAGGGTAGTGATTTTATTTTCTTTGGATATGTATCCAGAAGTGGGATTGCTAGATCATGTAGTCATTCTGTTTTTAATTTTTTAAGGAACCTCCATACTGTTTCCCATAAAAGCTGCATCAATTTACATTCCCACCAATAGTTTACAACAAGGGTTGTCTTTTCTGTGTATCCTCACCACTTGTTATCTCTTGTCTTTTTGATAATAGCCATTCTAACAGGTATGAGGTAATATTTCATTGTGGTTTTGATTTTCATTTCCCTAATGATTAGTGATGCTGAGCACCTTTTAATGTATGTGTCGGTCATTTGAATATCCTCTTTGGGAAAATGTCTTTGGGTCCTTGCCCATTTTTTTTTAGGTCTTCTTTTCTTTTTTTGCCCATTTTTAATCAGACTATTTGTCTGTTGCTGTTGAGTTGTATGAGTTCCTTAATATTTTGGAGATTTGGTTGGGAAGTTTTTGATTACTGCTTCCATCTACCTACATGTTATTGGTCTGTTTAGATTTTCTGATTTTTCATAATTAAGTCTTGGTGGGTTGTACAGTTCTAGGAACTCATGCATTTCTTTTAGGTTGTCCACTTGTTTGGTAAATAGTTGTTCATTGTAGTCTCATGATCATTTGCATTTCTTTGGTATCAGTTGTAACATCTCCCAAATAAATTAATATTTATTTGGGTCCTTTTTTGTTGTGGTTAGTCTAGCGGAAGGTTTGTTAATCTTGTTTATATTTTCAAAGAACCAGCTCTTCATCTTTTCCATTTTCCTTTCTTTATTTCATTTATTTCTGCTCTAATTTTTTTCCCCAAAAGATTTTGTTTATTTATTTGACAGAGATCACAAGTAGACTGAGAGAGGCAGGCAGAGAAAGAGGGGGAAGCAGGCTCCCTGCTGAGCAGAGACCCCCCTATGCAGGGCTCGATCCCAGGACCCTGGGATCACAAACTGAGCCGAAGGCAGAGGCTTTAACCCACTGAGCCACCCAGGCGCCCCTCTGCTCTAATTTTTATTATTTCCTTTCTTCTGTTAACTTCAGGCTTAGTTTATTCTTTTTTTTTTTTTTTTAAGATTTTATTTATTTACTTGACAGAGAGAGAGAGAGATCACAAGTAGGCAGAGATGCAGACACAGGGAGAGGGGGAAGCAGGCTCCCTGCTATGCAGAGACCCTGATGCAGGGCTCGATCCCAGGACGCCGAGATCATGACCCAGGCCGAAGGCAGAGGCTTAAACCCACTGAGCCACCCAGGCGCCCCAGTTTATTCTTTTTCTAGTTCCTTTAGGTGTAAGTAAAGTAGGTTGTTTATTTGAGATACTTTTTTTTTTCTTGTTGTGTGTATTTATCACTATAAGCTCTCTTCTTGGAACTGCTTTTGCTACATTCCAGAAGCTATGGTTTATTACATTTCCTTTTTTGTTTGTCTCAAGATATTTTTAATTTCCCTGTTGATTTCTTCTTTGACCCATTGGTTGTTCAGGAGTGTGTCATTTAGTTTCCATGTATTTACGAATTTTCCAACTTTCCTGCTGCTCATTGATTTCTAGTTTAATTCCTTTGTAGTTAGAAAAGATAGGTGATATAATTTCTGTCTTCTTGAATTTGTTGAGACTCGTGTGTTTTAGCACATGATCTGTCCTAGAAAAATGTTCCATGTGCACTTGAGATGAATGTGTATTTTGCTGCGATTGGACAGAATGTTCTGTATATATGTTAAGTCCATTTGATCCGTAGTATTGTTCAAATTCACTTTATTTGATTTCCTATCTGGATGATCTGTCCCTTGTTGAGAGTGAGGTATTAATGTCCCCAGCTATTATTGTATTTCTGTGTATTTCCCTTTTCTTTTAGTACTTGGTTTATATATTTAGGTGCTCCAGTGCTGGGTGCATAAATAATTTATAATTGTTGTATCTTCTTTCTTTTTTTTTTTTTTAAGACTTTATTTATTTGAGAGAGAATGAGAGCAAGCATGAGAATGGGAGGGGCCAGAGGGAAAAGCAGACTCCCCATTTGAGAAGAGAACCTGATGGGGAACTTGATCCCAGGACCTGGAGATCATGACCTGAGCCAAAGGCAGTCACTTAACCAGCTGAGCCTCCCAGGCTCCCCTATAATTGTTATATCTTCTTGATGGATTGACCCCTTTATCTTTATGGTAGTTACATTATCTTTTTTTTTTTTTCCATTTTTAACTCAGTCTGTTTTGTCTGACACAAATATAGCTACCTTTATTTTCTCTTGTTTACAGTTTGCTTAAAATATTGTTTTCTGTACCTTCAATTCTTATTCTCTGTGTGTGCTTAAAGCTAAAATGAGTCTCTTATAAGTAGCATATCATTTGGATCTCATTTTTTGGTCCATTCAGCCATTCTGTGTCTTTTGATTAAAGAACTTAATCTGTTTACATTTTAAGTAATTGTTGAGAGATAAAACTTACAAATGCCATTTTTTCATTGTTTTCTGTTTTGTAGATCCTTTGTTTTTGCTTTCTTTCTTAGTGTCTTCATTTGAGATTTAAAGACTTTTTGCAGTAGTATGTTTGAGTCCTTTATCATGGTGTTTTGTTTATGGGCTGCAGGTTTTTCCTTTGTGGTTAGCACTAGGGTTACATAAAATATGTTATATTTATAACATTTTAAGCTGATTACAACTTGATAAATAGCATACAGAAACTTTATACTTTTACTTCTTCCTCACATTTTAGGTTATTGGTAGTTCTCCAATAACAAATTGTTATGTTTATGGTTATTTTAAAAACATTTATTTTCTAACTTTTAAACTAGAGTTATAATTATGCATCACCATCACAGTGGGCTTTTCTGTCTTGATGTAAATAATCTACTTAATTTTTTAAAAGACACAGTTTCTCCTTTATTCTACTTTGTTTTCGAACTCATTAATTTTTGTCTATTATTTATTTATAAGCTTTATATTCTTTTTCTTCTAGAATTGAATGTTTTTGTCTTTTATTCTTTATTTTTTAACAATGAAATGGTCTTGGGCTATAAAATTTTTCAGAGTATAGCTCCTGTCCATTTTTATAGTCTCAGCTTAAAGATGATTTTTTCTGAAAACCTTTCCCTATACTACCTCTCTTTACCTTCCTCCCTGGTCTATGTGTGGATCTTCCATGTGCTCTCACAGAGTCCTGTAACACTTCCCTGTCATAACATTTATCACACTGTATTATTATTATTAGATATTCTTATTCTTTCCAGAATAATTACAATAGCTCTCTAAATAATCTGTGAGTTCTCATATCCTAACTTTTCCCCATGATAATTTATCTTTGGTACTAGATGGGCATGTCCTTCAGGGCAGGAATCATAACTCTTTTGCTCTCTTGCTCACCATATGTTCAGACCTCAGTGCTCTGCTGAAACTATTCTTCTGAAGGTTAGTACTTTGACCATCAAGTCTAAAGTTTTCTCAATGCTCAATCTATACACATAACTTTGATTCCTCCAATTAACTAAATGTAGTTAATAAGCATTTTAAAAGATTACAGCACTTTTAGATTTACAAAATAATTAATTGTGAAGTACAGAGAGTTCCCACATACCCTTTTCCCCCTACACATACTTTTTTCTATCTCTTGTATCAGTTTGATAACATCTGCTAAAATTGGTCAAACAGTTCTGATACATTAACTGAAATCCATAGTTTACCTTAGAGTTTATTCTCAGTGTTGTACATTGTGTATGCTTCAACAAATGTAAAGTAACAGGTATCTACCATTACAGTATGCTATAGAATAGTTCACTGCCCTTAAAACCCCTTGAGTATTATATCCTCTAATTTAATACTACTATCTGTTCTCTAAAATGTTCTTCTCCCCACTGGCTTCTGTAACACTACAGTTACCTCATTCAACTCCTAATTCTGGCATTACTCCAAATTTGTCTTTACTGGCTCATCTTTTACCTCCGAACCCCCTAACATAGTTATTCCTCTCATTGGGATATCCCAATTCTCAATCCCATTCTTTCCATGTACTTCTGTCTGTCAGTTCTCTGTCATGATTGTGCTGCTGCATATTACAAAATTTTACCTGCCTCCTTATTTCCTTTTCCAGGGCACCAGTTTGTTTCCAAATCAGATCTTCCTCATAGTTTTCTTGATTGTGTTTAGAAATATCATTTCAGTCACCAAACTTGACCATTTCCTTTCTCTTGTCCTTAGATTTTTATAACTGTTGCACCAGTTCTTATTATCCCTTCTTCTGTCTTTGCTTTTCTTGCACCCAACCCCTTGATTCATGTCTTTACAACTTTAAAGAGACTGTTAGAAAGGGCAAGAGATGAAGTCTATCAGCACCATTTTCCAACAGCATTTGCTCACTTGGCATCTCTGTCACATTTTGGAAATTCTTGCAGTATTTCACACTTTTTCATTATATTTGTTGTGGTGATCTATTATCACTGGTTATGACTTGCTGAAAACTCAAATGATGGTTAGCATTTTCTAGCAAAAAGTGGTTTTTAAATTAAGGTATGTACTTTTTTAGACATAATGCTATTGCACACCTAATAAACTATAGTGTAGTATACACATAACTTTTATATACCCTTTATTGCTGTATTCACTTTATTATAGCCTAGAACTAAACCTGCAATATCTCTGAGGTATGCTTATACTTTTCTGATGGACTAGAGAGGAAAACTAAAAAGTGACGTTGTTTATACTCTTACCTCCCTGGACCATTTATAGATCCTTCACTTTCTTCAACTAGATTAATTGATGCCTGTTCCTCTTGGTTGAAACACCAGATTTTTTTTATTTCAAATCTCAAAATTTGTGTTATTTCTTTTTCTTTTCTTTCTTTTTTTTTTTTTTTTAAGATTTTGTTTATTTGACAGAGAGAGACATAGCGAGAGAGGGAACATTAGCAGGGGGAGTGGGAGAGGGAGAATCAGGCTTCCCGCTAAGTGGAGAGCCCAATCCGGGGCTCAAGCCTAGGACCCCAGGATCATGACCTGAGCTGAAGGCAGACATATAACTGACTGAGCCACCCAGGTGCCCCTGTATTATTATTTCTATCACAGTGTATATGCTAGAATTTCGAAGTCTTATAACTTAGTAGACTTCAGCTTGAATTTTCCAATAGTAAGCTCATAATATTTTGCCAGTTCTATACATATTCTTACCTGGTTGCATGTAAGTTGCAAGGTTGTTAATTTTATGGCTTTTTTTCTGGTGTCTTTCCCTAGTTACTCATTACTGTACATATTAAGTTAATGGCAATATACCAAACATTTTGGCAGCAGTAGTTAGGTAAATAGAAAAATAAAAGGGAATGGTGAAAGATTAAAATTTTACATGAAGGGCAGCTGAGTTCTGCTTTTACAGATTGTAGGAAGGTTATAGATAATATAAAGGTGATTTCTCTTTTACTTTTGCATTGTAAATGTTAGGGCCAATTTAATGTTAAAACCAGTTTAACTATTAGGGCCTGCTTAGCCAGAGCAACTCCATATTGCCTTGGTAGCCATATTGTTGTTTACATCCACGGACTTCATTCCGGGATTAAACGCACCCATAGTTCCTGGTATGGTTCCGGGTATCAATTCCGGGAGTAAACGCCTTAACAATAGAAGCCACGTACCTTGGGTCTGCAGTTATGCTCTATAAAACCAGCCTGGGAGATCAGAAGGGGGTCGCTCTCTTCGGAGGCGGCCCTGGCCGGTCGGGCTGACTTCTAATGCTTGGCATAGAATAAAGCTTCACATAACTTTCACTTTGTCTGAGTCTCATTCCCCTGGCTGGTCAGTCTAACTTCTAATGCTTGGCATAGAATAAGGCTTTGCATAACCTTCACTTTGTCTCAGTCTCATTCCTTTGATAATGGACCCCAACATTCTGGGGGCTTGTCTGCGATTAAAGGACAAGAACTGAGTCAGCATCAGAATTTCTGTGAAAAGCCTCCGGAGGTAAGATCTCGAGATTTTATCCTGCAGGATCTGGTCTGTCTGGTTGCGGAGCTCCAGGGTATAGCCCACCAGGGGGAAGCTGGACGCAGCATTGCTCCCCAGGGCTGGAGTGGATGCGGGGATGCCCCATCCCTCCACTGGGAGATTGCCAGGGGGTTCAAATCCCCCTAGGTGGTCAGGGGACCTGCCAGGGGGTTCGAGTCCCCCTAGGCGGTCAGGGGACCGAGAAAATCCCCACCAGTGTCAGGTTGTATTTTTGAGTTGGGATTATATCTTGCACACCCTTAGACTTGATATCTGGTTGAGGAAGGGCTGCTGGGTCTGGTCTGCAGTTATTTTTGTCTTGTCTTTTTGTTGTCTGTTGTGTTGTTTGTTGTGTTTGGAGAAATGGGGCAAGCGGAAAGTAAGGGACCTATGATACCCCTAAGTCTTGTTCTCCAGCATTTCAAGCATTTTCAAGGTAAAACCACCCAGTTGGGTGACAGGGTTTACCCAGGAAAACTCTCTAAAACTGGGAATCCTTTCTCTGCCTTCTGGCAGCACTCCCTCTTCTGTTTCTGCACCAACTTGGGTGCGGCCTGCATAACTGGCCTCTAGACCGTTGGTGCTTCCTGCACCACAGCTCCTTCCCTCTTCACTATCAAGAAACAAGAAGAGCAGCCCCTGGACCTAACACCCCCCACTCCAGATCTTCCCACCCTTGTCTCAGGTAAACATTAAAAGTGGAGTGGGTCCAGGTGAAACCTAAATCAGTATTTGAACTAAGTTTGTTGGTTTAATTAAGATAGACATGTCTTTAAAGTTACAGCAGTAAATGTGAACCTTCAAAGTTTACTGAAGGTCAAATAAGCTCATGCTATTTGTTAAAATCTGTTAGCAAAGAAATAACTGAACTGATGGTTAATTGTCTGTCTCAAAGTTTTAATGGGTAGTTGTTAAAGTAACTTTCAAAGTCTTTGGTAACCTGAAACTTCAAAGTTTTGGTTGGATGACAAATGGAATTAAATTTGTTGGACATCTAGGTCTTAACCAAATGGGATAAAATGCTAAAGCATTGAGTACTTGGTGTAGGTTTGTGCTTTTGACTTCTTACTGCAAAAAAAACGAAGAATATTTAAATCTGTTGGTAAACATGTTTTGTGCCTAACTGATTCATTGAAATATGTTAAAAATTTGATCATATTATATCAGTTTTGATGGATTTATTCACAAGAAGGGAAAAAAGACTAATAAATCTTTTCCTGTAAAATGTTTCTGTTCAAATGAAGCATAGTATTTAAGGAAGGAAGACTAAAGCCCTGTGTCATGGCAAATCTATATTGGTGATGCATTCAAGTAAATGTTAAAATCAGAGGGCAGTAAATCTTGCCTTTGCCAGTCAGTCAGCCCAAGATATAAGGAAGAAACTTCAGAAAATTGAAGGATTTGAAGGGAAGAATCTGACTGAGTTAGTGGGAATAGCAGAAAAGATGTTTAACAACAGGGATACACAAGAAGATGAAAAACAGACTAAAAAATAGTTGAAGTTTTGACATTACATGAGGCGGGAAGGAGACAGGAAAAAAAAAAAGTCAATGGAAAAGAAAAAGGCAGGTAGGAGATGGTCAATGGGAATTTAAAAAAAAAAAAAAAAAGCCTAAACACAGAGAAAGCAGGTGGGAAGGCTTAGATTCAGATCATTGTGCTTACTGCAAGAAAAAAGGACACTGGGCCGGAGAGTGCCCTAAGAAGAAAACGGCAATGCTGGTCACCAAAGACTGAAGGGGCCATGGTTCGGAGTCCCTCCCCAAACCTCGGGTTAAAATTGAGGTGGAAGGGAAATCAATTGATTTTTTGGTGGACACGGGAGCCCAATTTTCATCACTACTAAAGCCTATAGGAAAACTATCTGGAGAGGAAGTCTGGATACAAGGGGCAAATGGCACAGAAAGACAGAAATGGACAACAGAAAGGACTTTAAATTTGGCCTCGGGAGTAGCCAATTCTTGGTCCTCATAATGCCCTGTATAACTGGATGGGAAGAGATCTCCTCCACAAACTACGGGCTGGCATTCAGTTCTTGGAAGGAGACATGACTGTGACTTCGGGACAACCCACTGTGCAGATGCTTGTGGCAGCAGTAGATGAGCATCTCCTTTACAAGCCAGTCTCAAAACCAGAGGAGACAAGGGAAAGAAGCCTTTTCCAAACCCTATAGGTCGAATTTCCCGAAGTCTGGGCAGAAGGGAGACCTCCTGGCCTGGCCAAGGGACAACCTCCAATAGTGGTACAGTTAAAAGCAACAATACGGCTGTTGGAGTCCGGCAGTACTCCCTCCTCTGGGAAGCAAAGGAAGGGATCAGAAAACATATTAACCGCCTCCGAGGAGACAGGATCCTAGTATCTTACAAGTCTCCATGGAACACACCTTTACTGCCTGTCAAAAAGGCTAAAACTGGGGAGTACCAACCCGTTCAGGACTTGCGGGAAGTTAACAAACGGGTTGAAGATATCCACCCGATGGTGCCCAGCCCCTATACCCTACTCTCCCTCCTAGGCCCCAAAAGAACTGTGTATACCGTCTTGGATCTCAAGGATGCATTTTTCTGAATACCTTTGGCAAGGGAGTCTCAACCCTTCTTTGCTTTTGAGTGGTCTGACCCACAGGAAGGGTTCCAGGGCCAGCTCACCTGGACAAGACTTCCCCAAGGATTCAAAAATTCACCCACCATCTTCAATGAGACCCTCACGAGGATTTGCGTGAGTACAGAACCTCCAACCTGCCAGTCACTCTGTTACAGTATGTTGATGACTTGCTAATAGCTGCTGAGGACTATGAGTCATGCTTGCGGGGGTGGGGGGGGAGACACGAAAACTCTTACAGACTGCAGGAAAAAGGGTATCGGGTGTCAGCGAAGAAAGCACAGCTCTGTCAGAGCCACGCCACTTATGTAGGCTTTGATCTCCACGAGGGAGTGCGTTCGCTGTCTGAGTCCAGGAAACAGGTGATCACCCGATACCCCCGCCCCACCATGCCCCAACAAGTGAGGGAGTTTCTTGGAACAGTGGGCTACTGCAGACTGTGGATACTGTGGTTCGCGGAGATGGCCCGACCCCTCTACAAACTAATAGGGAGGACTCACTACGGTAGAGTGGACAGCTGAGGCAGGATCATTTCGAAAATTACAAACAGCCTTACTGAGTGCCCCAGCACTGGCCATCCCAGATGTTACCAAGCCCTTCCACTTGTATGGAGATGAAAAAGCAGGGGTGGCCAAAGGAGTTTTGACTCAGACTCTGGGGCCTTAACAAAGGCCAGTAGCCTATCTTAGCAAAAACAAAACTAGACCCAGTAGCGGCTGGGTTCCCCCCTTGCCTCCGCATAATTGCTGCCACGGCCCTCCTGGTCAAGGAGGCAAGCAAATTGACTTTGGGTCAAAATCTCATTTGACCACTACTCACGCTATTGAAGGCCTCCTCCGGACCCCACCAGACAGGTGGATGACAAACGCCCGAGTGACAGAGTATCAAGCCCTCTTCCTCAATGAACCAAAAGTGATTTTCAGACCCCCGGCGGTGCTAAATCCAGCCACGTTACTGCCAGAAAAGCTAACTGACCACCCACACCACTGCGGGGAGGTCCTAACCCAGATCACAGAAATAAGGCCTGACCTCAGAGACACTCCCCTCCCAGATGCGGAGATGACTCTGTTCACAGATGGGAGTAGCTACATGGCCAATGGAAAGAGGTATGCGGGGGCTGCGGTGGTTTCTCCTGAACAGGAGCTTTGGAAGGTGGCCCTGCCACATGGAATCTCGGTGCAAAAAGTGGAGCTGATTGCACTCACCAAGGCACTGCAGATGGCCAAGGGTAAGACCGCCAACCTCTATATGGACAGCAGGTACAGCAGGTATGCATTTGCTACTCTCCATATACATGGGGACTATTTATAAAGAAAGGGGCCTATTAACAGCAGAAGGAAAAGAAATTAAAAACAGAAAAGAAATATTGTCTCTCCTCCAGGCTATTTGGGACCCGAAAGAGGTGGTCATTATGCATTGCCCCAGGCACCAAAAGGGGACTGATCTGGTTTCAAAAGGAAACCAATTAGCATATCGATCAGCAAAGCAAGCAGCCAGGGAAACGGCTGAAGAACTGGTTACACTCCCTGCTCCAGCCCTACCAGAAAAAACGGATTATTCAGAGGAAGATTTAAAATATTTACAAAAATGGACTAACTTAGACTATGAAGGGGATTGGGCTAAGACTAGGGCAGGTAAGTTAATTCTTCCTCGAAGACTAGGAAAAAAATTAGTAAGACAAATACATCAGCTCACTCATTCAGGGACACACAAGCTTAAGGAGCTCGTGGGTAAACAGTTGCAGGTTTCTAAATTAGGGTGTATGGCTCAGGATGTGGTTGGTAAATGTGCTCAATGTCAGGCGGTAAATGTGGGAGGAACAAGGATGGGAAGAGGAAAAAGAGAAAGAAGAAGGAAACCAGGAATTTATTGGGAAGTAGATTTTACAGAGATAAAGCAGGGAAAGTATGGACACAAGTATATGTTAGTTTTTGTGGATACCTTTTCAGGCTGGGTAGAGGCTTTTTCCGCCAAACATAAAATGGCAGGAATGATAGCCAAAAAGCTGCTAGAGGAAATAATTCCTAGGTTTGGGTTGCCTCTCACGATTGAGTCAGACAACGGCCCTGCATTTGTGAGTTCAGTCTCACAGGCATTGGCCAAGGCCATGGGCACTAATTGGAAACTACACTGTGCCTACCGGCCCCAGAACTCTGGACAAATAAAAAAATGAACCGGACTCTTAAATTAAGAGACCTTGACAAAGTTAATCCTGGCGATGAAGGGGTGGACCTTAAATTAAGAGACCTCTCTTAAATTAAGAGACCTTGACAAAGACTGGCGATGAAGGGGTGGACCTTCTTCCCTTCGCCCTCCTTAGGGCACGATATACACCCTACTTAAACAAGGTTACCCCATTTAAAATAATGTTCGGGAGACCCCCTCCACTCTACGCACGGCTACAAGAGGTTGCCCTAATGGAAATGACTGATCAGTCTGTACTCCAGTCACTGTAGGCACTACAGTCTGTCTTAAAAAGAGCCCACGCAGGGATCTGAGCTGCCTACACTGAGACAGAGATGGAAATAAAACCGCATCCTTACCAACCCGGAGACTTGGTTTGGATACACCACCACCGAATGAAAAACTTGGAGCCTCGCTGAAAGGGACCATTCACTGTCATCCTGACCACCCCCACGGCAGTGAAAGTAGAAGGCATCAGGGCTTGGATTAATGCGTGTCACGTCAAATGAGCCGAAAACAGAAATGGGAGCCACTGCCGGTGGACCCCACTAACTGTGGACTAAAACTAAGACTCAAAAGGGTTTCATAACTTGGTCACTTTTAACCCTGTTCCTACTCAGCAGCAGCCGGGGGACACTTCATTGGCCTAAAACAGCCCAATAGAAAATCAGAAAAACAGTGGATGGAACAACACTCAAGGTTAATGACACTTCAGGTCAGCCTGTTTTCACCCTCAAGAACTGGCTGAATAGTCAAAGAATTGACTAATCTCCAAAGAAAAGGGGGGAATGTTAGGGCCAATTTAATATTAAAACCTGTTTAACTATTAGGGCCTGCTTAGCCAGAGCAACTCCATATTGCCTTGGTAGCCATATTGTTGTTTACATCCACGGACTTCATTCCGGGAATAAACGCCTCCGTAGTTCCTGGTATGGTTCCAGGTATCGATTCCGGGAGTAAACGCCTTAACAATAGAAGCCACGTACCTTGGGTCTGCGGTTATGCCCTATAAAACCAGCCTGGGAGATCAGGAGGGGGTCGCTCTCTTCGGAGGCGGCCCTGGCTGGTCAGTCTGACTTCTAATGCGTGGCATAGAATAAAGCTTCACATAACTTTCACTTTGTCTTAGTCTCATTCCCCTGGCTGGTCAGTCTAACTTCTAATGCTTGGCATAGAATAAGGCTTTGCATAACCTTCACTTTGTCTCAGTCTCATTCCTTTGATAATGGACCCCAACAGTAAAGATTTATGTCCTATTTTTTTCCTACATGGCACATACCTTTCTTCCTGCTAATAGATTTATGTAGTACTAGGTGAACATTTCTATTTAAGGCTTCCTAATTTTATAAATTGTGATTTATGAGTTCTAATTGATAGCCCTATACCTGAAAAAAATTTTTTTAAATAATCCAAGAATTACTTGGATTGTGAAACGGAAACAGAGTAAGAACACTGAGAAGTTCCCTTTCTGCCATGATCAAAATTTACATGTAGTGGATCATGCTTCCAAGTTAAATTCCTAACAGTTTTCTTGTGATATACTGCTTCCTTTTTTTTTTTTTTTTTGAGATGTATTTCTTATACCACACATTTTGTTCATTTTAAAAGTATACATGTTTTTAGTATATTTACAGGGTTGTGCAGCTGTCACAACAACCTGATTTTAGAATATTTTAGGTCCTTCAAAAAGAATCCCTTACCCATTACTAGTAACTCCCCATTACCGCCAGCGATCCTCTTCCCATACTCCCCAGCTCTAGACAATGTTAATCTACTTTCTATTTCTATAGATGTGCCTGTACTGGACATTTCATATAAAAGGCATCAAACAATATATGGTCTTTTGTGGCAGGCTTCTTAGCATAGTGTTTTCAGAGTTCATCCATACTGCAGTGTGTCTCAACACTTCATTTCTTTTTATTACTGAGTAATATTCCATTGTATGAGTATACTACATTTTGTTTATACATTCATCAGTTGATTGACATTGGAGTTGGTTTTACTTTTTGGATATTATGGATAATGCTGCTGTGAACATTCATGTACAGTTTTTTGCTATGGATACTAGATTTATAAACTTTTTTATAAGACTTTATATTTTTAAACCTTATATTAAGATCTAATGTCCTTTTTGTTTGTTGTTTTTGGTGTGAGGTAGGAAGTTGCAAGGTAACAGTCCACCTTCTTTATTTTGCTTGTACATATCCAGTTGCCCCAGCACTATTTGTTGAAAAGACTCTTCTTTCCCCATTGAGTTGTTATGGTATCCTTGTGAGAAAAGCAATAGATGACAAATATAAGATTCTGTTCCATATACATGTGTTTGTCACTTCTTACCACACTACCACAGTGCATTGATTGCTGCTGCTTTGTAGCAAGTTTTAAATTTGGGAATTATGAATCCTCCAACTTTGTCTTCTTTTTCAAGATAGTTATGGATATTCTGGATCTTTTGTATCTTCCTATGAATTTCCTGGAGTAACACCCTCACTCAATAAGTGAACAGTTAGGGAAGGATTGGCAGTTCTTCATCTTCTTAGCTTTCATCTACTGGTATGTAACCTCTAGCCTACTGGTAAGCTAGAGTGGGGAAAATTGGCACAGACTCAGCCTTTTGCACCTAGAGCTTCCATTGTAAGAGAGGGAACTGGCTGAGTTAAGGGAGATGTAGTTCTCTCAGTCATAGCTGCCTGGAATAGATCTTGTGCAGCATGGATCTCGGGAAGATGAGAAACACAGCCAGCAGCCTTCTTCTCTCAGGATGAAACCATATTCCCAGTCTGGGAACTGGAGGAGTGAGGGAACCCTTATCTTGGTCTGAGTAGAATGCCTAGGGTAAAGGTATAATGTGAAGTAAAGGGTTGAGGTAAGGGAGCAGTCGTGGCTCAGATGCCAAAGACTCATTCTGTTCTTACTAGATTTGGTAGGTTTTCTTGAATAAATGTTTTTCCATTTGCTATATGCCCTTAGGACAATATGCAGAGAATTTAAATGATTTTATAGAAATCATTTTCACCACTTAAATTGTTTTGCTTGAGAAAGGGTCCACTGAGATACTTATTTTGTAATTCTGGAAGGCACACCCCAATTTTATTTTATTATTTAGGTTAGATTATCTTAACAATACAATGGATATACCAAAAGTTGCCTAAGTGTTCCCACCATAAAGTGAAATATTGCCATTAGTGAAAGTAGCTAATAATCTTTGTTCCTGATTTTAAGTTACTGATGTTGAAACCCACAATCATGACCTTACAACTTCCTCAAGATAGGAAAATCTGGTTATCTAACTTTTTAAAATAATTTCAGTTCTTACTTGTTGGATCTGGTTTCTTTGCTTGCTTCCTAATTTCTACATATTATAGTAGTGAAAACATTACCTCTGGTCCTAAAGTTCATTAGCTTTGTTAAATCATCCTAGACCAAAGGTAGTGTGCCCTAGTTAACTTGGAAAGCCAAATGTCATATGAGAAATTTGTTTTTATTAACATTTTTAATTTGAAAGAATGTAAAAAGAAAATGTCTAAGAGATTTTCACTTATTCCATATAATTCTGTAATATTTGTGTATAAATTTCTTATTCTGCCCTTTGAAGAAATAGATCATTTATCAGTCATCTCTGTACTCCTGCTTAGTTTTATTTCTAAAATACATCCATTTAATTCTGGGATTTTAGCCACATTGTACAACAGGTAATTCCTCAGATGCTTCATGCACTCACATGTCTTTCCTCTCTTTTTCCTCTTCATTTGTCAGACTCACTTGCCTTCACTCAACTCAGTGTTACTGTCTCCTTTAAGTGTCTCTCTGTTTCTCCAGTCAAAAGTAGTCACACCTTTCTTTCGTTCTACTGGCAAGTTTATAACTTTTCTAATTTTTACTTATAATTACATACCTTCATCAGTAGATTACAAGATTTAATTCATTTTCATCTTTTTATTGCCATATACTTTGTACATTGGACTTAATTATTGGGTGAGTGAATAAATTAATGATTAAATGAATGGTGTTACCTTTTGTTTTACAGTCGAGAGACCCACAAGATTGCAGTATTTTATGTTGCTGAAGGACAAGAAGACAAACATTCAATTCTCACCAATACAGGAGGAAGTCAAGCATATGAAGATTTTGTAGCTGGTCTTGGTTGGGAGGTATTGTCTTTAAATAATACCAGATATCATTGTATTTTTATTTGGAAGCAATGATTTCTTATTTCTTTCTAGCTTATTTTATTTTTATTTATTTATTTTATTATGTAAGTCACCATACAGTACATCATTAGTTTTTGATGTAGTATTCCATGATTCATTGTTTGCATATAACATGCAGTGCTCCATGTAATATGTGCCCTCCTTAATACCCTTCACTGGGCTAACCCATCCCCCCACCCCCACCCCTCTAAAACCCGCAGTTTGTTTCTCAGAGTCCATAGTCTCTCATGGTTCATCTCCCCCTCCGATTTACTCCTCCTTCATTTTTCCTTTTCTTTTCCTGATGTCTTCCATGCTATTCCTGTGTTCCACAAATAAGTGAAACCGTGTGATAATTGACTTTCTCTGCTTATTTCACTTAGCATAATCTCCTCCAGTCCCATCCATGTTGATGCAGAAGCTGTGTATTCATCCTTTCTGATGGCTGAGTAATATTCCATTGTATATATGGGCCACATCTTCTTTATCCATTTGTCTGTTGAAGGGTATCTTGGCTCTTTCCACAGTTTGGCTATTGTGGACATTGCTGCTATGAACATTGGGGTGCATATGGCCCTTCTTTCATTACATCTGTATCTTTGGGGTAAATATCCAGTATAGTGTAATTGCTGGTTCATAGGATAACTCTATTTTTAATTTTTTCAGTCATCTCCACACTGTTTTCCAAAGTGGCTGTATCAACTTACATTCCCACCAACAGTGTAGGAGGGTTTCATTTTCTCCACAGCCTCTCCAACATTTGTTGTTTCTTGCCTTGTCAGTCTTTGCCATTCTAACTGGTGTAAGGTGGTATCTCAGTGTGGTTTTGATTTGAATTTCCCTGATGGCAAATGATGATGAACATTTTTTCATGTGTCTGCTAGCCATATGTATGTCTTCTTTGGAGAAGTGTCTGTTCATGTCTTCTGCCCACTTTTTGACTTGATAATTTGTTTTTTGGGTGTTGAGTTTGAGAAGTTCTTTATAGATCTTGGATATCAGCCCAAGGTCAAAGAGGTTGTTGCCTGTGTTCTCCTCTAGGATTTTGATCAATTTCTATCTCTCATTGAGGTCTTTAATCCATTTAGAGTTTATCTTTATGTATGATGAAAGCAAATGGCCGAGTTTCATTCTTCTGTATATAGCTGTCCAATTTTCCCAGCATCATCTATTGAGGAGACTGCCTGTTTTCCATTGGATATTTTTTCCTGCTTTGTCAAAGACTATTTTACCGTAGAGTTGAGGGTCCATATCTGGGTTCTCTTTTATTCCCTTGATCTATGTGTCTGTTTTTGTGCCAGTACCATGCTGTCTTGTGATCCCAGCTTTGTAATATAGCATGAAATCAGGCAACGTGATGCCCCCAGTTTTGTTTTTCTTTTTCAACATTTCCTTTGCGATTCAGGGTCTTTTCTGGTTCCATACAAAGTATAGGATTATGTGTTCCAGCACTTTGAAAAATGCCAGTGGTATTTTGATTGGGATGGTGTTGGAAGTATAGATTGCTCTGAGCAGCATAGTCATTTTTAAAATGTTTGTTCTTCCAATCCATGAGCATGGAATGTTTTTCCATCTTTTTGTGTCGTCTTTGATTTCTTTCATGAGTGTTCTGTAGTTCTAGAGTATAGATCTGTACCTCTTTGGTTAGGTTTATTCCAAGGTATCTTAAGGTTTTCAGTGCTATCGTAAATGGAATTGATTCTCTAATTTCTCTTTCTACAGTTTCATTGTTAGTGTATAAGAAAGAAACTGATTTCTGTGCATTGATTTTGGTATCTGCCACATTACTGAATTGCTGTATGAGTTCGAGTAATTTGGGGATGGAGTCTTTTGGGTTTTCCACGTAATGTATCATGTCATCTGCAAAGAGAGAGCTTTTGACTTCTTCTTTGCCAATTTTAATACCTTTTATTTCTTTTTTGTTTTCTGATTGCTGTTGCTAAGGCTTCTAGTACTAAGTTGAACAATAATGGTGAGAATGGGCATCTGTGTCGTGTTCATGATCTTAAGGGAAAGGCTCTCAGCTAATGATATTCACTGGATTTTTCATAAGTGGATTTTATTAAATTGAGGAATGTCCCCTCTGTCCCTATACTCTGAAGAGTTTTAATCAGGAAAGGATGCTGTATTTTGTCAAATGCTTTTTCTGCATCAACTGAGAGGGCCATGTGGTTCTTCTTTCTTCTTTTATTAATGTGTTCTATCACATTGGTTGATTTGTGAATGAGAACCACCCTTGCATCCCCGGGATAAATCCCACCTAGTTGTGGTGGATAATCCTTTTAATGTACTATTTGGTCCTATTAGCTAGAATCTTGTTGAAAATTTTGGCATCCACATTCATCAGGGATATTGGTCTGAAATTCTTTTTGATGGGGTCTTTGCATGCTTTTGAGATCAAGGTAATGCTGGCCTCATAGAAAGAGTCTGGAACTGTTCCTTCTGTTTTTGTTTTTCGAAATAGCTTCAGGAGAATAAGTATTATTTCTTCTTTGAATATTTGGTAGAATTCCCAAGGGAGTCTGTCAGTCCTTGGACTCTTCTTTTTTGGGAGGTTTTTGATCACTCCTTCAATCTCGTTACTGGTTATTCCTCTATTCAGGTTGACAGTTTCTTCCTGTTACAGTCTTGGGAGTTTATAGGTTTCCAGGAATGCATCCATTTCTTCTTCGTTTCTTGACTTATTGGCATATAGCTGTTGATAATAATTTCTAATTACTGTTTCTATTTCCATGATGTTAGTGTTGATCTCTCCCCTTTCATTCATAATTTTATTAATTTGCGTTCTTTCTCTTTTCTTTCGGATAAATCTGGCCAGTGGTTTATCGATCTTATTCATTCTTTCAAGAACCAGCTTCTAGTTTCGTTGATGTGTTCTACTGTATTTCTGGTTTCTAATTCATTGATCTCTGCTCTAATCTTAATTATTTCCTTTCTCATGTGTGGGTTAGGCCTAATTTGTTGTTGATCCTCCAGTTCTTTAAGGTGTAAAGATAGTATATTTGGGATTTTTCTGGTTTTTTTTTTTTTTTTTTTTTTGAGCAAGGCTTGGATGGCTATGTATTTCCCCCTTAGGACCGCCTTTGCCATATCCGATAAGTTTTGGACTGATGTGTTTTCATTCTCATTGGTTTCTATGAATAGTTTAAGTTCTTCTTTGATTTCCTGGTTGACTCAAACATTCTTGAGCAGGATGGTCTTTAGCTTCCAAATGTTTGAATTTCTTCCAAACTTTTTCTTATGATTGAGTTCCAGTTTCAAAGCACTGTGACCTGAGAATATGCAGGGAATAATCTCAGTCTTTTGGTATCGGTTGAGACCTGATTTGTGACCCAGTATGTGGTCTCTTCTGGAGAAAGTTTCATGTGCACTTGAGAAGAATGAGTATTCTGTTGTTTTAGGATAGAATGTTCTGTATATATCTATGAGATCCATCTGGTCCAGTGTATCATTGAAAGCTCTTGTTTCTTTGTTGATTTTCTGCTTAGATGATCTGTCTGTTGCTGAGAGTGCAGTGTTAAGGTCTCCTACAATTAAGGTATTATTGTCAATATGTCTATTTTAGTTAATAGTTGGCTTATGTAGCTGGCTGCTCCCATATTGGAGGCATAGATATTTACAATTGTTAGATCTTGTTGGATAGACCCTTTAAGAATGATAGAGTGTCTTTCTATATCTCTGACTATAGTCTTTAGCTTAAAATCTAATTTGTCTGGTAGGAGAATTGCTTCCCCAGCTTTTTTTTGCAGTCTGTTGGCATGGAAAGATGGTTCTCCATCCCTTTACTTTCAGTCTGGATGTATCTTTAGGTTCAAAATGAGTTTCATGTAGACAGCATATGGATGAGTCCTGTCTTTTTATCCATTCTGCAGCCCTGTGCCATTTTATGGGAGCATTTAGGCTGTTCACATTGAGAGTGATTATTGAAAGATAAGATTTTATTGTCATTATGTTGCCTGTGAGGTCCTTGTTTCTACAGATTATCTGTGTCAGCTTCTGTTCTATATCACTCTTGGGGTCTTTTTCCTTTTATAGAACCCCCCCCTTTAATATTACTTGCAGGGCTAGCTTAGTGGTCATATATTCTTTCAGTTTTTGCCAGTCTTGGAAGCTGTTTATCTCTCCATCCATTCTAAATGACAGCCTTGCCAGATAAAGTATTCTTGGCTGCATGTTCTTCTCATCAGTACCCTGAATATGTCTTGCCAGCCCTTTCTCGTTTGCCAGGTCTCTGTGGACAAGTCGGACATTATTCTGATGTTTCTCCCTCTATGTAAGGAATCTCTCCCAACTAACTGCCCTTATGACGGTGTCCTTGGTTGTAAGATTTGTGAGTTTTATTACTACGTGCCTAGGCGTTGGTTTATTCTCCTTAATCTTGGGAGGTGTTCTCTCTGCCTCTAGGACACGAATGCTTGTTTCATTCCCCAGATTAGGGAAATTCTCAGGACTTACTCAAATATTTCTTCTAGTCTTCTCTCTCTCCACCTTCTCAGGAATCCCAATAATCTGACATTGTTTTCATTCTCCAGACCTCCTCCTGATCCTTCTTTTCTACCAGTTTGTCTTCTAGATCACTAATTCATTCTTCTGTCTCATTTACCATAGCTGTTAGAGTATCTAGATTAGATTGGGTCTCATTGTTAGCATTTTTAAGTTCCGTCAGATCAGCTCTCACTTTTGCCTTTAGAGAATATATGTTGCCATTAATGATTTTCTCGCACCTGGCTATTATCTGCATAACTATTACCCTGAAGTCTATTTCTGACATCTTGTTTATATCTATATCCATTAGTTCTATGGCAGAGGTCACAGTCTCTGAATTTTCCTCTTTTGGGGGTTCCTCCTCTTAGTTATTCTGTTGAGGGGTAGTTGAGGGAATTTACCTAATGCAAATTATTGCCCACAACCCAAGCAAGAAAACACCTGTGTTATAGGGACCTTAGGGTTTGTTGGCCTGTTGTTCTCTTAGCCTGTCTTCTTGGGAAGGGGCCTGCTGGGCTGTTACTCAGGCAACCCTATTAGGACAGAGTTGCCTTGCCCCCCTTTGGTGGGGGATAGGCTCAATGCAAACCAGTTTTGGGGGGCTTTTGTTCCATGGTGGCTTTCCCTGGCAGCTTTCTATGTCTGTTCTGAGTGTCAGAGCAGAAGTGACCATATCCAAACTTCTGTCTCAGAACAGAGAGATCGCAGCCTGTTTTTCCGTAAACATTCCAACCACATTGCCTCCATTTTTGTCTGTGCTGCTAAAAACTGCAACATCCTTGGTTGTGTGCCCCACACCAGTATTCCCAGCCCTCACTTCCTAGTCTAGGCACGTCTCTTCCCTTTGTGCACCACCAGCTTTTGTCAGTTTGCCCACACACACCCCGCAGCTCCAGGTTTCAGTCTGGGGGCTGCTCTAAAGTCCTTTCCCAGTGCTCCAGGTCTTCAAGTCTCTGCCCAGTCCCCAGCACGGGAGGGTTTTGTGCTCTAGTGGTGCAAGATCCTGGAGGCTCCCTCCACCTTCCATTTAACTTCTGATATCTGCCTGCAGAATCGCAGCTCCCTGCTTTATACCACAAAACCAACTACGGGAGATATTCTTTTGAGAAAGATTTGGATATATTCTTACATCTCTGGCTGATTTCATAGGTGTTCAGAGTGGTCTGGTAGATATCCGGCTCTATTCAGGGAACCTGTTGAAATAGGGTCCCTTACTCTTCTGCCATCTTGCCCCCCCCCCCACACCTTCTAGCTTATTTTAGAAGAATTACTTTAGGAGACTCAACAACTTAATGCCAGGTGTGTTATTGTTTCTGCCTTAAATCCTATCTGCAGAGACAGAAGCAGTTTGGACTTTGAAAGGAAAGTTGTTGACTTTTTTTTATAAGTGAGTATATTGTTAGAGAGTACTAAACTCCTAGGTTTAGGAGATCTGGATTTTCCTCACAGTTGTGACCAGTAGACAAGTGGTCTCCAACTAAGATATGAATATCTTCAGCACTATACCAAGGCTCTTAGGAGGCACATTGACTTGGTTAGTTTTGAGGAGATTAATTTCCAGATCCTGGATTTTACTAAAATTAATGCCTTAGAACGCTTCTACAGTCTTACCTTTTCTATCCCTCAACTCTGTAAAAGAAAGGCATACCATACACTCACCCAAGTCCTATATTGCCCCAGGTTTGTCACCCAAAAAAAGTTCATTCAAGAAGGCATGTTCTGAGGGGGTCTCTGATGGCAAATCAGGAAATATTAAAAGGTACTTCATTTTCTGTCATCCTAGCAACCAGCTCATGTCAAGGTTCCTGTATCAAATATGTCTATCTTAGAATTGTAACTCAGAAGAGAGGTATTTGTCATGAAGATTTGCATTAATATGTTCAGTTAAATTGACACATAAAGTATCAGACATTTTCTAACAGAAAGTGAATTTGATGATGGCTGATTGATTTGTCATTAAGTTAATAGCAGGCATTTTTTCTATATTGTATCAGCCAAATCTGTAGCTCTACAATTTGATGAAAATATATTTAAAGGACAAATACATGTAACATACAATACACTGGAAATTATGTCTTTTGCAACAGTTTAAACTTGTGATGAAAATTTTCATATAGTTGTCAATTTAATACATAGATTTTAAAAATTCTTGTAGAGAGTGCATGAGCAAAATTGTTGAAGACCACTGCACTAGACTATCAGCCCCTCCTAGAGGGCAGGTACTTTATCTCACTTTTATCTCATTTCATTTTAAAAGACATCCAAGTGCCTTGTACAGTGTTCAGTACATAAGTCTTTATCATTCAGTATATGTTTTTAATAGCTTATCTTACATGGTATTTCCCTTTAAGCGAGTTACTTGGGGTCTTTGTTCCTGTTTGCTTATTTGTTAAGTGGAATATACTTTATGTAACAAATATGATGTGAAGTTCAGTTGAGATGAGGCATGTGAAAGTGCTTTGGAAACTGTAAAGAAAAATTATAAATAGATTTTCTATTTTAAAAAACACAGAAAAGTATTAGTAAAAGCAAGAGACATTTGAAAAAAGAACAAAGTGGGAATACACACACTTCCATATTTCAAAACAGTACAAAATAATAATCAAACAGTATGGCACTTGTACCAAGGATAGACGTATTGATCAGTGGAATAGAATTGAGATTCTAGAAATAAATCTATACATCTATGGTCATCTGGTTTTTGACAAGTGCCAAGACTATCCAGTGGAGAAAGAATAGTCTTTTCAATAAACAGTGCCAAAACACATGCAAAAGAATGAAGTTGAACTCTTACCTCACACACACCATATATATATATATGTATATGTATATATATATTTACACACATACAAAAATTAACTCAAAATAGATCAAGAACCTAATTGTAAGAGCTAAAAGTATAAAACACTTTTAAGACAATATGAGGTAAATTTTCATGACCTTGGATTTTGCTAAGATTTTTTTCCCCTAGCTTTATGGAGCTATAATTAATAAATAAAAGGGATTTTTACATATAACACTAAAAACTTGAACAGCAAAGAAAAAAATAAATAAATTGGATTTCAGGGTACCTGGATGGCTCTGTTGATTAAGCGTCCAGCTCTTGGTTTTGGCTCAGGTCATATCTCAGGGGCTTGAGAACAAGCCCCATGTTGGGCTCCCCACTCAGTCATGAAATCTGCTTCAGATTCTTTCTCCCTGTCCTTCCCTTTCTTATCCTACCAACTCACACACTGTCTCCCTCAAATAAGTAAATAAATAAATAGGATTTCATTAGACTTTAAACTTTGGTGCTTCAAATGAGACTATAAATAAAGTGAGAAGACAGTCTACCGAATTGGAAAAAATAATTGCAAATCATATATGTGATAAGGGACTTGAATCTAAAACATACAAAGAACTCATACAAATCAATAATTAGAAAACAACTGAATTTAAAAAATCAATAATTAGAAAACAACTGAGTTAAAAAATTAAGATCTGAAGGAATATCTTTCTTAATAAGATATGCAAATAACCAATTAGCTCATGAAAAGATAATTGACATCGTTATCAGAGAAATGCAAATCAAAACCACAGAAAGGTACTACTTCATTGACTAAAATCAAAAAGTAAGATAATAATAATTGTAGTTAGGATTTGGTACAATGTGAACCCTGTTACACTGCTAGTAGGAATGTGGAATGGTATAACTGCTACGGAAAACGATCTGGCAGTTCATCAAATAGTAAAACACTGAATTACTGTATGATCAGAAATTACACTCTTAGGTAGATAGATACCCAAGAGAAATGAAATGGTATATCCAGACAAAAACTTATACATGAATGTTTACAGGAACATTATTCATAATAGCCAAAAAGTGGAAGCAACGCAAATGTCCATCAATGGATGAATGGATAAAATATGATATTCATATAATGGAATATTATTTGTCCATGAAAAGGAATGAAGTATTGACATGCTCCACTGTAGATATACCTAGAAAATATTATGTTAGATGAAAGAAACCAGTCACAAAGACATGTGATAGGGAGATAGCTAAAGGGTACAGGGTTTCTTTTTGATGAAAATGTTCTAAAATTGACTGTGGTGATGATTGCACTTATCTGTGAATATACTGATACCCATTAAGTTGTACAGTGGGAAATTTCATTTCTATGAAGATCAAAGAGACATAATCTCCTTGACAAATCCCAAAAAGATTTGTCACACTTAAGTACAACAAAAACTCTAGACATTATATATAAACAAACATAAAAAGACTCCTAAAGGTGAAGAAGACAGACCAACTTAGGACCATGAAATGACATGATGATGGGTTCTCGAAGTTTTCTCTTTGTCTCCTGTATCTCCAAATTGGATCTGAAATAGGAATCTAGAAACAAACACTGACCAAAAGAACCCCAACAAAAGCCCTCTTTTTCTAGCCGAAAGCCCAGGAAAGGAGCAACCTAGAAAGACAAAAAACATTTAGACAGTAACTGCTCTACTGTACCAACCAAACATGGAAGAAAATACTAGGACTCCCTTCCCCATGCTTGACAGCACAGGTCAGTTAGGGAGCTTAGCCTATCACCCTCATGAGACTGCAATGAGGCAATCCCAACACCACACAAGAGTAGAGAAGGCCAACCAAAAAGCCAACATTTTCATCTCTGTCAGCTGATCACGTCCCCCACCCACACCCCCCACAATGTCAGTGAAGACTACTTGAGGATCCTGGAATTCTCTCCCTACCCAGCATATGAGGTGCCTCTTCCTCCCCCACCAGGATAGATGAGAGGAAGCCTACTGGAGAAGTAGGCCTTTTACCATCACTCAGCAGTAATAAGACTAACCCTACCAGTAATGACTAATGTTTCTTCAGTGGACACCACATAGGAAACCAGAACTCCTAATTCCACCTAACAGCAATGAGGCGCTCCCCTCTACAATTGTCTACCTGCCTATAGTGAGGCAGTAACCACCTTGCTATTTTGAGAGAGGTGTGTTGCGAAACAGCCAGCTGAAACAAGTTTTAAATAAGATTTATAGTCTTATGATATAAAAATGGCCAAGCATTGATCAACTATCATACCAAGACCCAGTAAGGTCTCAAACTGGATGAAAAGAAGAAAATACATAGTAACACCAGATGACAAAGATTTTGAGGTAACCATAATAAACTTTGACTAGCAATTAGGAATACAGTTGAAATAAATGAAAAATAGAAAATCTGAAAATTTAACTACTGAAATAAAGTCAGTAGGTATGCCAGCAACAGAGTTAGGTAGAGATGGGGGTACAGAAGAATCAATAAATTGGAAGAGAGAACAATAAAAAAATGTAACTAGCAGAGGGAGAAAAGGCTTAAGTACAATCAGCGGAGCATCAGAGACCTATGGGGCTATGACAAAAGATTTAACATTCCTGCTATGTGAGTCCAAGAAAGAGAGAATAGGTTGGGTCTGAAAATTACTTGAAGAAATAATGTTGAAAATTTCCCAAATTGGCAAGAGTAATAAAGTGAATAAAGCTACAGATTAAAGAAGCTGTGTGAAAGTCAAATAAGATAAATTGAAAGAAATCCATACAAGACACATCATAATTAAATAAGAAATCTCAAAACTTAAAAGCATCTGGGGAAAAGTTTTTTTTTTTTTTTTTAATCTATAAGGGGAAAGCAATTAGAATAATAGGGAATTTCTTATCAGAAACTATAGAAGCCATGGATGAGTGGGTAGCATAGTAAGTTAAGCATCCATCTCTTGGTCTTGGCTCAGGTCTTCAGTTCAGGCCTTCATCTTAGGGTTGTAAGTTCAAGCCCCACATTGAGTTCCTAGCTGAGCATGGAACCTACTAAAAAACAAAACAAAACCACAAGAAATAAACTATAGTAGCCATAGAGAGTGACAATATTTTTCAAGTGCTGAAAGAAAAATTCTCAACCAGGCTCATATTAGCTAGTGAAGGAATGAAGCCAAACATTCTCAGATGAAGGAAAACTTAGAGAACTTGTTGCTGGCAGACCTACCCTAAAAGAACAACTAAACAAAGTTATATTAACAGAAAGGAAGCAATAGAAAGAAACTTGGAACACTAGAACGAAAAAGTTTGACAAAAAATACAGGTAAATACATTAGGCATTACTTTTTCTCTTGGGTTTTCTTAATTACGTTTGATGGTGCAAAAATTATTTCTGATGTGTTTCTAAGTGTAATGCCATGAAAATATTCATGACAATTATATTACAAACAGTTGAGCGTACAGGGGCATAAACTGAGGCAGGGTTTGTATATTTCACTCAAATTGGTGTGAAGTGACATTAGTAGACTGTGATAAGTTATGTATATATAGTCTTATACCAAGAGCAACCACTAAAAAAAAAAAATCACAAAAAATACATTCAAAAAATGATAGATAAATAAAAATGGAATTCTAGAAAATGTTTAAGTAATCGACAGGAAGCAGGTAAAATAAAGAAATGAAAAACAGAAAATAAACAGGAAACAGTAAAACAGCAGGCTTAAGTCCTAACATAAGAGTCATTACATTAAACATAAGTGGTCTAAAAATACCAATTAAAAATGATCAGAGTGCGTTAAAAGATAAGACCCCTCCTCTATGCTATATAAATTATATTCACTTCAAATATTTTAATATAGGCTGGTAGAGAGTAAAAGGATGGATAGTGCACCTAGGTAGCCCAGTTAGTTAAGCATCCAACTCTTGATTTCAGCTTGGGTCATGATTTCAGGGTCATGAGATTGAGCCCTACATCAGGCTCCATGATCAGTGGGGAGTCTGCTTGAGATTCTCTCTCTCTCTTTCCTTCTGCCCATCCCCTGCATGTTGTCTCTCCCTCTGTCCCTCCTTTTTCTCTCTCTCAAATAAACAAGTCTTTAAAGAAAAAACTAAAAGGATGGAAGAGTTCTATCATGTAAGCATTAATCAAAGGAAAGCTATATTGGTTACATTAGTATTAGCTAAGGGAGACTTCAGAGCAGAGAGAATTTCCAGAGATGGTGATATTATAAAATGGCAGTCCAAGAAGACATAGTATGTGCTCAGCAAATAACACAACTGAAAAATATATGAAACAAAACTGATAGAACTGAAAAATGAAATAGACAAATCCATAGTTATGGATAGAGACTTCACCTCTTTCTCAACAACTAAAAGAAGAGCCAGGCAGAAAATCAGCAAGTATATAGAAGAACTCAACAATACCATCAAGCAACATTTATAGAACACTTTACCCACCATCATTGCAATACATATTCTTTTCAAGTGTCCATAGAACATATACCAAGATAGACATATTACACCATAAAAAACATTGCAGCAAACTTAAAAGCGTTGACATCATTCAGTATGTTCTCTAATTATAATGAGAAAAAAATGTGAAATCATTAGCAGAAAGGTAACAGGAAAATCTCCAAATTCTTGGCAAGGTTACATAGTATATAATTCTATTTATATAACATTCTTCTAATATTTTTAAATTTAAATTCAGTTAATTAACATATAATATATTGGTTTCAGAGGTACAGGCCTGGGATTTATCTGTCTTATGTAATTCCCAGTGCTCATTACATTACATCCCCTCCTTAATGTCCATCACCCAGTCACCCCATTGCTCTACCTCCCTCCCCTCCATCAACCTTCAGTTTGTTTCCTATGATTAAGAATCTTTTATGGTTTGTCTCCCTTCCTGGTTTCGTCTTGTTTCATTTTTTCCTCTCTTCCCCTATGATCCTCTGCCTTATTTCTTAAATTTCATATATCAGTGAGATCATATGATAATTGTCTTTCTCTGATGGACTTACTTCACTTAGCATAATACCCTCTAGTCCCATCCATGTCATTGCAAATGGCAAAATTTCATCTTTGATTGCTATGTAATAGACCAGTGTGTGTGTGTGTGTGTGTGTGTGTGTGTGTGTGTACATCATATCTTCTTTATCCATTCATCTGTTGATGGACATCTGGGCTCTTTCCCTAGCTTGGGTTTTGTGGACATTGATGCTATAAATTCAGGGGTGCAGATGCCCCTTTGGATCACTACATTTGTATATTTGGGGTAAACACCCAGTAGTGTGATTGCTGGGTCATAGGGTAGCTCTATTTTCAACTTTTTGAGGAACCTCCATGCTGTTTTCCAGAGTGGCTGCAACAGCTTGCATTCCTACCAATAGTGTAGGAGGGTTCTCCCCTCTGTACATTCTCACCAACACCTGTTGTTTCCTGACCTGTTAAGTTTAGCCATTCTGACTGGTGTGAGGTGGTATCTCATTGTGGTTTTGATTAGTATTTCCCTGATGCAGAGTGATGTTGAGCATTTTTTCATGTGTCTCTTAGCCATTTGTATGTCTTTGGAGAAATGTCTGTTCATGTCTTCTGCCCATTTCTTGATTGGAGTATTAGTTCTTTGGGTGTTGAGTTTGGTAAGTTCTTTCTAGACTTCAGATACTAACCCATTATCTGATATGTCATTTGCAAATATCTTCTCCGATTCTGTTGGTTGTCTTTTGGTTTTGTCAACTGTTTGCTTTGCTGTGCAAAAGCTTTTTATCTTGAAGAAGTCCCAGTAGTTAAATTTGCTTTTATTGTCCTTGCCTTTGGAGACGTGTATAGCAAGAAGTTGCTGTGGCCAGCTCAAGTTGCTGCCTGTGTTCTCTTCTAGGATTTTGATGGATTCCTGTCTCACATTTAGGTCTTTTATCCATTTTGAGTATATTTTTGTGTTTAAGGAAATGGTCCAGTTTCATCCTTCTGCATGTGGGTGTCCAGTTTTCCTTACACCATTTGTTGAGGAGACTGTCTTTTTTCATTGGATATTCCTTCCTGCTTTGTTGAAGATTAGTTGACCATAGAGTTGAGGGTCCATTTCTGGGTTCTCTGTTGTGTTCCATTGATCTATGTGTCTGTTTTTGTGCCACTACCATATTGTCTTGATGATTACAGTTTGTAATAGAGCTTGAAGTCTGGAATTGTGATGCCATCAGCTTTGGTTTCTTTTTCAACATTCCTTTAGCTATTTGGGGTCTTTTCTGGTTCCATACAAATTTTAGGATTATTTGTTCCAGCTCTGTGAAAAAAAATGATGGTTTTTTGATAGGAATTGCATTGAATGTATAGATTGTTCTAGGTGGCATAGACATTTTAACAATATTTGTCCTTCTAGTCCATGAACATGGAACGTTTTTCCTTGTCTTTGTGTCTTCCTCAACTTCTTTCATGAATGTTCTATAGTTTTCTGAGTACACATCCTTTACATCTTTGGTTAGGTTTATTCCTAGGTATCTTATAGTTTTGGATGCAATTGTAAATGGGATCAACTCCTTAGGTGCAATTGTAAATGGGATCAGCTTGGCTGCAATTGTAAATGGGATCTGTCTCCTTGTTAGTATATAAGAGTGCAATTGATTTCTGTGCATTGATTTTATATGCCACTTTGCTGAATTCCTGTATGAGTTCTGGCAATTTGGGGTGGAGTCTTTTGGGTTTTCCACATAGAGTATTATGTGTTCTGGAAAGAGTGAGAGTTTAACTTCTTCTTTGCCAATTCAGATGCCTTTTATTTCTTCTTGTTATCTGATTGCTGAGACTAGGACTTCTAGTACTACGTACAGCAGTGGTGATAGTGGACATACCTGCCGTGTTCCTGACCTTAGGGGAAAATCTATCAGTTTTTCCCCATTGAAATGATACTTAGTAAGGGCTTTTCATATATGGCTTTTATGATATCCAGGTGTGTTCCCTCTGCCTCTACACTGTGAAGGGTTTTAATCAAGGAAGGATGCTCTACTTTGTCAAATGCTTTTTCTGCATCTATTGAGATGATCCTATGGTTCTTGTTCTTTCTTTCATTTATGTGGTATATCACATTGATTTGCAGGTGTTGAACCACATTTGCAGCCCAAGAATAAATCCCACTTGGTCATGGTGTATAATCCTCTTAATGTACTATTGGACCCTATTGGCTAGTATCTTGGTGAGAATTTTTTCATCTTTGTTCATCAGAGATATTGGTCTGTAATTCTTTTTGGTGGGGTCTCTGTCTGGTTTTGGGATCAAGGTAATGCTGGCTTCATAGAAAGAGTTTGGAAGTTTTTCTTCCATTTCTATTTTTTTGAAAAAGCTTCAGAAGAATAGGTATTAATTCTTCTTCAAATGTTTGGGAGAATTCCCCTGGGAAACCATCTGGTCCTGGGCTCTTGTTTGGAGATTTTTAATTACTGCTTCAATTTCCTTGCTGGTTATGGGTCTCTTCAGGTTTTCTGTTTCTTTCTGTTTCAGTTTTGGTGGTTTATACCTCTCTAAGAATGCATTTCGTCCAGATTGCCTAATTTGTTGTCATATATTGCCCATAATATATTCTTATAATTGTTTGTATTTCTTTGGTGTTAGTTGTGATAGCTCCTCTTATATTCATGATTTTATTTATCTGGATCCTTTCTCTTTTCTTTTTGATAAGTCTGGCCAGGGGATTATCAGTCTTACTAATTTTTTCACAGAACCAGCTCCTAGTTTCATTGATCTGTTCTATTGTTCTTTTGGTTTCTATTTCATTGATTTCTGCTCTAATCTTTATTAATTTTCTTCTGCAGGGTTTAGGCTTTATTTGCTGTTCTTTCTCTAGCTCCTTTAGGTGTAAGTTTAGATTGTGTATTTGAGAACTTTCTTATTTCTTGAGAAAGGTTTGTATTGCTATATACTTCCCTCTTAAGGCCACCTTTGCTGCATCCCAAAGATTTTGAACAGTTGTCTTCTCATTTTCATTTGTTTTTGTGAATTTTTAAAAGTTCTTCTTTAATTTCCTGGGTGAACCATTCATTCTTTAGTAGGATGCTCTTTAGCCTCCATGTATTTGAGTTCTTTCTAAATTTCCGCCTGTGATTGAGTTCCAGTTTCAAAGCATTGTGGTCTGAAAATATGTAAGGAATGATCCCAGTCTTTTGATACTGGTTGAGAGGAGGATTGATCCAAAATGGTGGTGGAGTAGGAGATCTGAATTTCATCTGGTCCCAAGAATTAAGCTAGATAGCTTTCAAATCATTCTAAACACCTGTGAACTCAGCCAGAGATCTAAGGAAAAAAAAATAGCTGCGGTTCTATGAATAGAAAAGTGACCACTTTTTGCAAGAATGACAAAATGGAAAAACTCGCCTCAGAGAAGAGAACAAGAGGCAGTACTGACTGCCAGGAACCTAATCAGTATGAACATAAGTAAGATGTTGGAATTTGAGTTCAAAATAATGATTATAAAGATACTAGCTGGTTTCAAAAGAAGCATAGATGACAGCAGAGAATCCCTTTCTGGAGAAGTAAAAGAACTAAAAGTAAAAGAACTAAAAACCAAGTAGAAATAAAAAAGGCTATTAATGAGATGCAATAAAAAATGGAAGCTCTAACTACTACGATAAAGGAGGCAAAAGAGAGAATTAGTAATATACAAGACAAAATGATGGAGAATAAAGAAGCTGAAAAAAAGAGATAAACAAGTGCTGGATCACAAAGGGAGAATTAGATAAGTGATACTATAAAGCAGAATAATATTAGAATAATTTGGAGAGATGGGGGCAGAAGGTATTTTGGAGCAAATTATAGCAGAGAACTTCCCTGTTCTGGGGAAGGAAATGGGCATTCAAGTCCAGGAGGCACAGAGGATTCCTCTCAAAAATCAGTAAAAATAGGTCAACACCCTGACATGTAATAGTGAAACTTGCAAATCTCAGAGACAGAGAGAAAATCCTGAATGCAGCTCAGAACAAGAGGTCTGTAACCTACGAGGATAGAAACTTTAGAATGGCAGCAAACCTATCTACAGAGACCTGGCAGGCCAGAAAGGACTGGCATAATATATTCAGGGTGCTGAATGAGAAGAATATGCAGCCAAGAATACTTTTATTCAGCTAGGATGTATTTCGAAATAATAGTGATAAAAAGCTTCCAGGACAAACAGAAACTTAGAGAATTTGTGATCACCAAACCAACCCTACAAGAAATATTAAAAGGGATCCTCAAAGCAAAGAGAGAGCCCAAAAGTAACATAGTCCTGAAAGGAACAGAAACAATATTAACAGTTATTCTGCAGGTAATACAACGGCACTAAATTCATATCTTTCAATAGTTACTCTGAATGTAAATGGGCTAACTGCCCCAATCAAAAAACACAGGGTATCAGATTGAATAAAAAAACAAGACCCATGGATTTTCTGTCTGCAAGAGACTCATTTTAGACCCAAATACACCTCCAGAGTTGAAGTGAGAGGGTAGGGTAGAATACTATTTATCATGCCAGGGGATATCAAAAGAAAGCTGGGGTAGCAATCCTTATATCAGACAAATTAGATTTTAAACCAAAGACTGTAATAAAGAGTTGAGGAAGGACACTATGTCATAAGTAAAGAGTCTGTGCAAGAAGATCTAACAATTGTAAATATTCATGCATGGGAGCAGTAAAATATATAAGCCAATTAATAAAATCAGTGAAACACATTGATAATAATGAAATAATAGGGGACTTTAGTACCCCCCTCACTGCAATAGAAAGACCGTCTAAGCAGAAGATCCACAAGGAAATAAGGGCTTTGAATGACAGACTGGACCAGATGGACTTCACATGTGTATTTGGAACATTCCATCCTAAAGCAACAGAGTACACACTGAGCTCTGGTGCACGTGGAACATTTTCTAGACTCGATCACCTACTGGGTCACAGATCAGGTCTATTTATACAACATTCTTGAAATGACCATTTAGTTGTAAAAAACACATTACTCATTGTCAGTGTTTGAGGAGGTAGGATAAGAGGGAAGTGGGTGTGGCTCATGTAACAGGGTAACATGGGGGATCCTTATGGTGTTGAAATGTTCTGTTTCTCAATCATATTAATGCCAGTATCCTGTGGTGTTTTTGTTTTTTTTTTTTTTTCCTGCTTTTGAGAGAGAGAATATAAGCAGGGGGCAGGGAGGCAGAGGAAGAGGGAGAGAATCTCAAGCAAGCTTCATGCTGAGACTCAGTCTCATGACCATGAGATCATGACCTGAGCTGAAATCAAGACTTGGACACCCAACCCACTGAACCCCATCCAGTATCCTGGTTTTAATATAGTTTTGCATTTGGGGTAATCTGGTTATAGGGTACATAGGAGCTCCTTTTATTATTTTTTAAAACTTATTAACCTACAGTTATCTCCAGTTAAAAAATGGAATTTAAAAAATGGAGATTATCGAGTACTGCATAAACGTTTAGAGCAAAGGAACTCTAGAATGAGATCTTTTCTCCGTTACATGATCAGAGAACTGATCTGAAAATAACCTTTTCTCTAAAAGAAAACAAAAGGTTTGCACTTTGATACTATTTTTTACCTATCATATTTGAAAAGATCATAAAGTTTGATAATATATTTGAGAGGCCATGAGGGGAACATGTGCTCTTATATGCTGTTGATACCATCTATAGACATTTTAGTGAGTTTCAAAATTAGAAGTTTACATGCCCATTGACTTATAGTTCCATTTTTAAGTATTTATCTTATAGATCTACTTTCACAAATGCAACATGACATGTATTCTGTGTTATTCACCTCATCATTGACATATTAACAAAAGATTGGAAACAACCTAAATACCCTTTAAGTAGGGGACTAGTTAATTATTGTGCATCAAGAAAATGAACTTCTGTGAAGCAATGAAAACAGAACAAATAAGGAAGCTCTTTACATACTAATGAGTACTCTTCAAGGTATTTTAAATGCAAAAAAAGATGGTGGGAAACACTGTATGTGTTGCTGTGTGTGTGTGTCTGTATACACATACATGTAGAAATTTAATTATATATAGAGAGAACGTTTTTAAAAGGATATTTAAGAAATTGCTTTCTGGAGGCACCTGGGTGGCTCAGTTAAGCAGCTGGGTCTTGATTTCAGCTCAGGTCATGATCTCAGAGTCCTGGGACTGAGCTCCACATTGGGCCCCGCACTCAGTGGGGGGGTCCTCAGGTGGGGTCCACTTAAGGATTTTTTCTCTCCCTCTCCCATTTTCCCCCTTCCCACTTGTGCATTCTCTCTCTTTATCTCCAAAATAAATAAATCTTGGAATGCCTGAGGTTTTCATTCAGTTGAGTGTCTGTCTTCTACTCAGGTCATGATCGCAGGGATCTGGGATCAATTCGGACTCCTTGCTTAGTGGGGAGCCTGCTTTTCCCTTTGCTGCTGTTCCTCCTACTTGTGCTTGCTCACTCTCTCTCTCTCTCTGACAAATAAGTATTTTTTTTTTTAATTAAATAAATCTTTAAAAAGGAAAAGACGGGCATTGGGTAGCTCAGTCAGTTAAGTGTCTGCCTTTGGCTCAGGTCATGATCTCAGGATCCTGGAATTGAGCCCCTCATCGGGCTCCCTGCTCACTGGGGAGTCTGCTTCTCCTTCTTCCTCTGTTCCCCATACTTGTGTTCTCTCTCTAATATATACATAAAATCTTTTAAAAAAAGAGAGAAAAATTGCTTTCTGGGAGGGGAACTGAGCACCAAAGATGAGAGAAATAGAAGGAAGAATTTTGGTATTACTTTTGAAATTTTAATTATATGAATATCACTGAGTCAAATTTTAAAATATTATAAGTGTTGAGGCAATCTTATAGTAATGGC
Organism: Lontra canadensis; assembly: GCF_010015895.1. NCBI lineage: Eukaryota > Metazoa > Chordata > Mammalia > Carnivora > Mustelidae > Lontra > Lontra canadensis. Next base: position 15,477,783 of record NW_022631036.1, read on the forward strand.
ATAAAAACTAATTTCTTATTCAGATGTTCAGTCATTGTAACTGATATTGATAGTTGAGACATGTTCAGTTCACATGGTGCAAAAATTGGTTTTTATAATTCTCACTGTATCGGTTATTCAGATTTTTAAATTTTTAATTGAAGTATAATTAACATAGTGTTATATTACTTTAAGGTGTACACTATAATGATTCAGCAGTTCCACACATTACTCAGTGCTGATCATAAGTATACTCCGTCCCCTTTATTTCACCCACAGCCCTACCTTCCTTCCCTCTGCCAACCCCCAGTTTCCTGTGTTTAAGAGTATGCTTTTTTGTTTGTTTCTTTTCTTCTTTGTTCATTTGTTCTATTTTTTAAATTCCACATGTAAGTGAAATCATATGGTTTGATCTTTTTCTGACTGACTTATTGTACTTGCATTAATTGTACTCTTTAGGTCCATTCAGACTTCATTTTTTAAAAACATCTATAAAGTGATTTCTCTGAGTGGAGAGTTATAAAGTGATGTTTAAGTTTTTTTTTTTTTGTGCTTCTTTTTGCTTTCTAATATTTTCTTTAATTTTCAACAGTGAAGACAAGTTGCTCTGGGTATTGCACAAGTTCAGGAAATATTACCCGATGTATTGACCCTGATATTAGTGTGTATTTTATTTATAATCGGGAAAAAATATGTGTAAAAATCTTTGCAAAGATTAATTTGTAGTTTTTTCATGCATTAGAAGTACAGTTAAGTTCTACATATTTGTATTTTTGTTTTGAGCTGTGTGATAGGTACTAAAAATTAAGAAGCCAGTTTCGATGAGTAAATATAACACACCTAATTAATCATCTTATCAAAGTGACATTACTGTTTTAACTTTTCCCCAGATCATTTCCAGTCTTGATTTTTGCCACTTGATTTTTTTACTCTGGCTTTGGGGTCCTCCCATAGCCTTTATGATTTAGCATTAACACCTAGTAGCCTAACAAAGGATGCATACTGTACAGCAGTTGATTTCTTTCCTAATTAACTCCTATTAATTAGGGATCCACAAATACTTTAAAAGTACCAGTATGAACAGAACAGCTCCAAGTAGTAATTCTGGATCAAGTATTGGTTGATAACATGCCACAGACTTTCTTCTCCATGTTTTTACAAATTGAGAAATTTGAATCTATTTCAGTAGTAAGTTTCTGTGTTTTGTTTAGTTGATTAATATTATGTGTCATTGCTCCCAGGTCAATCTTACAAACCATTGTGGTTTCATGGGAGGACTACAAAAAAACAAAAGCACTGGATTGACCACACCGTATTTTGCTACCTCTACAGTAGAAGTAATATTTCATGTATCAACAAGAATGCCTTCTGATAATGACGACTCTTTGACCAAAAAAGTAAGTGCTGAGGAAAAAATGTTGAGTTAAAATCCTAGTAATTAAGAAGATAAATACATAAAATATGTAAGTAGTTGATCAAGCACTATTTCTGAGTATTCCATTCTTCACTTAATACTATCCTCAGAAATAAGATTGTTGTAGAGCTAATGCTGTTTTCATTAATGATAATATTGAAAGTTATTATCTTAAAGGATTTGTCTTTTAGAAAATGGGGATATGACAAATTGAAAAACTTCTACATATGTTCAAATGGGTGAAATTACATTTCAAGTCTCTTCATACACAAATAGATATAATGGTTATATTGATTGAGGGAGAGCAAAAGTTTATATCAATTATTATAAAGCACTTAAAATATAACATTCTTTATCATAAATTTTAACTAAAACTAATAGAGCAGATAAGATAAACCATAATAATGAAAGAATTTTACTACCTTAGAATTTACAAGAGATGTGGTGGAATGGTTTTGATGGCCCTTGTGCTTTAAACCTACACCATTGTTTTTCTATAGTGGCACTGGCATTCAAGAGTCATTCTAGTGATTATAGGGATACCTCAGAGTACAGTTACAAGTATTCAATAGTGTTTGGTTTTCTTAGGAAGAAATATTTTTTTTTTAAGATTTTATTTATTTATTTGACAGACAGAGATCACAAGCAGGCAGAGAGTCAGGCTGAGAGAGAGGAGGAAGCAGGCTCCCTGCTGAGCAGAGAGCCCGATGCGGGGCTCGATCCCAGGACCCTGAGATCATGACCTGAGCCGAAGGCAGCGGCTTAACCCACTGAGCCACCCAGGCACCCCAAGGGAGAAATATTTTTAAGAATAAAACCTTGTCCAGTATTTCTTCACCTTCTCTTTCTCCTCCTTCAATTTATTCAAAACTGCTAAATGTAACTAACTTAATATCATTGGTCATTTTATTTAATATTCTTTTGCCTGATACCAGACTCTTTATACCTTATTAATAAACTACAAGAACAGCATATTCTCACACTCTTTTGTAAAGGTATTTCAGAACTCCTCTCACATATTTGATAAGACTGATTCAATACCCTTGAAGCCTTTTGTTTACAATGTAAAGTACTGTTGGAACTTGCCTACTAAATGAGTAATGGTTGATAAAACTAATGTATGGATGCTAATTAGATTGGAATGAGTAGTAAAGGTGGAGATAATTGATAAATGTAAGAAAGTATATTCAGTAACTGGTTTGCTATAGAATTTCTTGTTGCATAGTTTTTAGAAGTAGAAAATGATCCACAAATACTGATAAGAAGACAGTGAAGAGGTGGATTGGAGTGAAAACTTCATTAAACTGTCAGTTAAGCACTTTCTTCCATCAGCTCATTACAAATCTCTATGAAAATAAGCCATTCCTGAATTAGAGATAATTTTTAGTGCAAAAAGATAATTTTAGGGCCACCTGATATCTCAGTCTGTTAAGTGTCCAATGCTTGATTTTGGCTCAGGTCAGTCTCAACGTCATGAGGTTGAGCCTTGTGTGGCACTCTTTGCTAGGGGTGGAGCCTGTTTGGGATTCTCTCTGCCCCTCCCCTGCTCTCATTCTCATACTTGCACACACACTCTCTTTCCCTCTCAAAAAAATAAAATAAAAATTTAAAAATAAATAATTAAAAATTGTTTTAAAAGATAATTTTAATCATTAAGAACTTGGCCATGACTCACATTTATCATTATCATTTTCATGATAATCCATGGCTCCATAGATACAACTTTTAAACCCCAGAGCAGAATCTAAAACTGATAGTATTTTGGATTACAAACATAAGAGAAGAACAAAGTACATCATTTTTTGTAAAAAAAAACCCAAAAAACAAAACCCAGTTTTGTTCTTTTTTTTTTTTAAGAAAACTATGCCAGGGTATTTTTACTTCACTATATTAAAAATGATAATTATATGGTACTTTAAATTTTATTCCTGTGACCTTTGTAGAAATGTCAAATAAGTAGGATTTCTTACTATTTTCAGAACAGTCATGAGGGTGTGTCCTTAATTACTTAAGGAGTTTCTGAAATGGACGTTTAACAAGTTGTTATCATAAGAAAATTAATTTTAGAGAAGATAACACCATTTAAGAATTGTTAAATGGTTGAGTTCTAATTAAAATTATATTGTTAAGTGGTAACATTTTTAAGTGTTGGATGTATTACAGAGTTTTGAGGAAATAAGTATTAAGCATTAATAGTTTATTTCATCTCTACATATAGAAAGTTTTTTACTGTGGTAAAAATTATATATATAATTTACTATTTTCACTTTTTAAAAATTTTTTTATTTAAATTTTTTTTTAGGGTTTGGAAATGTTTCATTGATGCATAATTAACATACAGTGTCATCTTAGTTTTGGATGTGTGCATTGTAATAACAGTTCTCTATTTCACCCATTCCCTCAACCCTTTTCCCCTCTGGCAACCTCCAGTGTTCCCTCTGTATTTAAGAGTCTAGTTCGCTTTGTCCATTTTTTTCTTTGTTCATTTGTTCTGATTCTTACATTCTACACATGAGTGAAATCATACAGAATTTGTCTTTGTTGGACTGACATTTAACTTCGCATTATACCCTCTAGGTCCATCCGTGATGTCACAAATGGCAAGATCTCATTTTTTTTTTAATGGCTGAGTAATATTCTATTGTACATATTTATAGATATGCCACATCTTCTTTATCCATTCATCTATGGATAGACACTAGGGTTGCTTCTATATCTTGGCCATTGTAAATAATGCTGCAATAAACATAGAGGTGCCTATGTCATTTCATTAGTATTTTGTTTTCCTTGGATAAATATGCAGTAATGGAATTATTGGATCATATGGTAATTCTGTTTTCCACACTGTTTTGCACAGTGACTACACCAATTTGCATTTCCAGCAGTAGTGCACAAGGGTTCCTGTTTCTCCACATCCTCGCCAATATTTATTTCTTGGTAGTTTTTTTTGTTTTTGTTTTTGTTTTTCATTCTAGCCATTCTCACTGGTTTAAGGTGATATCTCATTGTGGTTTTGATTTGTCTTTCCCTGATGATTAGTGATGTTGAACATCTTCTCATGTGTCTATTGGCCACCTGTATGTCTTCTTTGGAAAAATGTCTATTCAGGTCCTCTGGCCATTTTTAGATTATTATTTTTGTGTTAGTTGTATAGATTCTTTTTCTATTTTGGATATTAACTCTTTATCAGATATATCATTTGCAATTGTCTTCTCTAATTTAAGAGGTTGCCTTGTCCTTTTGTTGATGACTTTCTTTGCTGTATAAAAACTTTTTATTTTGCTGTAGTCCCAATAGTTTAATTTTGGTTTTGTTTCTCTTGCCTAAGGAGACATAGCTACAAAAATGTTTCTATGGCTGATGTCCAAAAAATTACTTATCTATGTTTTCTTCTAATTTATGGTTTCAGGTCTTACATTTAGATCTTTAAACCTTTTGAGTTTATTTTTGTGTATGGTGTAGGAAAGTGGTCCAGTTTTATTTTTTGCATGTAGCTGTCCAGATTTCCCAGCACTATTTGTTGAAGAGACTGTCTTTTCCCCAGTGTATGTTTTTCCCTCCTTTGTTGTAGATTAATTGACCATATAAACATGGGTTTATTTCTAGGTTCTTTGGACTGTTCCATTAACCTATATGTCAGTTTTTATGCCAGTACCATACTGTTTGGATTACTACAGCTTTGTCGTGTATCTTGAAATCTGGGATTATGATACTTCTAAGCTTTGTTCTTTCTCAAGATTGCTTTGGCTATTCAGGGTCTTTTGTGGTTCCATACAGATTTTAAGATTATTTATTCTAGTTTTGTAAAAATTACTATTGTTATTTTGATAGGGATTGCACTGAATTCATAGATTGCTTTGGGCAATATGGACATCTTAACAGTGTTGGTTTTTCCAGTCCATGAGCCTGGAATATCTTTCCATTTGTTTGTATCATCTTCAGCTTCTTTCATCAGTGTTTTATAGTTTTCAGAGTGCAGTTTATTCTTAGACATTTTATTCTTTTTGGTGCAGTTACAAATGGGATTGTTTTGTTAATTTCTCCTTTATTATCAGTATAAAGAAATTCAGCCGATTTCTGTATTATTGACTTTGTATTTTGCAACTTTACTGAATTCATTTATCAGTGCTAGTAGTTTTTTTGTGGATACTTTAGGGTTTTCTATGTACAGTGGAATGTCATCTGCAGATAGTGACAGCTTCACTTCTTCCTTATGAATTTGGATGCTTTGTATTGTCTGTATTGTCTGATTGCTGTAGCTAATACTATGTTGAATAAAAGTGATGAGAGTGGACGTCTTTGTCACGTTTCTGATCTTAGAGGGAAAGCTTCAGTATTTCACCATTGCATGTCTTGTTAGCTGTGGGTTTTTTTTTTATATATAGCCTTTATTATGTTGAGGTATGTTCCCTCTAAGCCTACTTTTTTGAGAGATTTTATCATGAATGGATGTTATATTTTGTCAAATGCTTTTTCTTCATCTCTTGAGATGATCATATGGTTTTTACTCTTTTTCTTGTTAATGCGCAGTGTGTTGATTGATTTGTGGATATTGAACCACTCTTGCATCCCAAGGATAAATCCTACTTGATTGTGGTGAATGATTTTTTTAATATATTGTTGGATTCGGTTTGCTAATATTTTGTTGTGGATTTTCACATCTACTTTCGTCAGATACTGTCCCATAGTTTTTCCATTCCTTCCCTTCCCTTGCCCTCCCTCCCTCCCTCTCTCTCTCTCTCTCTTTCTCTCTCTCTTTCTTTCCTTCCTTTTTTCTTTCTTTCTTTCTTTCTTTCTCTCTCTCTTTCTTTCTTTCTTTCTTTTTCTTTCTCTGGTTTCAGCATTAGGGTAATCCTAGCCTTGTAGAATGAATTTGGAAGCTTTCCTTCCTCTTCTATTTTTTGAAGTAGTTTGAGAAAAATGAGTCATAACTCTTCTTTATATATTTGGTAGAATTCACCTGTGAAGCCATCTTTTTCTGGACTTTTTTGTTATTGTTATTATCATTTAAAATCTTCTTTATTTATTAGAGAGCACATGAGCAGGGGAAGGGCAGAGAGAGAAAGAGAAGCAGACCCCAAGCTGGGATCATGACCTGAGCTGAACGCAGATGCTTAATCGAATGAACCACCTAGGGACCCCTCTGGACTTCTGTTTGTTGGGAGTTTTTTGATTACTGGTTCAGTTTCATTGCTAGTACTTGGTCTGTTAAATTTTCTGTTTTTTCCTGATTCCATTTTGGAAGGTTATGTTTCTGCAAATTTATTCATTTCTTCTAGGTTGTCCTATTTGTGGGCATATAATTTTTCATAATATTCTTTTATAATCCTTTATATATCTGTAGTGTTGGTTATTTTTCCTCTTTCACTTCTGATGGCATTTATTTGTGTTCACTCTTTTTTTTTTTTGAAGAGTCTGGCTAAAGGTTTATCAATTTTGTTCATCTTTTCAAACAACCAGCTCTTGGTCTTACTCATCTCTTCTATTGCTTTTTAGTTTTTATTTCATTTATTTCACTCTAATCTTTTTTATTTCTTCTGCCAGCTTTGGGTTTGTTGGTTCTTGTCTTTCTGGCTCCTTTAGGTGTAAGGTTAGGTTGCTTATTTGAGATTTTTCTTGTTTTTTTGAGGTAGGTCTATATTGCTATAAATTTCCTTCTCAGAACAGCTTTTACAGGGGTGCCTGGGTGGCTCTGTCAGTTAAGCATCTGCCTTCAGCTCAGGTCATGATCTCAGGATCCTGGTTTTGAACCCCTCATCAGGCTCTCTGTTCAGTGAGGAGTCTGCTTCTCCTCCTCATTCTCCCTCTGTGCTCTCTCTCAAATAAATAAATAAAAACCTTAAAAAAACATTTAAAAAAAAAACAGTTTTTAAGCCTCCCAAAGATTGTGGGCCCTTGTGTTTTTATTTTCATTTGTCACCATGTAATTTTTATTTCCTCTTTGGTTTTTTGGTTGACCCATTTATTGTTTAGTAGTATGTATTTTAGTCTCTGGTTTTTGGCCTAATGTGATTTGTTCTGGAGAATATTCCATGTGCACTTGAAAAGAATACATATTCCACTGTTTTGGGTTTGTTTCTAGTTTTTTGTTTTGTTTTGAGAGAGAGGAAGAGAGAACATGCACATGCACACATGCACAGGGAGAAAGGAGGGGGAGAGGGAGAGAGGGAATCCCAAGCAGGTTCCATGTTCAGTGCAAAGCCCGACACAGGGCTTGACCCCACCATCCCACAATAATGGCCCAAGGTAAAATCAAGAGTCAGACATTCAAAAGACTGAACCACCCAGGCATCCCTATATTCCACTGTGTTTGGATGGAATGTCTGAATATATCTCTTAGGTCCATCTGGTCTAATGTGTCATTCAAAAACACTGTTTCCTTATTGATTTTCTGTATGGATGCTCTATCCATTGATGTATGTGGGCTGTTAATGTCCCCTACTGTTGTATTACTGTCAGTTTCTTCCTTTTTATCTGTTAATAGCTGCTTTATGTATTGGGGGGCTCCTATTTTGAGCACATAGATATTTACAATTGTTATAACTTCTTGTTGAATTGTTCTCTTTATGATTATTTATTGTCCTTCTTTTTCTCTTGGTATAGTCTTTGTTTTAAAGTCTATTTTGTGTTATATGTGTTGCAACCCCAGCTTTCTTTTTGCTTCCATTTGCATGGTAAACATTTTTCCATCCCTTCACTTCGGATCTGTATGTGTCCTTTGGTCTGAAGTGAGTCTCTCTTTTTTTTTTTTTTTTTAAAGATTTTATTTATTTATTTGACAGACAGGGATCACAAGCAGACAGAGAGGCAGGCAGAGAGAGAGGGGGAAGCAGGCTTCCCACTGAGGGGAGCCCGATGTGGAGCTGAGGCTCATGAGGCTCGATCCCAGGATCCTGGGATCATGACCTAAGCCGAAGGCAGAGGCTCTAACCCACTGAGCCATCCAGGCGCCCCTGCAGTGAGTCTCTTATAGGCAAATTATAAATGTTGCTTTTTTATCCATTCAGTCATCCTATGTCTTTTGATTGGAGCATTTAGTCCATTTACATATAAATTCATTATTGATAGGTATGTACTTATTGCCATTTTTATTACTGGTTTTGCAGTTCTTTTTGTAGCTCTTCCCTATTCTCTTGCTGTCTTTGATCATGGTTGTTGATGTCTTTACTTGTATGCTTGGATTTTTTTCTCTTTATCTTTTGTGTAACTCTTACAGGTTTTCGATTTGAGATTATCATTAGGTTCATATATAATATTTTATGTGTAAACCAGTCTATATGAGGTTGATGTTCATTTAAATTTGAATCACTCCTCACCCCCACGTTGTATGATGTCATACTTTATATCCTTTAATTTTGTGAATCCCTTGACTGATTTTTTTTTAAAGATTTATTTATTTATTTATTTGACCGAGATCACAAGTAGGCAGAGAGGCAGGCAGAGAGAGAGGAGGAAGCAGGATCCCCACTGAGCAGAGAGCCCGATGCAGGGCTCAGTCCCAGGACCCCGGGATCATCACCTGGGCCAAAGGCAGAGGCTTCAACCCACTGAGCCACCCAGGCACCCCTTGACTGATTTTTATAGATATAATTGATTTTACTGCTTTTGTGTTTTAACCTTTTTTTTTTTAAAGATTGTATTTATTTATTTGACAGACAGAGATCACAAGTAGGCAGAGAGGCAGGCAGAGAGAGAGAGAGGAAGAAGCAGGCTCTCTGCTGAGCAGAGAGCCTGATGTGGGGCTCGATCCCAGGACACGGGGATCATTACCTGAGCCGAAGGCAGAGGCTTAACCCACTGAGCCACTCAGGCGCCCCATGTTTTAACTTTTATACTGGTTTTATGTGTTTAATTTATTTTTATTATATGTTTGCATTTACCTGTGAAATTTTTTCCTTTCATAATTTTCTTACAAAATTTTGGCCTTTTCTTTCCACTAAGAATTCGCTTTAACATTTCTTTAGAGATTGGTTCAGTGGTGATGATGTTGTTTGTTTGGGAACCTCTTCACCTCTCCTTCTATACTGAATGATAATCTTGCTGGGTAGAGCAGTCTTGGTTGCCGATTTTTTTCTTTCAGTACTTTGAATATATCATTCCATTCCCTTGTGGTCTGCAGAGTTTCTGCTGAAAAATCAATTGACAGCTTTATGGGGTTTTCCTTACATGTAACCATTTTCTCTTGCTACTTTTAAATTCTCTCTTTCTCACTATGTTTTGCCATTTTGATGATTATGTCTTGGTGTGAAACTCTTTGGGTTAATTTTGTTGGGGGTCTCTTTGTTTCCTGGATCTGGATTTCTATTTCCTTCCCCAGATTAGGGAAGTGTTCATCTCTTGTTTCTTCACATAAATTTTCTATCCACTTCCCTCTCTCCTCCCTCTGGGATCTCTGTAATGCAAACGTTACTATGGTTGGCGGGGTCTCTGACTTCCCTTCACCTAGTCTCATTTTTTCTTATTCTTTTTAACATTTTCGCTATTCAGCTTGGTTGCTTTTTATTACTCTGCCTTCCAGTCTGCTGATTCAGTCTTCTGCCTCTAATCTACTATTGATTCCCTCTAGTGTATTTTTTTATGTCAGTTATTGAGTTCTTCATCTCTGACTGGTTCTTTTTTATATTTTCTTTCTCCTTCTTGAAGGTCTCACTAAGATCCTCCCTTCTTTTCTCAAATTCAGTGAGTATCTTTATGACCATTACTTTGAATTCTTTATCAGGCCTGTTGCTTATCTCTGTTTAATGTAGGTCTTTTGCTGTGGTTTTGTCCTATTCTTTCATTTGGGACCTAATTCCTTTGTCTCCTCATTTTGTCTGACTCTCTGTGTTTGTTTCTGTATATTAGGAGAGTCAGCTGTGTTTCCTGCTCTTGAAAGTTGTGGCTTTATGAAGAAGAGGTCCTGTAGTGCCCTGCAGTACAATGTCCCCTCATCACTAGAACCAGGCATTTCAGCAGTGTCTTTCTGTGGGCTGTGTGTTCCCTGCAATTGTGACTGAGCTACATTTGTATTCAGTCCAGTCAACTACAGTGGCCCATTTTGCCTATTGTGAACACGCTGGGCAGGGGTTTGTTCCATGTGCTGTTAAGGGATGTCTTATCTTCTTGTTCTTCTTCATGTCTGTATAGTGTCGCTCTCATTTATGATTAGTCTCATGCAGAGTGGGGAGAATGCTGGAAGGGGGAGTTTCAAGCCATATTTTTGCTCCTTCTACCCTTTTTGATGTGGTCTCTTCTGCCCTGTGGAAAGTCTATTCTGCCAGTCTTCAAGTCATGAGTCATTTTCAGAGTTAGTTTCACTGATGTGGCTATTATGTCGGTACCTGTGGGATGAGGTAAGTTTAGGATATTATGACTCCACCATCTTTTCAGAAGCCCTATCTTAACCATTTTTAAGTGTTCATTGGTGTAAACATTTATAATGTACAACTATCACAAGTATCCATTTCCAGAACATTTTCATTTAGTTAAAAATATTTTTTACTTTCTCTTGAGAATTCTTTGATCCATGTGTCATTTAGAAGCATATTATTTAATCTCCAAGTATTTTGGGGTTTTCCAGCTATCTTTATGTTGTTGATTTCTAGTTTAATTCCCTTGTGGTCTGAAAACAGACATTGTGTGATCTCTCGTCTTTTAAATTTGGTAAGATGTGTTTTATGGCCCAAATGTAGTCCATCTAGTGAATGTTCCACGTGATTCTGGGAAGAATGTGTAACTACTATTGTTGGAGGAAGTAGTCTATAAATGTCAATTATATCCAGTTGATTGATAGAGCTATTGAGTTCAACTATATCCTTACCAGTTTGCTGCCTGCTGGATTTCTCCATTTCTAATAGAGGAGTATTAAAGTTTCCTGTTATAATAGTAGATTCTTCTAGTTGCAGTTCTGTCAGTTTTTGCTTCACATATTTTGACACTCTTTTGTTAGGTGCATACAGATGAAGGACAGGTTATGTCTCCTTGGAGTATCAACCTCTTTATCATTCCGTAATGCCTCTCTTTAACTTTCCTTGCCTTGAAATCTGCTCTGTCTGAAATTAATATAGGTACGCCCACTTTTCTTTTTATTGGTGTTATTGTGGTATATTTCTCCATCCCTTTACTTTTAATCTATATGTGTCTTAATATTTTAAGTAGGTTTCTTGTAGCAACAAATAGATGAGTCTTATTTTTTTGATCCACTCTGACAATCTCTGTCTTTTAATGTGTAGTTAGACCACTGACATTTAAAGTGATCATTTAATCCAAACCCACTTTCAAATAATACTATGCTGGTTCATGGGTACTGCAAATACCTTATAAATAACACAGTATATTTATTCTTTCCATCCTATCCCTATATCATTGCTTTCATTCATTTTACTTATAGATAAGCATATTTATACCTAAGTATACATAATCACACGCATTATTGCTATTATTACTCTGAACAAACTCTGATCTGTTTGATCAGTTAAGAATAAGAAAAATAAAAGTTTTTCTTTTCCCGTAACTTATTGATTATTTGGTGCTTTTCTTTTCTTTATGTAGATCTGAATTTCTAACCTCTATCACTTTCCTTCTCTCTGAAGAACTCCTTTTAAATTTCTTGTGAGATAGGTTTACTGGCAACTAATTCCCTCAATTTTTGTTTGAGAAAGTCTTTATTATCCTTTACTTTTGAAGGATAATTTTACAGAATACAGAGTTCTAGTGTTAGTAGTTTTTTTCTCCCAACACTTTTAAATATTTCATTCCACACTCTCCTTACTTGCATGGTTTCAGGGGAGAAGTCAGATATTGTTCTTTTCTTTGGTTCTCTCTAAATAAAATATATTTTTAACTCTGGCCTCTTTTAAGATTTTTTTCTTTATCTGTGATTTTTATGAAGATTGATGATTTGCCTAAGTGTAGTTTTTTGGGCATATATCCTACTTAGTGTTTCCTAAGCTTCTTGGATCTGTGGTTTGGTGTCTGACATTAATTGGGGTCAATTCTAGTCAGTATTGCTTCAAATACTGCATTTCTTTCTTTCTTTCTTTCTTTCTTTCTTTCTTTCTTTCTTTCTTCTCCTTTCATGTAACAGTTTTTTGTGGTTGTCCCACAGTTCTAGAATATTCTGTTGTTTTTTTTTCCCCCAGTCTTTTTTCTCATTGCTTTTCAGAAGAAAGGACACAGACAATTACATGGCATAATATTCCAGTTGTTTAATATTGAGATGTCAGGGGGCGCCTGGGTGGCTCAGTGGGTTAAAGCCTCTGCCTTTGGCTCAGGTCATGATTCCAGGGTCCTGGGATCGAGCCCCACATCGGGCTCTCTGCTCAGCAGGGAGCCTGCTTCTCCCCTCCCCTCTCTCTGCCTGCCTGTCTGCCTACTTGTGATCTCTGTCTGTCAAATAAATAAAAATATTAAAAAAAAAACAGAAATTCATTTAAAAAAAATATTGAGATGTCAGAAGTATTGGGACTTTTTAAAATGTAAGCATATGTTTGTAATTTTTTACAGTCTTATAATGCAAGCATGTATATTATTTAAGTTGTTATAATAATTATACCTGTTAGGTTTTCTTTTTAATGCCTGCTTTTTTTTTTTGCTTTTTTTTTAGAGAGAGATCACAAATAGGCAGAGAGGCAGGCAGAGAGGCAGGCAGAGAGAGAGGAGGAAGGAGGCTCTCCACGGAGCAGAGAGCCCGATGCGGGGCTCGATCCCAGGACTCTGGGATCATGACCCGAGCCGAAGGCAGAGGCTTTAACCCACTGAGCCACTCAGGCGCCCCTAATGCCTGCTTTAATGAAGATATTTACCCTAATTAGATAGGTTTTTTAAATATAATTTTTTAAATTTTTTAATAAACATATAATGTATTATTAGTCCCAGGGGTACAGGATTGTGAATCGCCAGGTTTACACACTTCATAGCACTCACCATAGCACATACCCTTCCCAGTGTCCATAACCTCACCACCCTCTCCCTACCCCTCCGCCACCCTCAGTTAAGAGTCTCTTATGGTTTGTTTCCCTCCCGATCCCATCTTGTTTCATTTATTCTTTTCCTACCCCCTCAAAGCCCCCACATTGCTAAATAGGCTTTTTTACATAAAGTAATTTAAAGTGTTTGTTTTAGTGAGAAAATATTATAGTGTCACTGCTTTCACATGTATAACATCTACCATATAAAAGTGAAGTCCATCAAAATTACAAACAATAGGTTATAAAGCAACATCATTTTGGAAGGGTATAGTTCTCTTATCTTCTAAGGTAATTTAAATGAGTTTAAATAAAATCTGTTGGGGTACCTGGGTGGCTCAGTCGGTTATGCGGCTGCCTTCAGCTTAGGTCATGATCCCAGGATCCTGGGATTGAGCCCCACAGGATCCTGGGATTGAGCACATCTGTGCTCAGCAGAGAGCCTGCTTCTCCCTCTCCCTCTGTCTCCCCTCTGCCTATCTGTGCTCCCTATCTGTCTGTCAAATAAGTAAAGTCTTTAAACAATAAAAAAATAAAAAGGTAAAATCTGTATCAGGTTGGGACTAAATTGAGGCAACATTACACTTAATTCAGTAGAAAGGAAAAATATACCTGATCTCACAATTCAATATAACTATTCTAAACCTTCTTCCTATAGGGAAAAAAAAATACCTTAGCATTTATTTTTCTCTATATACTGAGTTTTCCTCTTCCCAATTCCCTATGAATCTTGTTCTTAATCTGCTCTTCAGAGCCCTAGTATGTTAGATTTTTCTAACAGGCTTATATTTTAGCTCAATTATAGTATCAGTTTCTTTTTAATAAAAGGTTAAATATTTTAACTTAATCATGGTAACCAGTTGTCTTACACCAGTTCTCCTTAATAAAAAAATCACTTTCTGTATTGGTATTTTTTCTCCTGAATTTAATAAATTCCACATTAGTGGTAATAAGTTGAGGCCTAGAACATGTGTCCTATTACAAATGAACAATTGGATATCATTAGGTTGTCCCCCTTTCCTCTGTAGATATATCTTTAGGTGTGTTAATCCATTCAGTAGACACATTAATGAGCACTGGTTGAAGTGTAATATTGGAGGAAGTAAGGCTCGTTGACCTCAGCATGGAGTTTAATACCTCTAATTAAATTAGGTAGTCGACAGTCAGTATAAAGAAATAGCTGTGCCTCTGGCAAGCTAGAATTATTTATGACTCTGGTTCTTTGTTTTAAACTTGAAAGGAGAAAATCATTTATATCTATCTTATAGAAACTAATTTTAGTTCTCACTTTTTATTTAAAATATCATGTGGTGATTTTGTAAATTATTTTTAAACATTTTATTTTCCCAGAATGAGAGGTAAATATCCTTGAACCTGTTTAAGTGTAGTGTTTTACTTCTTGTGAAGAGAAGCTTTTTCAAGACTCAAGACAGTACCAGTAGAATTTTTACAACACAGACTATACTTCTTGAACAAATTAATCAAATATTCAGTTGCACAAAGTACTCTCTTAGAAATACACTACCATATCAAAAATCCTCATATAACCCTAGACAAAGATACCTGTTCTATAAATTATCTCTATCTGAGGAAGATTGATGGGAAAAAAAATCACTTAACTGAGTTTATTCTGTTTACTCTTAAATATCACAAGTACTGTAAGCATTGGTATAAAGTGTTCACAGGAGCTTGTCTCATTTCCTTGGTCTCCTTATTCTGGCCACTTGTAAGCTTTGTAAGTAGCTGAATCACCCTGTTAGAAGTTTTACGAAGATCAAGTTGAGATCATTGTAATTTACTTAGTTGGAATTACAGTCTGTCATTTCCTGCACCCCCCAAAAGAGGGGAAAGAAGGGCTTAAGTCAGTTTCCTCTGAAATATTGTTAGTGTAATGGACAGCACTTCCTTTTCTGTTTTGGAATTTGGTCACAATAGTTTCCCATATAAATCAGCTTTGTTGACCTGATTAGTCTGATTCTAATTTTAAATCTGTTTTTCTTTGTCTAGAAATAAAATTGAAATATAGTTTACTTTCCAAAGAACTTTTATGCTAAATATAGTCTGGAAAATGAATTAAAAAACAAATTTAAGAAATAATAATAAAATTTTCATTATTTAGTTAAAGTGTAGTTAGTATAATAGTTAATCGGTGTTATAGAAATATACTCATGGTTTTAATCCCAAAATAACAGTCTTACATAACATAATTCTATTTTAATATTCTAGACTCTACCCTTAACCCCCAATTTCTGTAAATCTACTTTTTATGATAAGAATAGAGGATAGAGAAACGAGGAAATTTAAATGGTTCAGAGTAAATTTATCTCACTACTGCAAATGGTGTAATTTGGATGTGATAGCAGTGGCTCCTCATTGCATGTAGAATAAAGTTCTAATTCTTCACTCTGGCCTTCAGTGCCCCATGATTTGGCCACCTGCCTGCCTACCTCTCTGATCACATCTCCTGTCACTTTCCTTTTCATTTAGTAGTCTGGTCTTATGGCTGTCATTCTAACCTGCCAACATGTCAAACTCATTCCCATCTCAGAGGGTATGCACTTACTGTTCTTTCATTTGAAATGTTCTTTCTCCACATCACCAGGCTTTCTTATTCTCATTGCTCTATTCTCAGATTCACATGACAGTTTCTCAGACCTTTCCATGCTAGCTAAAGAAGTCCCCTTCACTCAGTAACGCTATCGCATTACCCTAATTTATTTTCTTCATAGAACTACGCTTCCTGTCACCATCAAAGTGGAATCTTTAAATAAATGCCATAATTACAGATAATTCTGTTTTTGTGCTTTGTACTATGTAATGACAAAAAAATTTACCTAGGTAAGTGCCATAGTTTGTAGATAAGTTATAGTAATAACTAGATTTAACCTGATCCTGTCTTGTTCCAGTTCCTCTTTCTCAGAGCCCTTTCTCAAGTCTCCTCTCTTTTTCCCATTATCCTTTTTCTTTCCCATCTCTGTTTCTCCATTTCTTCAACACAACAAGCATACAGACTTGAACACCCTCCCCTGTTCTTCTGAGAATTCTGAAGTTTGTGTTTGTCCAAATGTAACCAAAAAAGAAGTCACCCCACATGTCTAAAAACTGTTGCTTCTCCCTCTCTGAAACTTCAGACTCCAACCATTTCCAAATATAATAGCTTTGTTTTCTTGAGTTTCTGTGATGGAAAATATTTTAAAGGAAAATTATACACCAGGCTTCTGGTTATATTAGAAGTCAAGTCCAATAGGGATTTGCCTTTTTTTCAGTTGGTTATTGAGACATTTCAAAAACCAGTTTTCAAGCTGTGGTCTTTTCAAACACATCTTCTGCACCAAAGTCACATATTTCAATAAAGCATTTTCAAGACTGTCTTTTTAATACTCAACAATGTGTATCGAGTGCCCACTCTCCTAGGGTAATTGTATACTAGACACCATGCTTATTGTTTCAAGAAGGTTTTCTTAATTATGAAAAATGAATGATCCAGACAGCAAGTAAACATATGAAAATATGTATGATCCTAAAATGTATGAAAGTATGCTTTTTTAACAGGCTTGAGGAGTATTTGATAGTGTCTATTTTGCTATGTGTGGGTGTCTGGAAAACAGGGGAAAAATGACGGGTGGAAGCAGTATTAATCAGTTTAAATTTCTGCGTGTATACCACTATCTCCCAAACTGCCTAACCTAACTTCTGTGCGTTCTTCAAGTACTATTATAGATCAGTTTTCTTTATTATTTGCATTCAGAGAAGTGTATTTAGAGGATTATCGATATCAGTAATTATTCAATTATTGATTTTTTGTTTTTTCACCATTGTATCTATGCGAGCAGCACAATGCATTTAGTCAGCTCTCTGTATTTGCTAATGTATGAAGAAAAGTAGATGGTAGGAGAGAAGCTTTTTAAGAACTCATGGACTGTTCAGGTATGCAGGATGACTAACATATGATCTAGGACAACAATATATGAAATAGGAAGAAAAGTACAAAAAAGGAATCTAATGTTTAAAAAAAATATGAAGAGCTTGATACAGTAAGGAAAACAGAAATTGAAGACTTCAGATTTTGACCCTGAGTAATGATAATTAGTTGTTAGGTACTTTCAATAGAGGTAGGGAAGTCAGAGGGTAAGCTGATTTTGTGAAATATGATATAGTTACTTTGCATGAAATCTAGTTTCCAGTTTCAGATGAATGCTATTTCATGACATTGAGGAAATCTAAAATTGAATGTAACCTCTGAAATAATCATGGAAAATGAAAACATTTTGTTGTCTTAAGATAGGCAAACATCTGATTTTCATAAAAGGACATAAAGTAGTCCATTAACTACCAAAATTAACATTCATGAGCTCCATATCAATACCTGATAAAATAGGATTATTAAACAGATGGTTTGTGAGCACTTAGGTAATGAAGTAGTGATCACTAGGAGCCACCATGAGTTCACCAAAACAAATCACATCAAAGTAACTGAATTTGTTTTAAAAGGATTACCAGATCAGGGAAGACCATTGACAGTATAAAGCATTTAGCTAAGTTGTTTGTTGTGAACAAGCCAAAGAAATGTGGTCTTAATAATAGTTCAGTAAGTATGTTCATAACTGGTTGTATAATCACTTCTGGAGACATAAATTAATTACTAATGAAAGGCATATAGGGAGGTGGTTAAAGTATGGTTTCTGGAATTTGACTGCCTTGGTTTCAGTTCTGACTGCCACTTACTAGTCATGTGACATTAGGCAAATGAATTTATCTTTTTAAGTTTCAATTCCTCATCTGTAAAAATAGGGGTAATAACAATTATACTTTCTTTGTAGCATGTTGTTAAAACTAAGTTATGCCAAAACACTTAGAATAGTTAAGAATTTAATAAATGTGGATATTATTTTAACCAGGAGGAACATTTATAATGACTTGCTATAAGGCCGTTACCCAGACTTGTCCCACTTGACATTTTTATCTGCAACCTAAATGAAGACACAGGACATTGAATTTAAGGATAACCCAAATCTGGGTCAGAGAGAGCCAATGCACTGAATAGCAGAATCAGGCTGTAAAAAATTCTTTGATAGGTTAAATATAATCTGAACTTGGCAAGGTAAAATTTAACAAAAATAAATATGAAATTCTCCCTTTAGATCTAGCAGTCAGTTTTACCTGCTTAGAACTTTGTAAGAACAAGACTTAAGGGTTTGAATTGACTACTACTTCCATTTGAGCCAACTTTGTAAAAATGCAGGAAATAATTTAGTTAATAGAGGAAGTGGTCTGACTATGAGCTGATTGTATTAGAGCATATATTAATTAATGTGTTCATTTCCAGACACCATAATTTAATAGAAACATCAGTAAACTGAGGTAATAATCCAAGATAAGGAATAGATTTGTAACCTATAAGAGGAGGAACTCTAAAGACACATTTAACATGGAAAAGAAAAGTTGAAATACATATTGGGCCAATATTCAAATATCTGAAAAGGTAATATATAGAATATAGACTGGATTTATTTGGTAAGGCTCATTTTAGAAGAACTAGCTTCAGGAAGCAATTTTTAGCTTAGTATAAAGAATGTTCTAATGACTGTAGCTCTTTAAAAATGAATGCGCTGACTCATGAAGGTGTAAAGATCCCAACCCTAGAAGTATTCAGACAGAGGCAGGATTAACTTGTCAGGGATATTGCAGTGGGAGTTGTGTATTGGGTGGGAAATCAGAGCTTTAGGGTCTCTTCCAATGCTGATACTCTATTATAATGTATTGAGGACTTCAATTTTACAGATGTTGAATTTCATTAAGTACTTCATCTTCATGAATTGATAATCTGCAGCCTATATTATATACCCTGAAATAAAATTATTTCAGCAGCATTTGAAGTGAATTTGGAAGAATCATTTGGTTGCCAGTCATTTTAGCAGATTCATCCCATGTACAGAAGTCTTGTACTCTGTTTATGAAGTGATTCGTGGGATGCCTGGGTGGCTCAGTTGTTAAGCATCTGCCTTCTGCTCAGGACATAATCCCAGGACCTGGGATCAAGCCCCACATCAGGCTCCCTGCTCAGCGGGAAGCTCGCTTCTCCTTCTTTCACTCCCCCTCCTGTGTTCCTCTCTCTGTCAAATAAATAAGATCTAAAAAGAAAAAAAGAATTGGTTGGTATCTGGGTACAAAAACATATAGGTAGGAACTCCTTGAGAGTTCTCAGAGTATAGAAAAACCTGGTGAGTATACACAGGACACAATCTTGTAAGTCCATAAGAGATAAGGAATAAACATGAAATATTATATAAAGTATTTGTGTTAAATATGTCAAACGTACTTCTGAAATTTCTCTTAACTATTAATACTCAGAATTCACTCAGTAATCTTTCAGAAATGTATGAGATCTATATAGCAATTAACAATTGCAGGTTTTAAAGACCTAAAGATACAAAAACATGCCTAATTATGACAACATAATTACTCTTTAAAAAATGATAAGGGTGTTCTTGAAGCTTTCCCCTCAGAATGCTTGAACATGTTTAGAATGACATTGTTATATGCGTGGTTCTTTGCCACAAATATCTTCATTACAGTGTCTTAGTAAAAAATACAGTGTTTTTTTCCATTAAACTTCTATAACAGACTTTTAAGACTCTGTGGTAGATATCTGAAGACAAGCTTTGGTTATATGATAAAACTTTAGTTGCCCTTTTCTCCCATTTCTTTAGATAAGTGGGCACTAGAAATTATAGATAGCTTTGGCAAGAGTTCAAGGGTTAATGTAGCAGATAAATAAAAGGAATTTTCTGTAAATTGAGACCTGCATTATTTCAGTTGTCTTGTCTTTCCTAACCTAACTCATTTAATTTTAAAAAGTAAATACTTAAATTCTTCCTGACAGTGTGCTCAGCTTTTACTATCGTTTATTACTTCAATTATACTTGATATCACTTAGAACAATCTGCCATTTGGAAATCTCAGTATAGCCTGGAGCTTAGTATTAGATCTGGCGGCTATTGTAACATGTACAGCATATGACATTAATGTATCAAAATTAGATTGGATCATCCCTCCTGGTTAAATTTATTTCACATTTCTTTTGTATTCAGTTAACATAAACCTATTAGGGAAGCTGACACATGGGGATGGCTGTATAGGAAGGATATTTTTAAAGTATTTTGATTAAAAAATGAAATTATAGAGCCATGGCTTTTCTAAGTTGTGTAATCTGTTTGGTTTTTAAAAATGTCACAGAGCCCAAGTACTAAATTTATATTGTTCAACGGGTGTGTGTGTCCACACGTATGTGTGGTGTGGTGTAAATAATGAGAATTAAAACTTAAACAATATTTTGATGGTTAGGTTTCCTATCATACATTTAGAGCAATAAGTATGTTTATGGTTTCCAAAAATCAAAAAAAATTAATGTACTTAAGCCTAAAAAAAGTATCCTTAAAAGAAAACAAATATTTTTATACTATATTTCTTAAATAATAGATTCTAGTCTATCGATTCAGCCTGGGTACTGTCTTATAATCCATCAAAGTGTTTGAGGGGCATTTCTTGCTTAGGAATACAAATGTTAAAGTTCAGGGATTTGCCTCGTTTTTTCAGATACATTAATGACATTCATAGTAATTAGGTTTTTCTAGATAGACTGCTGTTAGGGACTTTAAAAACCACTAGAACACTGGTTCTTGGGGTTTTTTGTGTTACATACTCCTATTTGATAGACTCTCTCCTCAGAAAAATACACAAAATTTTACATGTAATTTTAAAATATTCACAGACCCTTTGAACCCAGGTTAAGAACTCCGTGGTTATGGGGGCGCATGGCGGGCTCATTTGGCATTAAGTTTTGATCTCTGGGTCATGAGTTCAGGCCCCACACTGGGCGTAGAGCTTACTTAAAAACAAAAAAACTCTAGGGCTAAGGGTAACAGAAGAGAGCACCTTTTTTGTTTGTTGAAATCACACATTTAACTTTTTTCCTGCTCTGTGGTCTTGAAGCCAAGTAGATTGCATATTTCAAAAACGGAAATTGCTTGTATGTTAGCTCATCGAAAACTATTGATGACACTTATCCTAGTTCTCTCTTCCAAACCTTCTAAACCTTCAGCATGTCACACATACAGTGTGTCCATTTATCTGAAAGTAGTAGAAAAGCTTATGTGAGATGTGTACCAAAAATGGACTCAAGTGTTTGCAGTGACAGAATCAATTCGGATAACCAAATTTTATGTTAAAATACATGTTATATGGTAATCTCTAAGAAGAAAACTCAAGACTAAAGGGTATTAAGTTAATTTTTTCTTATAACTTAGAAATTCAACTTTTGGATGTTTTGCTTTTTTATAATTGTAAGCATTTAATGTTAACTCTCTGATTGCCAAAAGCGCCTTTGTAAGCACTACAAATATTTAAACAACATCTTGAGAGTCTAACACATTTCAAGAAGTCTGTTTGGAAGAATTTCATGTACAACATTCCACAGGCAAAGAAACCCTGGAAAGATGTTGAACCAAATACAGTCAACCTTCTCTTAATAGATTATTTACCCAACTTATGAATTATCTCTTTCTTTTCCTTCTCTTCCTGTTGCCTTCTTAAGGCAACTTTACTGCTAATTAGCCCTTTGAGAGAATGGTCAGAAAAAAAGAAGAATCTTACATCGCTCACTTTTAAAAAACATTTAAACAATTTTGTAAAAGGTTTGGTAGTGGGAAACTAGTATAGTTGCTAGTTAAGAAGAGAATTTGGGCTGTATGTGAATTTTTTTTCTAAGTTCTCTGCTTCCCACTGACTGTTGACAGCCGAAAATTTTCTGGTCTTTTGCAGCATCTCCTAATGTTTTGAGTGTTTGTGTTTCATGCGTTGTGAAAAATTATCAAATGAAATTTACATTTTTTAATTTCTTTACCTTTTAATCTTTTTATAGTATAGTATAGCATATTGTCAGTTGCTCTATGAGGAGCTATATGCTTTTTTCTAAAGCACTATGAACTATTTTCTTGGTTTTCCAGTTGAGACATTTGGGAAATGATGAAGTACACATTGTTTGGTCGGAGCATACTAGAGACTACAGGAGAGGAATTATTCCTACAGAATTTGGTGATGTCCTTATTGTAATATATCCAATGAAAAATCACATGTTCAGTATTCAGATAATGAAAAAACCAGAGGTAAGAACTCTTTATGTTACATTTTAATAATGTATTTTGAGCTTTTTGTGGGTTTGTGAGTTTCTTCTTTCAGAAGGATTAGACTAGGCATATCAGGCTATGAAAACAGGGGGAAATGAGACACAGACTCTGGTACCTATGTAAATTGTCTAAGACTGGTTCAGAAGGAGCTGAAATTGGAAAAATAGCAAGAAACTATGTTCAAATGGGAGTGCCAGAGTGGAAGTTCTTTCTACCAAACTCACAAAAGGATTACCTTTTATTAAGAGGATGATTATACTTTCCGAAAAGACACAAGAAGAAATAATCATTCTGTATTTTTAGTTAATATAGCTTACTAAGGATTACATGATTATTTAGTCATGTACCTTAATAAAGGAAAGTTCTACAAAGTCCCAAAAAAAAAAAAAAAAGTTCAGTTGGATCTCTTATACCATAGGGCTGAAATACACTTGCAGAAGTATTTTCTTTCAAAATAATTTAAAAAGTGTGGTAGTGTTTTGGTATCTTTCTTACTTTTTTAATTAAATGTTTTTAAATTTATAGAAAACCTATTTTTTGACAGTTGATCATGAATCTTTAGAATTCCTTGAATTAGACTAAGTTTCCCAGGTGGGAGTTTAAGCTTACAGCCAGATTTTTTTAGGATTTATCTAAATACAGTGGTCAGCAAACTATGGCCTACTTAATATTTTTATACAGCCTGCAAACTACTAATGGTTCTTACATTTTTAATGGCTTTTTTTTCTTTTTTTGTGTTTGTTTTGTTTTGTTTTCAGTGTCCACTCCTCCCTCCCCAGGTTTTTCTTTTTTAAAAAAATCAAAGAGGAGGGTCAGTTAAGCATCTGCTTTCCACTCAGGTCATGATCCCAGGGTTCTGGGCTTGATGACCACCCCACATCCACACCCCACCCCCACCTCCCCCTGCCCTGCCACCTACTCAAGTTCTCTCTTGTTGGCTCTGCTTGCTTTCTCTCAAATAATCTTTTAAAAAAATAAAAAATCAAAGAAGAATATGCATCAGGGACAACATATGGCCACAAAGCCATATTTTTTGAAATATTTACTATATTATCCACAGCTCATATCCTTGCCTTCAGCTGTCATTTGTACCAACCATATTCAAACAGAATAACTTTGAAACTGTCAATCATCTGATAAAATTGACCAATTACCAAAACATAGATTTTTTTTCCTAATAAACCATGTAACAAAAGTCTTTTAAGTTCTGTAGTAAAGCTGGTATCACACAAAAATAATGAAGAACTTGCTGCCTATAAGGATGTATTATCTTCACTGTGTTTACTCAGTGGAGGAAAAGGAATTTATTTCCAGTGTTGGACTTTTGTGTACAATTGAGGGTACAGAAATTTGAAAACTGTCAGGGAGTATGAATTAGTTAAATGAAGCACAATTCTTTTGAATGGTAAACCCTGTAGACCTTTGGCATTTTTTGTTTATTATCCTGGTGTTAATCAGGGGAAAAAATTGAATGTGGATAGTATTTCTCCCTAAGAAAGAACTAAAGAGGAAGTAGAAGCATTTTTGTGTGCAATGTCTTGGTTGTTCTTAAAACTTTTCTCCAATATGAGTATAAAATTATGTTCTAAATTCTCAATTAGGTTCCCTTCTTTGGTCCACTTTTTGATGGTGCTATTGTGAATGGAAAGGTCCTACCCATTATGGTTCGAGCAACAGCTATAAATGCAAGCCGTGCTCTGAAATCTCTGATTCCATTGTATCAAAACTTGTATCCTTTTTAACAGTATCGTTTCTACTCTAATACATGTTTATTTTCCAAGGTAAGTATTTCTTATGTGTTAGGTGAATTTCTGTTTATTGATATATGGTAGAGTTCCTCTCCCGTGTTTGAGCAATTATGATATTTGAGTGATGTATTTTTTTTTTAAGATTTTATTTATTCATCTAACAGAGAGAGAGATCACAAGTAGGCAGAGAGGAGAGGCAGGCAGAGAGAGAGAGACTGAGCAGAGGGCTCAATCCCAGGATGCTGGGATCATGATCTGAGCTGAAGGCAGAGGTTTAACCCACTAAGCCATCCAGGCACCCCTCTTTTATATACTACTAGTCAGTACTTATCTTTTGGTTAATTAATAAGGGCCCCATTAGGGTACCCTAATACTCTAGAGTATTGCTGGTACTCTGACACTGTAGATGTATAAAAATAACCAAAATAGCCATCATTAAGTATTCAGTCTAGTTGAGGAAATATGCTGTTTTCAGTGAATGTGTTGTAACAGAGTTACATACAGTGTTTTGGATGTATAATGACAAGCAGCCTCTCAGCTGGAAGGGGTAGTGGTGTCAGGAAGCACTTATGAGAAATGTGAGGATTGAATATTGAAAGATGATGAATAGAGTTAATTGGGTGGATGAGATTGAGAAGAGCATTCCAGGCAGAGGGAACAAGATAAAGATGTGGAAGTATGAGAGGACATGGAGTGTTTAAAAACGTGGCTTCCGGAGCCAGATTTCTGGACTCAGGTGCTGGTCATCACTTCCTTAGCTATCTAGCCCTGGGCACATTATTTAACCTCTCTGAGCCTCAGTTTCCGTATCTATAAATGAGAAGGATAACATCTAGCTCATTGTGTTATGAGAACTGAAGGAGTCAATATGTATAAAACTCTTAGAGCAATGCCTGGCATATATATATATATATATATATATATATATACACACACACACACACACACACACACATATACACACTTTTTTTTTTAAGATTTTATTTATTTGACAGAGAGAGAGAGAGATCATAAGTAGGCAGAGAGGCAGGCAGAGAGAGGAGGAAGCAGGCTCCCCACTGAGCAGAGAGCCAGATGCGGGGCTAGATCCCAGGACCCTGGGATCATGACCTGAGCCAAAGGCAGAGGCTTTAACCCTCTGAGCCACCCAGGTGCCCCAATATATATACAGTTTTAAATTTTAAATTGTTTTCTGATATTCCTTTCTAAAATGAATTTGTGTTTCCTTGTACCTTTTCTGTATGATTAAAAACATTTCAGTTATTTTACTTTTACTTAATAAGTTGTTAAGCTTTACAAGGAAGGCTTTTAAACCATCCTATGTTCTGTTCCACATGAAATGGATTTATTGTAAGTCTGCCACATACATTCACTTCTTTTGATGAAAATTTTGATGAAAATTGACTTAATCTTATTCCTATGCCATTTCTCATGTACTCTGACACTGTGAAATGGAACTATAGGTAGATCATGACATCGTACATTGATGTAGCATTTCTTATTTGTGACGGTTATATCTTCACTTACTGTTAAGTTGAAAGTTAAGATTTGAAGTGGTCATTGTGAAATGTAATGATTTGGTTTATTATTTCCAGAATATCTCTAGAAAGGTAGCTAATCCTTCAAGGAATATATTGATTATTACCCGTAAACTAATTTTGTCCACATTGTCAGCTCCTCTGAGGTTGTCTTCTTTCTGACCTTTGCCTCCTTACAGTTTGCCTGATCCTGATGTTCATCCCTAAGGTTAGTGTCCTCTGCCATTTCTTTGGAAAAGTGATGAGAGAGATTAGACTGTAGTATAAAACTCTTGTGTCATAAAACAGGAATTCAATTTTTTGAGCAAACACAAACTATTTCTGACCCAAAATACAAACATTTAAGATGCATACCTTACCAAGTAGTTGAAAATACAAAATTTATTGGGGCTATGGCTTAATTTCTTTTTCCTGCACCAAAATTCATACTCTTGAGAACTATTTCAGATTTGCATGTTGTCTTAGAGGTATGGTGGCTGGAGTTGCAGTTAAAAAAAATACTGATTTTAACTCAGGCTCTGCCTTGTGATCTTAGTCTAGTCACAGAATTTCTAAACCTCACTTTCTTTGTCTGCAAAAAAAAAGATAATACTCATCTCAGAATTATTGTGAAGATTAAATGAGGTAATGAATTTGGATGTGCTTAGTAAATGAAATAGGATACATTATTTTGCACAGCAATGAATTCTGTTATCTGTAAAGATTACAGTCAATAGTAAAACAACTGTACCCAACACCAAGGAATTGCCTAACTGGGTTTTTATGTTTGGTTGGTTGGTAGGTTAATTGACTAGATTGGATTTTTCAGGCCTGTTTCTTGAAGTTTTTTAATAGTTAGCTCATCTTGCTGAGACATTAATAGATACCACATTGGAGAAAATTTCTAAGATGAAGAGAGATAATTTCAGATTGAAAGAGTAAACATGAACACTTTATTTACACAGCAAATACGAGCAATTTCCATCAGCAGAACCACTTCTAGAACACTCAGAAGAAAAACACAAAATCACACAGCTTAAAGAAATTTTTCTTGACTTGATAGCTTGAATTTAGAACCTATATGGAAATTATTTCCCTATACTTTTTAAGGATATAATAAAAGATGCTCCTAACCTTTGCTCATCTGAGGAATATATATTCATCTTTTATAAGGATTCACAAAGTTCTGTATTAATTCTAAATGTCCAGGGAAGTGATTTCATACAAGTAGATTACTCAATTTTTAAATGCAACCTTATATACTGATTTATAACTAGGTGTTTTTAAGATGTTGAAATATAGATGCCTTTAAATTTTAAATAATAAATATATATCTCAGAAATATATTAAATTTTAAAATGTATGTTTTTGAAAAATCCAGGTAAGTTCCCATTAAGGAAAAAAATCATGTGTTCTAAAACAGATCAATAGAACTTAACAGAAATTACAACAGAAATTGAAATAGAAGTAGGCTTTGAAAACCACCAGTTACTACTTTATCCTCATAAGAGAAATAAAGTGATAAAAGAATATCTAATAAACTCACTTATATTTGGATAATTGTACTGCTGTGTTAGTTATTTTATGCCTAATAAAAGTACCCACTAAGATTCCACAGCATAAATTGTGCTATTTATGATCATTAAATACAGTTTAAATTTTATCCTGGGAACATCTTCTGTAACTATGAATCTAATGTTGTTCACTAAATGAGGACAATATTGATTGTCATATGCTGTACAAATCGATCATGCTGGCAGCCAGAATTACAGTAATCTGTCAGTATTGATGACTGTCTTTCAAGCTTTGAAACCTCTCCTTCACTTCACTTGTTATTTCTTGGGTTACTTGTACTTGAAAAGCATTTTCTTACAACCTTGGTCTTTGTCAGCTAGGTGGGGTTTTTTTGTTTTTTGTTTTTTGTTTTTTTGTTTTTTGTTTTTTGTTTTTGGTCTCAAGCTCAATTTGTTGGTTTGATCATGCAATTAGAATTGAAATGCAATGCTGGGGAAGAAGAATAGGCAGATTCTGGGTAACCAGTGGGCCTGAGGGGTATTTCAGGTTGATCTTAGCCATCTTTTGTTAGTTACCTGTTGAATGTGTGTGTGTGCATGTGTGTGTATGTGTTGGAGTTGGGTTGTTTTGTTGTTTTAATTTTTGGGGGGGGTTTTTTTTTGCAGTGGGAATAATAATGTCATAGTATTAATTTCATGATCATAGCTATTATACTATACCTTAAATAAACATTTTAAAGCAATTCTTTTATGATCCTAAAGATATTTCATCTATGTGCAAATGTTAAATATGATGCTATGTATGTACGGTTTCTTTTTTAACAGATTTATTATGCAAAGAAATTTTCAGAAGTTAATAGCATATAATCTTGTATTAGAAACAATCAGTAGAATGTAGGTACATATATATATAAAGAGAGAGAGATTAATTTTAAGGAATTAGCTCACACAGTTGTGGGGACTGGCAAGTCTGGAGTCTGCAGGAGTTCTTAGAGTTGATATTGTAATCTGAATCAGAAGGCATCTGGAGGTAGAATTCCTTCCTTCCATGGAGACTTTGGTCTTTTCTCTTAAAGCCTTCAACTGATTTGTTGAGACCCACCCACCTACATTATAGAGTATACTCAAAGTCTCTTGATTTTAAATGGTAATCACTTCTGAAAAAAATACCTTCACAGCAATGCCAAGACTGGTGTTTAACCAAAAACTGGATACCATGACCTAGTCAAGTTGATAAAATTAACTATCTCACATATCTCATTTTTCTTAAATTTTTCTTTTTAAACTTTCTTACTATAAAATATAATCTGAAACAAGAACATAAATTCTAAATATAGTAAATGGTGAATAACTAAGTTTAACTACCTCCAGCTCAAGAAATAGAACTGTATGTTATTCTATCAAACTATTTCCTGATCACTTTTTATGATAGTAGTAAAGATTTGAGAAACATGTAGAGACATGTAGAGATAAATCATAGCCTAGCCTAGACAACATAGGTTTAGGAATACGGTATGAAATGGATGTAACATACAAAATGTGTTAATTATCAGTAAAGCTCTGATCAGCAGTAAGCTATTAGTTAAGTTTTGGGAGAGTTAAAAGATTTGGGGGCTGCATGGGGTGTTAGCACCCCAGCCTCCCTGTTTTTCAAGGGGCAGCCATCGATGGTAATTTTTTCTCCAATAAACTTATAATTTAATAGGGGAGAGAATAATATATAAATTAATAATTATAAAATATGACATAGTAGGGTTATAGATAAAATGCTGCGGGAGTTCTAAGGAAGAAGTTATTACTTTGAGAGTAAGAAAACAAAGGAAGAATGCCTAGAAAATCTGGGCCTCAGAGGGTGAGATTTTAGCAGATGGAATGTAGCATGTCTGTTACAATTTTTTTTTTAATTTATTTATTTGACAGAGATCACAAGTAGGCAGAGAGGCAGGTAGAGAGAGGAAGGGAAGCAAGCTCCCTGCTGAGCAGAGAACCCAATGCGGGGCTCCATCCCAGGACCCTGGGATCACAACCTGAGCCGAAGGCAGAGGCCTTAACCCACTGAGCCACCCAGGTGCCCCGTCTGTTACAATTCTTGTAATTTGTATTTAGGGACTTTGTATGTATGTATATAATATATATGTGATATTCTGAAATACACACTATGTAGATATTATAAAATTAAATGGCATCTTTAAAAAACACATTCTTTCTAGGTTTAATATTCTTTCCTACCAAACCAATATTATTTGATTTGTTCTAATCTGTTTAGATTTGACCTTTTTGTAATTGCCAGAATTGGGTTTCTGTTTAACTTTATCAGGCAAATTACCAGAAGTCAATGATCATTCTTCAATTAGTCACAGTTTGTTATCCCTGCAGTTCTGCTACTCAGATGTAAAGAACTTGTTGCAAAAGTATGAGAGCCAAAATGAAATGAAATGTAATTGATTGGCTCCACTAATGTAGTTGGCCATTCATTATGATAGAACATTATAAAACCTCTTAGGGAGGCCCATCAATATTGCTGCCATTTCGTGTTAGAAGAAAGTGAGTTTATTGAGAAACTACATAATTTTATGTATACTGTCTTTTTTTTTTTTTTTAAAGGATTTTATTTATTTATTTGACAGAGATCACAAGTAGGCAGAGAGGCAGGCAAGAGAGAGGGGGAAGCAGGCTCCCCGCTGAGCAGAGAGCCTGATGCAGGGCTCCATCCCAGGACCCTGAGACCGCGTTGGTGGTATAGTGGTGAGCATAGCTGCCTTCCAGGACCCTGAGACCATGACCTGAGCCGAAGGCAGAGGCTTTAACCCACTGAGCCACCCAGGCGCCCCTGTATACTGTCTTTTGAAGATTATTTCTTCAGAAGATAATATTCATAAATATGGACTGTCCTTAATTTATAAATTAGATTTTAAAATGTGGAAGCTGATTGGTTGGCACATCAGCCCAGGTTTCAAAGTCTAGAACCACTTAAGTTTTGTTTTAATCTGTAAAAAGAATACCAAACTCAAGACAGCTATAAGGATTAAATTATCTACGTGAAGCACTAAGTAGCCTGTCACGTAACAGGAGCTCAGAAAATGATAGTTATCTGATACTTGATGGTATTATCATGCTGTACACTAGAAATATTCCTCTAAGGCACAAATAGAAGTGTATGTAAGTATATGAAAAGACTTGTGCTGGCTCTTGACTATATTGAAATTGTTACGTGAATTCTTTGACTACATGCAAGCAGTGCTTATTAGCTTAACCCTCCCAACCTCATATCTCTTACTGTATATACCTGTACTCCTTCCAGCTCTGCCTCCTCCCATCCTTACTCTCATGTTCTACCACACGAACACCCAGGACACCCTATCTAAGATAGCTAGACCATATAGATCATCCCTGAATGCCCTTCTCTTTTTCTGTTTTTGCCCCATGAATGCCTTTCTCTACTATCTTCCATGTAATATACTCGTTCTGCATGACCCAAACATTGTAAAAAAAAAAAAAAAAAAAGTTTCCTTCACTAGCAACACACTGCCTTATAACATTTTGTTATAGGACTTAATGTGTTTGCCCATATTAATAAGTCTTACTAATCCTAGTAACTTGTAGCACAGCAATAAGTGGCTGGCAATTTGTTGTAATAGTACAGGTTAGGGTGGATGGATGAACTGTTAATTTTTTCTTTAACAGAAAATTTCTATTTATTTCCCCATGTACTTTTAAAAATAAGTTGTTCATTATTGTAATATTTGGTGGTTTGTATTAATCTAGGCTACAACTGTAAGAACATGCTGGATAGGTAAGAAAAGGAAACCTAAGAACAGTAAAAACTGCCTCTGATACATGAACAAGCCAAAATAGCATACACACAAGGGTGTTGTATTTTGACTGATGCATTATATTTTGTTAAAAGATTTTATCCGTTTATTTGACAGAGATCACAAGTAGGCAGAGGAGGAAGCACGCTCCCTGCTGAGCAGAGAGCCTGATGCAGGGCTCCATCCCAGGACTCTGGGATCATGACCTGAGCCGAAGACAGGCTTTAACCCACTGAGCCACCCAGGCGCTCCTGATTCATTATATTTTTATTAGAAGGCATTACAGTTTAATGAAAATAATTTTCAAAGATCAATAGTCAGTGAGATTTCCCCCTCCACTTCTTGTGGGGCAGAGGGGCAGGCAGGATCTATCAAGGAGAAAAGTGAGCCAAAGACACTTGTATCTTGAAATGCCAGATGTCTTAAGAGGAGTACAATTTAATGTCCCCCACCCCCACTCCCCAAGGATGGCAGCAGCCGTGGTTATAGTCCTGAAGGCTTACTCTCCCTGCTGAACAGCCAGGAAGGTGGTAGCCACAGGAGAGCTGAAAGGGGCAGCTGTGGGAGTCTACATACTGCTGAGTTTCACTTCTTGAACCTTCGCATCACCTACATGAGTGATTCCAATAGGAGCCCTCAATATCTTAAGTGCCATTTGTTCTACATACTTTCCAAATGAAAGTATGTAGAATCTATATAGTTTCTAAATGAAAGTATGTAGAACTTCATGGACAAATTGGTTATTTGTTACAAACTCCAAGATTTATGATTGTGGTCCTTCATACTTCAAAAGAAGAGAATTCTTTAAATAAAATGTCTCACCAACTAAGTGATCCAGGCTTTGTGGCTTTTAAAATACTTGCAGCCTTGGTGCCTTTGATATTAACCGTTGTGGTAGGACCTCTCTAAAAGCAGACAAACATTCTTTCTTACTTAACAATGTGCTCTGTAATGGGAGCATTTCAGTCTCCTCTGTTGAAGAAATGGGCATCACTGTTGAAGGGTTTTGTGTTGTTTTAAAAGCTTGTGATTAAACATCCCCCTCCCCTGGCCTGGATTTTACTGCTAAACTTTATAGTCTATGTATGCACACAGTGTAAACAGGAACCCTGGATATATGCAACTCTTCTATTGTGATGCTAATATATTCTTATATCAGTTTTACTTTATTCAGCTTTCCTTTTTTAAAAAATGACAATATGGGATGCCTGGGTGGCTCAGTCGGTTAAGTGACTGCCTTCAGCTCAGGTCACAATCCCAGGGTCCTGGGATCGAGCCCCACATCAGGCTCTCCACTGAGCAGGGAGCCTGCTTCTCCCTCTCCCTCTGCCCGCTGCTCTGCCTACTTGTGCTCTCTAGCTCTCTGTTGAATAAATAAAAATCTTTTTTTAAAAAATGGCAATATATGCCTATTGATGATGTTATTGGTATTTTGAGAGATTTCTGTACAATCATTATACAATCCCAATATAATGTGGGAATATTATATTGCATGCCTTTAAAGTTCTTACTTTTGGTCTAGCAAATATGCCTTTGTCCTTTCAAAAAGATATAAAGGCAATAAATGTAGGTCTCTGCTATGTAATAAATTTTTTATAATAGTGAAGTTTATCCTATAGAATTGTACCAATGTCTGAAAATGGCATCTTTTAATGTTCTCTAGAGATGATCATTTTACTAATAAAAACCAATAATAACTACTTTTTCTGTATTTAAACAATGGGAACTCACAAAAATGACTTCAGTATATGAGCAACTTCCATTTCATTATATTAATTGCAGAGATATTTTCAATTTTTATTCTCTTCCAAGAACACTTAATGCCCCAATGACAGATTTAAGTATTAAAAAAAAGCTATACTGAACAACATCAAAATGACTTCAAAATAAGTATGTTTAAGATCCTCTCAGAAATAAAGGAATAAAATCTTATAAGTGATTATAAAAGGGAAAAAAGTGACTATCTCAATAGAGGTTGAGTAGCATCCAAACTTGTTCATGTAAAAAAAAAAAAAAAAAGTTTATATTTTTTTTACCCCCAAAAAAAGGTTGCTAAGCAATTTGGGATCTTTCATTTAGTCACACATACTTCTTGACTACCTACTATATGGGAGGCACTGTGAAAGAAAAGCTAGCAATAGAAAAGGAGTCACTGCTTTCAAAGCATACAGTCTGATACAGTCTAGATGGATGGATGGGTGGGTAAATGAGTGAGTAGTGAATGAATGAAGTGTCCTCTGATGAGGAGTCCAGCAGTAGTGATATCTCCAAAGTAGGATGGTAAAAGTGATTAATTTTATTACAATGGGAGAGGATAGTGGGGAGGAGGAAATTAGGAATGGTTTTACCAGGGAAGCACGAAGGGATAAAAGTGTAACATGGCTAAGAGATAGGAGTTCCTCAGTGTTGCGTGATTTAAAGCAAAGCAAAGAGTAATAGCAGATGAGGTCCAAACCAAATAATGCAGTCAAGCAGAAAAACAAAATAAAACAAACTTGGTTTTGTAATGTTACTACTGATAATACAACAGCCAGTGTCTGAGGTGACAATTCCTTTTGCTTTTATGTAATTTTTATGTCTTGAATAGCAGGGTAAGTTTGAATGTATTTTCCTTTTATAGTAAAGTCTTTCTAAAATGAGTTAGTCTATAGATTATTTAAATAATTTTTTATACTTAGTTATACTGTAATTTCCAGGCTAGTTAATAGTAATAGCTAGCAATAAGACTAAGGAGTTCTCTAAATGTTTGATAATATTTACATACATTTGCCATTTCAAAAAGAGCATTTGAAATTTTCGTCATCTTAAGTTTTATGGTGGACTCACATTCTTGCATAACAAGCCTTCTTTACACGTTTCCTGTAAAGTACTTTTAAGCCTTTTTGTGCTTTTACATACTATTACGCTTTTTTATGTTACTGATAAATTATGCATTTTTTTTCATCCTCTTCTGATGGCACATTGGCTTTGTGGCAAAAATAGTAAAGGAAAAGAAAGCACTACCACCATCTTACCTGTTTTTTCAAATCCAGTGTGGCAGTATGGTCTGCAATATGCCAGTCTTAACAGTTGGATCATACCATAGTGCATGCAGTACAAGGAAGGTAGAGAACTCTATCAGGTGTTGAACTGTCTTTTAAAAATAACAAAATGAAGTTTCTCTACTTCCATCTTCATTAAATTTTCACCTGTGGGATAGAACAGGGACTTTTTTTTTCTCTGTTAAAACCTCTTTATATATATATATATATATATATATATATATATATATATATATATATATTAGTGATGAAGATGCACTGGTATGTTCACTACACCTACTGCATAATATACAAGTTTTATTCTAGTCTTTGTTTAAATATAAAAAGAGCAGTAGATTTAGATGCTATTTGTGGATTTCAGAGAGCAAAGAATGAAGGATGTAAAGCAGAAATTAGTCTTTAACCTTGTTTGACATAGGAATTGCAGTGCTTTTAATCCATTCTTTTCCTTTTACTAAACATAAGGGTTTTTGCCATTGCATTTTTAATAACTCAATAATGGAATTAAAATTAAACTATGGGTCACAAATCTCCCCATTTTCTTCTAACTGCTTTTCCTCTCAAACACTAGAATATAGCCTATTTAAATCTTAACTTTTGCTTGCCAAACCACTGTTACCGTCCATCTGTTCATGCCAATTGTAAAGAAGGTTTGGTTTTTAGTGAAGCTTTGCATTTCACATAAGGTATGTGAAGTGAAATTTCACAAGGGACATGATGGATCCTGATTCATAGTGATAAACCTTTGGGGCCATCAGGGTTGGCATATGGTCCAGTATGATATGAAGGCTTGGGTTCCCTGGCTTCACTTCTTTGGCGTGAAGCTGATAAAACCTGGCTCTTGAGTATTATTTCACTGGACACCAATCATGGGCAGCAGGAACTGCCCATTTAACTCTCTGTGGGAAGGAAGCCCAGAGAGCATTCACAATGGTACCATTGTCGAGTTGCAAACTGCTCCGAACAGCTTGACAGCACTGGGGAGGAGGGGAAGGGGTTGCTTTACTAATTGCTGTTCAGAAAAGAGAAGGAACAAAAATAGGGGTTGTAGAACTGATGTTTCTACATTTACTTACTCTTGATAGGAGTGTTGACTTTTATTTAGCACATACCTACTATAAAAAGAAAGCAAATAAATATATTTAAGCAACCACCTGTAGTAATTCCTTGTTAACATGGCATTATCCATTTTAAAACCACCAGATTATAACAGAGCAAAAGTCAGTTTTGATATGTTATGATATTTTTTTATGTTTAGATGAAAATGTATTTTTTTTAATCTTCATAAAAAAAATTTAATTTAGAATAAGGAAAAATGGATTTAAACTAGCACAGTCCATATATCAGATAAAGTTAAACACAAATTTGGCTTAATTTCCCTTATACTGTGTTTTTTTTTTTAGAATTTCCAAATATCTGAATACCTACAAGCTACATTAATATAGAAATGTAAATTAATCTTATATATAACAATTGCAAGTGCTAAAATAATCCACTGTAGATAAACTAGTCCTCAAATCTTAGGGTTAAATACCAGATTTATCATTTAAATGAATAGCTGATAACTATTTCAGTCATTTCTGGTTCTCCCTCTTTCTCTCCTTGAAGTCTGTTTCAGGTATATTTAAAAATAAGAGGGATGTTTCCCTTTTTATGAAGCACTGTATGCCCTGGTATTTGTATAAACACTACTGCTGGCCTTTCCATTTTTTCTGGTTGGTCTAATCAAGTATTTGGTGGTTCTGATGCAAAGAAACAATGAGCTACTTCAACTTACTTCAGCCTCCAGGATCCTGACCCTATAGCATATTTCCATAGATGATGATTTCAGCTGAACCTAAGTTGACTAAATTATATTGCAGTATTATAATTTCTGCAACATGTCTGTTAATTTATAAATTTTTTTAAATGGGATAGTCTTGCTAAGTTGGTGAAACATCAAATGCATGTTTGTGAAATAGTGACAGTCTGTAAAATTTACTAGTTGTCCATCTCCTCATGTCCCCTTAAACATTGTTTGTAAATGGGCACCAGTGCAGTATTTCAAAAACAGTAATTCATTGAATGCCCATTCTTCCTTTTACTGCAGAATAGATTATATTTAAGTCAAGATTAATGGGTAGATTTTGATGTTAAAGTCCAGTCTCTAAGCCCATAATTCCCTAGGGGCATATAGTGCATTAGTTTAAGCCAATATACTGTTTATCATAGATTCTATGACACAGTCTTAAATGACAGTTTGTTGTACTTTGTAACTACTTACCATGATAATAAATCACTTTTTCTGTATTCCTGATAATTAGAGCATTTAAACAAAATCTTAATTAAGTTAGTACACATTTAGGTAGAGATAACACATAAGTAATTGTACACTGTAAAATTTCACTTACTTTTTTTCCTTTTTGCAATCTTCTAGCAAGAATCCAAGTTTAGTGTTTAGTTCAAACATATACATTCATTTCCTCAATTTTAATGCACTGAAATTTTTGTTCTGAAAAGGAACAATACAAAGTGTTTTTAGTCATCCCCCAATGTTTATTGAAGTCTTAGACTAATACTTGTGATTCTGTTAACTATGAAAGTCTTGTTATTACTATTGATAATATTTTCAAGTACATCTTACCAAGAATAAGAATCTAAAATTTTAACTACATTAACTTTGAAATCTAAGTAACTCGGTTTTTGTGTGTTTTACTTCATACAACTTTCATGAAAGTGGACTATACATATTTCATAATCATGTTAGTGCTTTTTAGAAACCACCAGTGATTATTGGATTATTAAATCAGGAAGGATTTTCAGAACCTTTAGGGAGGTTTAAATTTTTAATCCTATTTATTTAAGGTTAATCTTTTTAAATGTATTTACATGAACTTTGGTAGAATTGGGCTTATCAACTTTTTACTTAATGTTTTCATTTAGTAATTGACTGATTTATGAGCAATTATATATGGTCCAAATTTTATTCAACTCCAGCTTTCAATAATAGGACTATCCTCACACTGCCTTAGCACCTGTTATGGATTTTGAGTCATCTGGCAGCCCATGGGACTTAGATAAAGAAGTACCAGGTGTCCTGCCTGTCTCCTAATTGAGACGCAGTGAAAACAATATAGACTTGGCAGTATGGTTAAAAGGATGGATTAAAGCCCAGCTTTGTCTACTCTGACAAATCACAGCTTTTCCTTCATTGCATAGATAGTAGCAACTACTAAAGAATTTCATTAGTATAATGCATCATAAAAATTATACACAATAATTTGTTATAACCTGTTGCAGACTTTCAGAAGAATTTCTATTAAGGTAGTGCAAATAAACAATATTAATACCAAGATTCATTCCTATTACTTAGGGGAAATTTTTACTTTATGTGAGCAACACTGCATGTGTCTTGAAGAAATTAGCTACTGTAGGAAAGAAATGGAGTATTAATTTACTAGATCTTGCTTTATAATGTAAGCAAGTATAGTTTACGCTCATCTTATAAATGAGGAGTGCCTAGGCCAGGGGTACTTAGTTGCCCTGTATATTTCAAGAAAATATGACCCTTTACTACTGCTAATAGCCATGTGATCCTTGAGATGTACTTACAAAATATATCTACATATATTCTGTATCTCCATAAAATTCTTATTTTTCAGCATTTCTCCAAGACCCTGGGTAATGACATTGCTTCAGAATATTTGAGGATATTTCAAGGCCTTTTAGAACTAAAAATCCAAATGTGCTTTATTTTCTCATTTTTAATTAGAGCATGCCAAGGATTTTTCCTGTATTGTGTACGATATCTAGTATATAAACAAACACTTTTCAAAAATGGCGGTCTTCAAATTTAAGCTAACAGTCTTTGTGCTGGTCATCCCTGAGCTAACTAAAATGTCTCTATGCCTTTTCTTTTCCCACACAAAACTGAAATCATTGAGATTGGATATAGAAAGAGCACTGGACTATTAAATGACCAAGGTTCTAGTGCCAACTCTACAGATCAGCAGCTTTGTTTTTCCGAGCAAATCTCTGTCTGTATTCTCCATCCAGGCAAAGCTTATTGCTGAATAAACATTTTGCAGATTTTGCTAACTTTCCTGAAAGTAATACTGGCAGATGATTGTTTCTCTAGATCAAACTGTCCTAAAATAGTCTCAATAAATGATGCCCTGGGATAAACCCTCTCAAGAGAGCCTTTTTCAAAACCTGAATATTTAAATTTCTGAATTTAAATTTCTGAATATTATTTTTCAATTGTTACATCTATTCTTATAGTGTACTAGAGCAGTTTTAGAAATCTGCCTTAAAAATAAAGAAATCTGCCTAAACTGGTTTTGAAATTACCCTTCATTTGATTTTTATCTAGAGAGTTTCTCAGCATTTCTTCCCTTTCTCCTTTCTTTACAGAGGGCCACTGAAATGAATAGAATTAGTTTGTTAACTAAATTTCTTGCCTTATACCATTGTAGAACTTATGAAAATTTTAAAGATTTCTCTAAATTTAAAAATTGTGACAACCAGTGGGGCAAAATATATCAGTGCTAAATTGTAATGAGTTGTAATTACTTCCAAGATTTATAGAATTTCTGTTTTAGGCATTTAGGATTTGGGGAGGAGGTTATTAGTTTTTTTGAATATACTTTATGTGTATATAGATATATACACGTTTTATTCGCTTTTTCCTCTTCCAAAGAAGGCAGCAAGATCAAGGGTAGGGGTAGAACCAAACTCTCACAGGAAGATTCAAACTCTGTCTCTAAATCCAGTCATAGCAAAGTCCCAACTATATTGGCCCCAAAGGGTTTTGCTTCTGGAGAGCCAAACTGGGATTAATGGAAGGAGGTTGTGTGCATAACGGTCTCCTTATCAACTATCAGACCAGCTTTATTCATTCCTTCTATAACTTATTAACAGTCATTGAATACTTCTGGGTCTTGTGTTAGGTACTAGATAGGTAAAAATAAAAAGGACATGGTCTCTGCTCCTATGATATTAGTCTCCCCACTTGGAGGACAAGCACAAAGAAAAAGGCATACTTAGTGTTTAACAACTGGCTCTGAGAACAGTGTGAGGCCCTGATTTGTGGCATTTGTCAAGTTCTGTGATATGAAAACTCCCACCACAACCGTCTCACAAACTTGGTGAATATTGTAAGTAGTGCTCTCCATATTTTAAGTCAGGAGGCAGAACTCTCCTCCCTCTTCCTACAATTACTGTTCTTGGAATCTTCCGTACAGAGAAGGGAGAAAAAATCCTTAAGCGTTAAAACAGCAGTGAAGCCACAGAAATATATGAGTGCAGGCAGTGCATTACTAATTTAGGAATTTCAGAATGGGTCTTAAATCTCTGAGGCCATGATATTGAGTGTAGATATGAACACTTAACACTTTGCCTTTACTTAAAAGGGAGCCAATATTTCTTTCTTGCTTAGGAAAGAAAACATTAAATCTGAACTTAAGAGGAAATTAAGCAGTGATAGGTCTCAGACATATACTTAAAATTGTAATTTTCAGAACTACTTTTGGTGAAAAATACTTTATACTCATTCTTGCTATGTACATTGTACATACACACACGTCCATTTTTTGGAGACTAGTTACCAATTACAGTTGAGCTAAATGTTTATAAAACCTATTGGGCATGCTTTGGAATTAGTGATCACAAAACTGAAGGTTTTTCCCTTCCTAACTTTAAGTAAAAGCAGTTCACAATTACATTCGATTATTAAGAAAATGGATGTAGAGAATGAAAGGTTGTTGCTTCTTTAAAACCAAACCTACCTTTTCTATATCCTCCTTATGCATTGGTAAAATTGAAAAGTGTACTAATTATTCTTCTGTAGTAGCTTTTCCTCATTTTGTCTTTTTCTCATGAGAAATCATTTTCTCTGTCATCAGAATAAGTCAAAAGTCTCTCTGTACATACCACAAACAAGAAATATTGTCAGAGTTCTTGCATATGAATGCAGGTATATTCCTTAAACAGATGTTGAAAATTGTCCTCAGGGAGACAGCACCTGGTATTTACAGAGACTTGAACCAAAAGTCAGAAAAACTATGTTTAACACAGATGTAGGCGGACTTTTGGGTTACCCTATATTTATACCCTTTATCTTCAGCATCCCTGTTACATAAATAGAAGCAGGTGGTGGTACCCCCATCTAACATATACTGCGCGGAGAACTCATGCGTCTCTTTCTAGGACCAGGCTGAAATTGAACCCCAGTTTCTTGACAGCTGGTATTGACACAGTGACAGAGGGCCATAAATAATTTCATCTGTAAGTTTAAAATCAAGAGTAGTTACCTAAAATGAATAGCAGTGTTAATGCAAATGAAGCTCAGATTAAAGTGTTTATACTTGAAAAAAATGTTTAATTCCCTTTATTATTTTTAGAATAGTAATATTCCTTCCCCCCTTTCCTGCTTCTGCAGAAAGTAGAAGCAAGGAGGATTAGTGGATAATTATATTGCTGTGATTGCAGCACCTGTGTGTTATTTCTTTTGATTGGCTAGTTCTGTATTAAAGATTCCTACCAGCTAAAAGTCTCCCTCATCAAGTGGTGTTTTATTAGCTAGTTTTGGCTTGGGTTGTTTTAAATTTACAACAAAAACCTTAATTCAACTTAGACTTGTACTTCAAATTTTGCTTTGAATTTTTTTACCATTCCCTATCTGTCATCTCACCCATTTGTTTTGTTTTGTTTTGTTTTTTTAATCTCCGTGCCAATGGCAACATGCACTCACAGTAGGAATAAAGCTTGAGCTATCCTGTTGTTGCTAGCGATCAAGTTTGTGTATGCCACTCAATTTATAGGTACTAATAACTCTTCCCTAGAGAGTTGCCTTTTAAGGAATAAGTGTCTGATCTATTATGAGGAGATAGAGGAATTAACCACTTTGGATTGTGGTTACCATTTGTAGATGCTAACAGCACTGTTTTTTGTTTTGTTTTGATTTTTTTTTCGGTGTTCCAAAATTCATTGTTTATGCACCACACCAGTGCTCCATGTAATATGTGCCCTCCTTAATACCTACCACAAGGCTTACCCTACCCCTCAACCCCCTCCCCTCCAAAACCCTCATCTTATTTCTCAGAGTCCACAGTCTTTGATTTCCCCCAACTCACTTCTCCTCCCCATCTCCCAGTGTCCTCTTTGTTATTCCTTATGCTCCATAAACTGATTTTATCATCGTCTCAATCACGAAATTTCCTGTTTATGGACTCAGAACTGTGGTTTAAGTAGTTAGAGTTCCTTATATCTCTTTTCTAGAAGGGGGGAGGAGTGTAAGTACTGTAGATTAGATTGGCTTGTTTCGATGTTGTTGATTTGGCTACATCAAACTTGGAAAATTATAAAGAATATTTAGCTTTTAGAAGGTGAGTTACCATAAACAACCCCCCAAAAAGGAACTTGCAGACATTAGCCTGCCTAATTTGTGAAAAGTGCTATGGTTTTTCATTTAAATTTAACCACTAATTTTTTCACTGACTCTGCCACCTAGACTTGAACTTTTAAAAACCATTGTAGAGCATCATTTTACTTAAGATTTTTTTAACTAAAAAGAAAATCCTGTGTTTTTATACAAAATGAATACTTTGTAGCTGGGTAATTTCAGTTTATACATCTTTCTTTATATTTGAGTTTCTTCAGAGTTTTGTAATAGTGAAATAGAATTGTACTCCATATGTATTGTATGTAGATATTCATGCTTTTATTAAATTTTACTACACTGGAAAAACCCTCCCGGCCTTAGAAATATTAACATTTGCTTTCTCTCTGCCTAATTTTTTTGTGTAAACTCTAAATATAATAAGATAAAGTAAAATATTTCATTTATAGGTCCTCTGAAAGTAGAGCATTTTAAAAGCAGGTAGGTGTCTCCACCCTACTTTTCATGAAGCATTTTACCCATTCAAGCAGACTTTTAAAAACAGCTTGTTTTGATAGCAGACTGTTCTCCTGTGGGCCTTCAGCCTTTGCTTCCTGGCAGCACCTTTGGTGCGAAAAGAGAGTGATCAATTGGGA
Organism: Lontra canadensis; assembly: GCF_010015895.1. NCBI lineage: Eukaryota > Metazoa > Chordata > Mammalia > Carnivora > Mustelidae > Lontra > Lontra canadensis. The sequence continues at coordinate 15,519,951 of NW_022631036.1, forward strand.
GACTATCAGTGCCAGCATGCATAGAGTGATAAGTTAACACACCACTGGGAATTTCTAGGGCCCACCAAGATACTTCACTTCTAATGTGCTAACAAGCTCATTTTTCTACCTCTTGCCTCTTCAGTTATTTTTTTTCTCAGAAGAGCTTAGAAGTTGAGTGCATCAGGCATAATGAAAAGCTCTGTAGGAGGGAGAAGCAATAACCCCATTTTTCCCTTTTCAGCCAAATAGAAAATTAGTTTCTGGTAATACACAAAGGCCAGTATTTTTTGTACAAGGGGCACTGCTGTGAATCAAAGGACTCTATTAACTGCAGAAAATTCGGCAGCTGTGAATCTCCCCCAATGAAAAAAGTACTTTCCAACAAGTTCTGAGATATGTGGTATTATTTAGATTGAACCATCAGTTTCATCCTCTTCCACTTATAACCATATACCTCCTTTTTAAAGTGTGCTATATTACTTTTCTAAGATAACATTCAAAAATATCTATGTTTCTTCCATAAAATCCTTTCCACTGATCATTTTAATATAGCATTTTCTCCTGAGTAGAATTCTTCAAAGTTCAGTCCCAGTGTACAGAATTGAAAATAATGGGTGCCAAGAAATTAGAATTCAGATTTCAACATTTAATGCATAAAATAAGTTGTAATTCAAGAAGAGAGTACTCAAGCCGTTTAGAGGGCAAAAGACAGCACAGTCTAAGTACCTAATGAGTACAGTCTTACCTTTAACTCTTAGCTTTTTGCCTCTTCTTAATCAATAACCTTTTGTAAATGTAACTATGGCTGTGTTAGCTCCAACTGAATTATCACTTTAAATTATCTTCCTTACAAATTTTTTTTCTTGGCGTTGGTTGTAGGATTAGTTTACAATTTCTAGAAATGAAGAGCTACAGTAATTGAATTGCAGTTTTAAAAAAAGAATAAAGAGTTTTGAGGAAAATAATGGGTTTTGAAAAATATTCAGTGATGAAAGAAAAATCAATAGGCAAATTTTTATTAGCCTTCATACTTATAGAAATGTCTTCTGTAAAGCCTGTCAACATAGCACACTGATACAGCAGGAAAACTTTTAAAAGTTGTAGAAGAAAGGTTAACTGATTTCTCAGTTCAGGAACTATACGACATGAAGTCAGCATGTGAGTTTTTCCTGATAATTGTATGTTGCTGCCTGCTGCTCTACATTTTGACAGCCATTTCCATAGTTGCTTTCGTGAACAACAGAAATATTCTCTCTCTTTCTCGCCCTCTCTGTGCTAACAGCACAATCAGGCCTGCTGAAACAGGAAGCCTGGAGTGGGTTGTTTCAAAGCAACAACACTTCAAGGTACTGGTTGCTTGTCAATAATATCAGAGAAGAAAATGTGGTGAAAGGGAAGTACAGTATTTTTCTGTCAGTGTCAGTGCCCTGTAGATGCTTTGTTAGACGGTATTTAGGAGTCCTGTGGACTCTTTGCAAATATTCCTGCTTGTTTCAGTGTTATAATTGACTAGATATTTTTTCCTGACATACAGATTCAACTGTGTATTTATCTTAACCACATGAAGTTATTCAAGGATTACAGCAACAGTAGTCTTCCATTCAAAATGAGAACAATTGTTGGGAAAGTAAAGGGATTTTAGAAAAAGAAGAAGATATGCAGGAATTTCTCACAATAAGTCTTTATAAATGAAAAATATAGAATTACAGACAGTATTTTAAGCAGCATTCTAATATTTATTGTGTGGCTTTTCAGAGTAACCTGCAGATTGAAGCCAATTTAATAAGATAAAATGATCCTAGGCTGACCTGATAGCAATTGAATCCTTTCTCAAGTAAATGGTTACCTTTCTTTCAACAGTTTAGTTATATTATCATTGTTTTCTAATAAATATCTCCCTCTTAAGCTGCCATGTATAGTGGTATCACCTGAAGAGTAAACTTATGTTAAAAACAGTATTTTTTTGCTTTTTAAAACCATACTTTGAAATGATATGTGAGAAGTGAATACATTTATTAAGAAGTAATAGCTTAGCAATCAGAGTAGTCCTTTTGTTCTTTTCCACTATAAGCTGCATTTATGTACATCCTTAACTGAAGGAAATCAGCTATGAAGAGAGAGCACGATACCTGCAAACAATTGTCCAGCACCATTTAGAACCAACAACATTTGAAGATTTTGCAGCACAGGTTTTTTCTCCAGCTCCCTACCATCACTTACCATCTGATGCCGGTAAGATGAAAAGCGAGTATTAGTTATTTATCATTACTGGAACTTGAAATGCAATACCCTTTTGTTCTAAACTCTTAAAATAGTAGAAAACTTGCTTGAATAAAACTCCAGTCATTGAAATACGTTTTTCATTTTTTTAAGAGCTGAATTTGGCCTATGAATTTAATTTATGCTTTCTTTTACCTAAATGCAGTTCCTTTAGAAGTCAACAATCTTCATAAAAGTACATGCACCACATTTTATCTGAGCTACTGGCCAGTGACTGTTGTGTTTCAGGGGTTGATTATTGAAGTATCTGCAAAAGAAACACAAATTGAGCACATACTCTTCCTCGCCTTTAGAGGATCAAATTTTATGGCCAAGAATATTGCCTTATGTCTATAATTTTACAAATACAGTTAAACAACTGTCTAGATTTAGAAGTGCTTGGTACAGTAAATTATTTTTTAATATTTAAAGACTATAAGAGGGTACTGCATTTTTACAATTAACTAATTTTGAAAAAAATCAGTAAGAAAATAAATTGACTCATGGCCTTCCTTTTCTGTGATACTTTGCACTCCTTATGATTGTTTCATTTATTTTATTTTCCCTCTTTAGATCATTAAATATCAGTTCTGTTTATCTGAAGGTAAGACAAAGTGTCAACCAAAACACCCTTTGTTCTTTCCCCATTTCCTTTTTTAAAAACTAGCAAGCACTAAGCTTGTAATTCAGACAATAAGCAAACTTAACATTGCCCTCATTCATACTAAACTCAGAAATTGTCACTAAATTTCTTCCAGAATTCTAGTTACTAACCCAGGTCTGCATGAAACACTAACCCTGGTACTGGGATAAAAATAACTAATAATTAGAAGCAGCCGTTGGTTGAAATTAGTTACACCTTCTTGTATTGACTTTTTTTGTTTCTCAGCATGAAAAATATAGTACTACTGAGCCGAAATGGTGTGTCTTTGTATTTTGTAATGTGTTGTATTGTTATTGGATATCTTAACTCATCAGATACTTACTCTGTTATGTGCCAAAGTACTAGGCACCTGAAATACAAAATAATATTTTAATGGTGTTCAAGGGAGCAGAAAAAAATAATATATTTGGAGCTCATGATAAGAAACCTTCAAATTCTCTTTATGATATGTAAGTTTTCTTTATACTAAATAAGTTTAAGAGGCATAGTAGTCCTTTTCTGGCCTAGTTTATTTTGGGAAAAAAAATAAAGTTTCCATTCCTGTCATCATATAATTGGCCATTATAAAAATCTTACCAAAAAATCTTAGAGCCCTTTCCCAATTAATATAAAAGACCTAGGAAAGAGGAAAATTATATAGACTAGGTTGATTCTTTTGAAAGAGAAAGAGGTTAAAAAGTCTTTAGATTCACTTCAGTGGATCGACAATCTAAAATAACTCAGTTTGGCATTAAGAATGAGGCTTTAAAAAAAAGATACTAAAAGTAAATTAATAAAAACTAGTTAGGTACAACTGGAAATTTCATTTTTTAGTAAGAGAATATCTGAAAAATACCAGACTACATTATTAAAACAGGTGTGATTAACACTTTCATATATCACATAGTCGAATCATAAGTTTCACAACTGAAAAATATGGATAGTAAGACAATATTCAGATTAACTTTCCTCCATACATTTATAAAAGCCCTCAGTTTTCATGTTGTAGTTGTTTATCAACTGGAGTCCTTCATATACCTCTTTTTACTTAGTGTCCTCATACTGTGTATATTATCCTGCACGTTTGGCCAGATATATAATATGGGAAGTAGTATTCTTGCTTTCTGAGACAGAAAAAGTCAAGGTTCTATTGGCTTCATTTTTCATGTATTTTACTATTTCATTAAAATTTCATTATTGCAATAGTAATGAAGATGTGAATTTTAACATAAACTTAATACTATGCTACAAATTATTTTTAGGTAATTTTTTTAAGTTGTCTTTGCCCTTAGGAACCATTAAAAAACAAGCAGTCTATGTTTTTAAAAGGATGTTTTTATCTGTAAATAACTCGTTCCAGTATTACTGAATATATTTGGAGGGTTTTTTTGTTTTTTGTTTTTTTTGTAGACTCTAATACTTAGAAAAGATAAAATATTTTTATCAGAGTGGTTCTCAATTCAACACAATACTAAAAAAGCGAAATATTTGCTCCTTCTGTAGGAGTAAAAACATTATGACATCTGAAGAATGATTATCTTTTTCTTCTGGTCATCTCAGATTTTGATTATCCTATCACAAACCACTTCATACACATAGAACTCCCTTTAAAGTTATAAGTCGAAGTGGGAGAAAGAAGTGAAATAAGCACATAATAGCAGTAGGGACCTGACTTATGGTTTGCAAAAATTACATAATAGTGTGAAGTTTTTTAGGTTCACTTTTACTTTTTTAGCATAATAATAAAATTTAGTTGTCACATTGAAGAAATGCATTCATAGTTGCAGTTGATAATCAACATTCGATTCTCCTGTGCATATTCCATGTGCATAATGATATGCTAAATGATAACAAATGCAATAATTTGAAATTAAGTTTTAAAGAAATGCCAGTATGATCATACAATAAATATATTCTTTCTAGCCAGTCCTATTATATAGTTCCATTCTGTAGCATAGTGTGGAAAAATACCTTTTTTTTTTTTTTCTTTTTTTAAGTTTACTTAACTTGGTTCAAGATGATCTAAAACCTGCTTTCTGGTTAACACTAATGTACCAGCTGTTTGAATTGAAAACCTAGAGAAGATTATTCTGGATAATTTTTAGTATTATTTAAATAAGTATGAAAAATATTTTTGGTGTATCATAGTTGATCCATAAATTTCATAACTGTATTTTCTCAAAATGGACTCTGTGACAGTAGACTGATACTTAAGGGAAATTATTTTTATCCCTAAGGTCATTGAAGGAGATATTGTGATGTCACACTTTGTTGATCTCCTGTAACTACATTAAACCATTATTAGATTTTTCTTGTCCTTTATTTAAAAAAAAAATTACAGGAAAAAAATCCCTTTATCTTTGTCAGGCATGTGTGTGGAAAATATCAAAAGTTTTACAGTTGACCTCCTTTTTAAACTTTTTTATATTTATCAACATCTCTCTTCTGACTCTAAACTTTAAAGTGAAATTACTCCTTTCTTTCACCAGAGTACACTGGTAACCAGTTCAAAATTTAGATATTCTTCCCCAACATCACATTCAAGTCTTTTTTGTTTGTTTGTTTGTTTTAATAAAATTCTAGAATGCCAGCAACAAGACACAGGATAATGTTTTGCTGAAGATACAGTAAATATTAAAAATTGTCTTCCTCTATGTCAACATCAAAAATAGACCTATGATTTCTTCCAGTATTAATGTCTTTTTTACTGTGATCAGCCACAAATATTTTGAATGCTTATGGTGTAGTATATCTAGAATTACCTCTAGTATTGTTATTTTAATTGAGTGAATACCTCCCTTTGGATTTATTGTTTTTCTACAAATTAAGTTAGAAATTTTAGCACTCTAAATATTAGAGAGTTGGTTGGTGTTTTTCCTCTATTATGCATCTATATATACATACACACATAAATATATGTGTATTTCTACATACAGACCAATTTAGGTTCCTTTAGGTTACATACAGGTTCCTATTTAATGAAAATTAGTAGTTAGATTCAAATATTTCTTTGCCATGAAAATAAGAGATAATCTAGATAAAGTGAGATGAAGACCTAGAGTAGCATCTAATCTTCATACTAATTTCAGTTTTGCACTTAATTCACAAAATCTGTATTGCCACATGCAGATGGGATAGTATTATGATGGTCAGATCTATCTCTTTGGATCTTCAAATCATCAAAATTTAACCATTAGTTTAGATAACCTTATAAAATTGGTGTCCCTCTTTAAAAGTTATTTTAAACTTTCTTCCCCTTCCCAGGCTTTGAAATGATCTGAAAGAACACAATGTAGCCCCTCAGAAGATAGTTATTTAAGTATACCCTAAATATTATTTGTAAGTTGCCAATAATCAGTTTCCTTCAACATGTAACAGAAGCTATATGTTTGTTTGCTTTGTTTTTAAAACAGATTCCTGATCATATTTATGCATCACTAGGCTAGCCTGAAATTAGAAGCAGCCAAATTGTATCCTGTTTTCAGCATTTTGAACTTGAAAATTTGGCTTATTATGTGTTGTCTGAGAGGCAAATAATATCAGTCTTAAAGTTCCATTAACCTTTTGTGACAATAATTACTAGGTTCAGTTTCCACATAGAACATCCTTCAGATGTAAAATTTTTATAATGAAAATAATAAAAGAATAATTGAACAATTACTGAGTGCTAGGCACTGTGCTAAGTACTATACATACATTCTCTCATTTAATCTTCATGCAGTTCTATGGGACGGTGGGGGAAAAGCTTACCCAGAGTCACCTGATTCTTGGTAAAGCCAAGACTGACTTCAGAGTCAGGGTATTATATTTACTATTACTTATGTACCTACCCATGTAATCTAAATATTTTCAGTCCCTTCTTGCTGTTGAGAGAGAGAAATTTCCCTACAACCTGTCATATTTACAAGTTAGAAATTGCTGAAGCTTATTTTTAAAACTCTACTTTTCTACCCACTGGAAAAAAAAATCTTTTTTTTTTTTTTGTTTTTTTTTTTGTTTTTTGTTTTTTTTAAATAGCTAAGGTTGCCATGGGAGAGGTATGGGCTTTGGAGTTAGACTGATCTGGATTTAAATCCTAATTCTTTCATTTATTATCCACAAAACCCAGTTTCTCTATTTGTAAGGAGATAAAATATGACAAGCTCTAGACTAATATGTTCTAAGTCTGCCATAATGGCAGTTTTTGAATATTTTCAAAATTAAACCACTTTGTTTGCCTATATTCCTGTACTGTTTAATTTTAGGGGTACCTGGCTGGTTCAATCAGTAGGGCATGTGATTCTTGATCTCAGGGTCATAGTTCAAGCCCCATGTTGGGCATAGGAATTACTTAAAAAAAATAAATCATATATTGTTTCCTTTATGACATCAGTAGTGGTGCATACATGCTAATCTTAATCACTAATCAACTACTTTAACAATATTAAAGCAGTAAGATTACTGGGGTAGTCTATAAATTTTAATAAGTAAGGTTATATTTTGTAGGAATATCAGCATAAGAGTGGATAAATTCTTTTAACTTCCTCAAAACTAAACAGTATATTGTGTTTTCCACATTTCAGTGGTTATATTTTGTAAGTGGTCATTTTCTTCAAAAATATTTCTAACTTCTGTCCCGTCTAGTCCTTATCTGTTTTGATCCAAAGTCTATTAAATTTTACTCTTATCTGTTTGGTAGCTTATTATATAGCTACACTTACTGTGTACCTGCTATGTGCCAGAATCTTTGCATATATAGTCATTCATCCCTCACAACTTTGAAAAATACTACTACTGTCTCCATTTTACAAAAACAAAACAAAATGAAAAACCTCTTGGATCAGTTTGCCCAAGATCCAATAGCTAGTAACATGCCAGATTTGGCATTTAACCTGGGCCTGTTTAACCCATGCCCATGTTCCTCCTAACACATCACAGTGCCTCTTAATTCAATATTCACTGGAACTACTTTCAAAGTCACAATATTTTTTTAAAGGCTATTATTTACCCAATAACTTCAGTAGTTTTAAGCCAGTCATACCTGTCAGCAAGCAGTACAAACAAAGCCACAATAAAGAACAATCCACTAAGTTCCCTTTTATAATCTGTATAGACTCCCAAAGTTATATTCAGCATGTTACTTGTAATATTTCATTGTAACCAGTGCACAATATATGAATCAATTACACCATCAAGATAAACTGTGTACTGACTACTATAAGAATGTTAGAGATACAGTATGAACAGATGTAGGAGCCCACAGATACTTGCCACTTGAGGATATATTAATAATTGAAGTGATTAAATAAAGCAACATTCTTTATGACTCATGTGATAGAAATCAATACTTGGGCAGAATAGGGAAATGAAGAAGGGTAGGTATCACTGTATTCTTTTACATCTAAAACTGAGATCTGTCCTCTGTAAAGTATGGAGTTGAATATGCTGAGTATATACCACAAATATCATTTGCCAAAACATGAGGAGGTACTGATAAGCTGTATACCACACACACTAAAAAGCCTGATTTGACTCGCAGTTTATTAAAGGGGGATTTCACACTGCAGGCAGTAAGGGAGGCATGGAGAAATTGCTATTTTTGAAGAAAATATTCTATGATTTTGGCATCCTCTAAAGCAATATTCTCCAGTAAAACTTTCTATGATGATGGAAATGTGCTACAGCTGCACGGTCCATTTTGGTTGGCTCTAACCACATGTGGCTGCCCAACACTTAAAATGTGGCTAGTACACCAAGGACCCACATTTTAATTTTTACTTAATGTTAATTTTTAATTAATTTTAATGTGGCTGTGCTTACTGTCTTGGACAGTACAGCTCTGGAGATTTTATGATTTAGTGATTAGGATAACCTGCCCCCCAGTACAATGAACACTTTAAAAGATAGATGTTTATAGAATCTCTCATAGACTTTTTTTCTTTTCTTTTTTTTTCCTATTTGAACTTGTTAGTTGGTAAGTATAACATTTGAATTTACAAAGCATTGTCCACTGTGAAACACCATCACCCTAGTGCATTGCATGCCCAATTTCATAATAAAAACTTAATTACTCTTTTCTCTGCTCCTTGGTTAACACCTGTACAATTCTGCACTGTGTCTCTCATATCTGTTACCTGTCTTCTCTTTTGTTTTCTCACTTCTGCTCGCTACTCCATTTCTTCATTCACAACAAAGAAAGAAATGCAGTGATAGTTCTCTTCCTCCCAAAACCTCCGCTAGAAAACATTGGCCATCTCAAGGTAAACAGCCATGGGAAGGCCTCTCATGATTGGCCGGGAATAATATGCATATCAGAAAAGCATGAGCTACCGCTCTTCACCTTCCTTCTGCCATCCATCCGCAGTGCTTCCCTAAAAAGGGCCATGGATTCATATTCTCCTCTAGGTTTTCCAGTATGGGTCCAGTATGAACCAATTCAGATCTTCAGGAAGAGTAAAGGTGAACAGAAATATATTTCCTTCTCCTTGTATTTTGAAGGCCAACCTCATTTCAGTTAGAAAAGAAAGAATATTGGAGAAATTACTTTGAAAAGAAAGACAATTAACGTGGATTCCAAGTAGTGAGAAAATACTTCTTCCCTATGTTTGTTCTTAAGTATGATTATATCATTTCACCTTAAAAACAGTTTGAAGGGTTCTACCAAGATAGATTCTTAGTAATATATGTCTATAAGATCAGTACCCCTTATTGAACAGTTTTGATTGTTCAGTAGCTATAACTTCAATTTAGGCACATATGTCTCATTAAATGGAAGTGTTAGTATGATTATTTCCATGCTTGAAATTTCTGTGAGGTGCTACATTGGCTAACAAACATGCCAAAAGTTTTCCTGCAGAGTGAGGAGATACGTAATAAGCCTGAAACCTGTGTGATGTGTGTGTTTATGACATAAAGAAAATGTTCACATACGTAAGGCCCAGAAAATCTGGTTTAAAGTGCCTTAAAATACACAGAATTTTAAAAATTGTATGTTTGCAGATTATGGTTTTTTTTTTTTTTTTGAAGGGCTTTTATTTTTAATGTAATTTTTTATACTATGTATTTGGGAGCCTACCAGGTGCCAAGTTTTGTAGCATTACTGTAAGAGAATCATAATTCATAGAAATAAAGTGCAGGGACGCCTGGGTGGCTCAGTGGGTTAAAGCCTCTGCCTTTGGCTCAGGTCATGATCCCAAGGTCCTGGGATTGAGCAGCTCTCTGCTCATCGGGGAGCCTGCTTCCTCCTCTCTCTCTGCCTGCTTCTCTGCCTTGCTTCTCTGCCTACTTGTGAGCTCTGTCAAATAAATAAATAAAATCTTTTAAAAAAGAAAGAAAAGAAAGTGCAGAGGTAAAGAACTATTTCGTAAATGACACACAAAATTTTCCAATTTGAATTTGTGTTTGCTTCTAAATTTTTGTATCTTTATTCTACTGGTTACCTACTTGCTGTGACTAGGTAGAGTAACTACAAAAATTTAAGTTAAGGAAAACAAAAGCATTGCTTATCTCTTAAATGGAGACATTTTGAGGGGTCAATTTGTCTTTTTTTTTTTTTATTTAAATTTCAGATAAGAGTTCTTGTGCTAGCCCTTCTCCCAGGAGTTTATTTTGCTCCTTTCTAAAAGTGTATTTAAATACCCAGCATAGTGTTGAATTCCTTTTTGGAACCATTTGGTACTATTAATTTCAAGTTTGAGCAGTAAAGGCCCTTTCTTTGGTTATACCCTGTACCCCAGAGACAGGAATTGGTCCTTCTCGCCTGCTTCTTAAGCCCTTCCCTGCATGTTAATGATGCTTTGGATCCCTGTTCTGTCTGGCCCAAAGATTTTGCTTCCCATTGCTTTTTTCTGAGGAGCTCTCTGATTAGTTCTGGCTCTGGAAATAATGATTGGTGCTTTCTTGCTAATATGATTACCTGAGCCACCAGATTACTGGGGTTTAAATAAAATGTTAGTAGGCTGTTCTAATAGGCAAGTTTTGCTTTTACTTTTTCCCCTGAAAAGACTTCATTAAGGGTTGGGACCCATGCTACAAATCAGTAGCAGAGAGATTCTTTCTTACGAGATGAGACGCCGGACGACTTGGACTAATGCTCTTGCTGTTCCCACAGGCTCCTACCCAGAGATTCTATCCAGTGAAACTCCCACAGCAACGCAGGTAGACGGGGCTGACCTGGCCTCTCCAATGTCTCCTCGATCTAGCAAAAGCCGCATGTCCATGAAGCTGCGTCGATCCTCTGGTTCAGCCAATAAATCCTAAGGAGACAAGCAGCCTAGCAGTGTAATCAGCAGTAACCACCTTAGCATGAACATAGTGTTAACCCTTTCAGGGCTTCGTGTATGCCATAACATGCATGTTTCTTCCTGAACATTTATTTTAGAAAACACTGGATTTAAATAATTTGTAACTTAATATTTTAGATTTGGGTTGTTTATTCAGTTCTTTCCCCCACACACACACACTCTAAGCTGCCATATTTGGCGGGGTGGGGGAGTTTTATTCCACACCCTTTACCTTCCTGGATAATTATGTCTAAGCAGTTTTACTTTTAATTTCATGATTAACTTTGAGCCAAACTATAATTGGACAGATAGTCTCATTATTTTATTTATTGTGCCCCATTGCAACTTTATGGCTCAGTAAATATATAATTTTTTTTACAAATGTAAATTTTTAAATTTAAGCATTTGTAAAGTTACAACAAAAGTTGCAAATCTTAATAATAGGGTATTATGGATTATTTATGTTATGAAATTAAAACACTTAAAATAAATGGTCTTTTAGCATCTCAAATTCCAACTGACATAATTTTAGCATTAACTTTTTCTTCCCAAAGCAATGCCTCATTTCTTGGCTGTGCAGATGATGCCATGATATATCTCATATCCAGAAAAATCACTGTGCTGACCTTTGATTTGTGTTTAGCTTCCAAATATTTTTCTAAGGTTTTGCTTTTTAAATGGTATCACTGTTAAATGCCATTTTTGTTTTGAGATTGTGGCCCTGTATATTGGCTGCTGGATCCTGGTTTATCTGTGTTCTTAACTGAGTACCAAAAAGAGGGTAATTGAGGGGGATGGAGAGGAAGAAAAAAAAGAAAGAAAAAACTTTTCTGATACAAATGTGTTGCTTAAATTATGTGTATTTTAAAAGAAAAGGGAACATGACCCAGGAGTCTAAATTAAATCTAATGTTATTAATACTGAACTTGCTGGTGCAGGTTGGTATTCATTCCACCCTCTAGGAATATTTTCCTACAGTAAATAAGCTGCTCACATTTTGTTCATATTTTGTTTTGAACGGACTTCTCCTAAGGAAATGTAGCATGACATCAGTACTAACTGCATGTGTAAATACATCATACGGGCAAACTATAAAATATAAATTATGTATCATCATTCATGTAGTATCTACAAATTTGTAACAGTGAAAGAAAAAGATATGGTATTTAATAATACAATAAAAATATTCTTATCACTTACATCCATGACATTTATATTTCTCTTGTCTATTTGTCTTTAATATGTTTTCAGGCTTAATAAGCGGAACTATATGATTAGTGGAGAGATATATAAGCATAAACCTAGGTTATCTTAGCAAATCATGAAAAAGGAATTTGAATTCCCTTGTTAGGATACACCCCAACTTCTCAGAGATTTTACCATAGTCACTGAAAATGCAGGCAATTTTACCTTCATAACGGCTAGCCGGAATGTTTACCAGTGCACTTGGTTAAAGCATCAATTAATCTTAGACTCATGCTGCTTTGACTTTTAAATTTTCAGTTTCTCTTATAATGCACTTTGAGGGGGGAGACCTTTTGCAGACAGTTTCTAAAACCACCTTCTAGAGTTCTGTGCACTTAAGTTTTTGTTTTCTTAAAAATAAAAATAGATTGCTATGAAACTGTAGAAAATAAAATCTATGAATGCTTATGGAGAAAATAAACAGAGTCCCTGAGAACAAGGTTAAACAATACAGTTTCCCACAACCAAGGTGAAGAATTCAGAAAGGAAAATCAAAGTAACTATTTACACATTTCTATGGTGCTTTCATTTTTTAAAAATGAACAGCTAATGGATTGATGATCTGTAAAATTGAGTAAAAACACCAACTTGGAAATAGTGAAGTTAATTTGCATGGTTAACGTGATTTTTTTCATCTTTAGATAAAACTGCTTATTTTTTCCCCCAGAAAAAATATTTATATTTTCTGTTGACATTTTTAGGTAGTAAAGTGTCTTTAGATTTAAAGCCTTTTGGAGCTCAGTCTGTGCAAGCCATACTTCAAGGGAAATTTTTCCATTGCATTTCTGCACCATTACATTCATGGACAAAATATAATTTTTCCTGTCTGTATTCTGTCTAAATGGGTCACTAAGATCCTAAAGTAGGATACTGGCTTTGGGGAGATAAGAAATGTGACTTTGAAAAATAGGCTGTGTTCAATGAAATTCTCAGGACACACACAGAACACAAAAAGCACCAGCTATGTACATTTATTTGGTGGTAAGCATCTTACAAGTATGGGCTATCTGTCAAGCAATACTCAGCCAGTGTCCCAAACTCTGGCTATTAGAGCATGGGTACAGAGTGTACACTGAATATGGTTTACAAAAATTCAAAAACAGGTTGCTGCTGAAAAATGAATATTGAATGAATTACCATTCAATTCCATAGTGGATTATAGATATTAACATCTTCCTTAAACTGAACATAGTTTCATAAATAACACTGCGTGAGATTTACAACGGAAGGATTAAACAATTTGGATGAAACCCTATTAAAACAGTCAAACTTCTGGAAATAAGTTGTGTTTCCAAAAAGCTGTTATTTAAAGTTTTAAAGTATCTCTTCCTGAAAACACACCAAGAAAGCTAAAGGTGAGAATTTTGGGGGTGTCCCAACTCCCTCCAAGTAAAGTGGCACCCTCCCCACCTCCAAACACTAACTTAAGAATGGACTAATACTTGAGAAAAGGAACGTTTACAGGGAGATAGCCACGTCCCCCAAAAGCGCAAACATCCTCTTACATTTCCTGCCCACAGGCATGGGTCTTAAGTGACCCCCCCCCCGCCCCGTTAAGTTTGGCACCAATCACATAACTTTCAATTCACAGAATATACAATGCAAGATATCTGACCCTATTGAGACAGAAACTACATAGGCGCCTGCGATGGCAAGAGGAAAAAAAACATTAAGGACTACCATTTTTGGTAGCTAGAATCCTTTGTAGATATTGAAACATGCACGCATTCACTACGACTTTCCATAGGAATTACAAGTCATATAGGATTCATTAGGGTCTCCAGAGTGAGGGGGGAAATCCTATTTTCGTGGGGAAAGCAAGAAGGCTTTAAAGTGACGGTCCTTTACCGCGAATGTTTATACCATATACATACCTGCTCTAGAGAGGGACTTTACATTTCGCTGTCCGCTTCTCTGGCGGAACATGGACTACTGGGAGTTTTAAGAGAGAAAAATAGAGGCAGGAAAGAGGGTAAATTGCAAATTCAAGAAATCCCCACAGAAATTCCCATTATCTGTTTCCTCCAAGGCCAACCGCACAATCTTCCTCATCTCCTTCCTCAACAGCCAGGCCTCAACGGCATCTGCAGCAGCAGTACCTGCCGACTTTCTGAGGGGTGGCACTTATTTATGTGCCGGGTCAGCCCTGGGGAGCTAAAAAAAGTGGACGGGCAGTGCTTGCACGAGAAAATTTGCTGAGCACTCCCGTCGGATTCTCCGCCTGGGCTCGGTGCTTCAGCGGGGGCCCCGGCCAGAGCAGGCAGGAGCAGCTCCTCGCGGACCGCGTGCCACAGCCGGTGTTTGTCCCTGATATCTGCGGACGGGAAGTGCGCCCCGCACAGTGGGCAAGCGAAGGCGAGTGGGGCACAGTGTTCGGAGCCAAAGCCCGGGGCAAGCGCACGAGCGGAGCCTGCCTCGTGAGTGCCTAGGTGCTTGCGCAGATAGGCTTGGCGACGGAACTTTTTGTGGCAATACGGACACATGAAGATCTCGGGTCCCCCAACACCACTAGCACTACCTGGCCCAGGCATCCGGCGCCCCAACACCCCCTCCGTATAGGGGACCTGAGGCAGCGGTGGCTCAGGGTGTGACAGCACGGGGAGGCCCTGGTGTGGGGCGCTGTCCTGGTGCTGCTCCGCCCTGGAGCTGTCCCTCGCCTGCAGGTGCTGATCGGCCCCTCGCTCTACCCGGCTGTTCTCCTTCCCCTCCGCCAAGAAAGATGCAACAGCCCCGGAGTCTGGGGAGGTCGAGGAAGACGAAGGAGGCGGCTTCCCGTCGGCTGAAGACACTGTGGCTGCATTTGCCGCTGCGGGACGCGGTTTGTGCCAGCGACGATGGGAGGCGAGGTTCGCAGGGCAGCTGAAGACCTTGTCGCACTCAGGGCAGCGGTACTCGACGCGTACGATGCGGGAGCAGCGGTGCTGAGCCAGAGCGAAAGGGTCCGCGTACTGCTCCTTGCATAGCTGGCAGATAAACTCCCCCAGTGGCGTGCGGCTGCCCCCCAGACCCCGGGATGGTGCTCCGGGCTCCTCCTCCTTAATCTTCAGGCCCAGGACTGGGGACGTGGTCACTTCATCGGTGAAGTTCAACTTCCTCATCGCCTTTGGCTTCTTGACTCCGGCGGCCGCAGGTCCAGACGTGCAGCCCGGAGGTGCCTTGGCACGGCGCTCATTGCCAGCGGCCCGCTTCAGGCCATGCAGGGTGGCCGAGAGGGGCGCAGGGTCTGGGTGGAACTCTGGCTCTGGGAACGGTGCCCGGAGCGGCAGCAGGAACTGCTCCCCCGAGGTCGGTGCAGCTGCTGGCGCCGCGGAGCAGGAGAAAGCAGCCACGGCGGCGGCACCCCCAGGGAAGGACTCTGCAGAGACGGGTGAGCTGAGGCAGCGCTCCAGGAATGCCCGGCGCAGCTCCGCGCCCGCCGGCTTCGTGGGGCTGGGGCTCGGCCCGGGACCCTCCCTACCATCCGCCCCCCACTCCGCAGCACCTTCCTGCCTGCCCTCCCCCGGGCTCACCCTAGCCGCCCGACAGGACAACCCCGACAGTTCACGGGCCGCCGCTGCCTCCTCCAAGGTGGGGGGTGCCACCTGCTCCGTACTGGGCTGGGGGGCACTGGAAGCCTCCTCGGGGAAGGGCGGCGCCCCCTGGGGCCCCAGCCTGGGGAAGCCCCGCTCAGCTAGGCGCACTCGATATGAGCCGCCTGTCCGTTTAGTTCGCTTTACCAGGAAGCCCCTCGGCATGGTGGAGTCAGGAGAGCTCAGGGGGCAAAGAGTAAAGGGGGCGCCGTGGGGGCTGAAAGCTGGAGAGCACCGCAGCTACCCCAGCTTCGCCACAGCCGTCATGCGTGGGCTGCCTTTATAGCTGAGACTCTGGCCGGGGGACCACCGGTCGCCTTCAGGCAGGACCGGCCAATCAGGAGTGGGAGCGGGCGCCAGGGGCGGGGTTTTCGCCTGTCTGGGCTAGCAGGGGTCCGAGAGGCTGGTGGCCGCCCGCGCCCCCACCCCACCTCGCAGCGGCCTGCCTCAGCAACTGGCTTAGAGGCTGCCCAGGCCGCCTCCCCCGCCGCCCACCCGGGGAACGAAGATACAAAAAGGTAAGATTCCAGAGTGTGATTAAGCTCGGCACTCACCGCCACAGCTGCCTCCAGGGAGGGAGTGTCCAGTGAGCCAGGCGGAGAGGCAACCGATGGGCGCTCTCCTTGTGGGCCGGGACCCTGCTGCCCAGACGCGAGGGACTCTGATGGAAGCCGAGAGGGAGGAAGTCGAGAGGAAGGGACCGCGGGCGGCGCGTGCCAGGAGGCAACGGGGTGGATGTCCGCAGGGGAACGGGTTAACGTGCTCTGCCCTTATTGAGCTGATAAGAAGCTGCGACCGAGCGGCAGGGCGGCTAAATCCACCGCCCTGTGCCTACACTTGACGGTGGGAGCACGTCTGCCATCCAGTATCGATCGACACTGCGCGCGTCTGTGATACTATGAGAATTCATCTGGGAAGAAGGGCTCTCAGTGCGGGAGATCGTGCGTGCTGGCAAGCCTCTGGAGCTCAGGACGCCAGGCGGCTTCTGGACCCTGGTCCTCAGGGCTTATAAACGTCCCCTCCCTGGTGGGAAAGGAATGGGGAGGGGAAAGTGGGATCTAATTTTCGACTGTCCTCATATAAAGTGGTTTCTCTGTTCACACCTTCCACTTGTACTACCCAGAGACATGACTTAGTGCCTAACTGACCTGTTTAGCATGGAGTAGATTGGGTGAGAAATACTAGCAGAATCAGGATTACATCTGCTTCCCCTTATACAAGGAATACTTTGAAAAATGTGTGCACGGGGCCAGATTTAATAGATTTTCATCCAGCACTCTGTAATGTGACCAGCACTGTTTAAGCACTAGAAGAGATTTGAAATTTTGTAATACTAGCTGAACTATGAAATAATTTAAAAATTTGACAGAGGTATAATAAAGTGCCAAAAGTCCATAATACAATGTGAGAATAGGAAGGGGAAAGAACTCAAATCTCCTTACTAGACCAAATTGGAGACAAAGACTTAGTAAGGTGTTTTTAAAGTAGACTATAACAGATGTAGTCGTCAATATCCTTCTAAAGCGAATGAAGTGTTTTTACAGGGACTGCATTATTTGGGGGAAGACCTGGAGGTAATTATATATTTGTTAATCATTAACAAAATTTTAGGCATTCTACTTAAGTAATCTCTAATCTTTTCACATGTACACACGAGACAAAAGAGATACTATTACACTCCCTTTTTTTGATGAGGAGATTGAGCCAAAGAAATTAGATAAATAACTTGCAAAAGTCACCCAGAGCTCAGACTCAAACTGAGTTCTGGCTAATTCCAAAGCCCAGATGCTTTCTGCCACACCAGTGGTTCCAAAGTATTTTTGGGGGGGAGGGTGTTTACATCCCATAGTAAGAAATATATTTTATGGTACACATATGGAACTGAAGCAAAAATGTCACAAAATAATATTTAGTTTAACTAGGTATAATACATTCTTGCATTTTCTGTGCAATTAAATTTTCTTTTTTAAAATGATAGCAAAAAGATTGATTTCATAACTTACTAATTTGAAAAACACCTTCCTTATGGTGCTTCCCATTACAAAGCATGAAATAATACAAAATTAAATAAACTTGATACTTTATAATCAGAATTAACATTCTGAATCACTTTGTAAAATATTTGAGTCCTTGAATAGTGTTGATAAATTTAGTTTCCCAAAATTTGATCATTTCCGACACATCAGTTTATGTATGACTTCTTCCTCAACTTCTTCTCAACTTCTCTTTTCCTTTTTCTCCTGATGGCCTGGATATATTGTGTGGCATCAAAAATTTTAAGTAAGATTTTAATACTTTAAGACAGCCCTTTTCCAGGGAAGGCTTTTCCTCAGGTGTATGTAGTACTTTGTAAGAATTGCAACCATATGACTCAGCATTTGTGTGTCTAGGTAATACACAAAAGAATTGAAAACAGGGACTGAAACATACACTCATACACCAATGTCCACTGTAGCATTATTCACTAAAGCTCAAAGATGGAAACAACCCAGTATCCAACAAAAGATAGATGCATAAACAAAATGGAGTATATACAAATGACAGGATCTTATTCTGCCATAAAAAAGGAATGAAATGATGATCCATACAACACAGGTAAGTCTTGAAAGCCTTATGCTAAGTGAAATGAGCCAGAAGAAAAGACAAATATTAAAAGATTTCACTTACATTGAAACACCTAGAATAGGCAAACTCATAGAGACAGACAGGAGATTATTGGTTATCAGGGGTCGGGGAAATGGGAACTTAGAGTGTCATGGTTACAGAATTTCACTTTAGAGTGATAAAAAAAAATGTTTATTAATAGCGGTAAAAAAAAGTGATAGATGGACAACATTGTGAATGCTGTCAATGCCACTGAATTAACAAACTTAAAAATTGTTAAAATGGGCATTTTGTTGTATGTATTTTACAATAAAGAATTTATACACACACAGAAAGAAGTCAGCAAAATTATGGCATATCAGACTACAAAAGGAATATAAAGGACTAGGTCATGTACTTTGGACTTTATAGCATAGGACAGGCACAGAATCTAATTTAAAGGTTTTAAAAAATATTTATTTATTTGAGAGGAAGAAAGCACGCTGAGAAGGGCAGAGGGGGAGGGAGAGGAGAGAAAGAATCCTAAAGCGGACTCCCCACAGAGCCTGAGGAGGGGCTCAATCCCACCACCAGGAGATCATGACCTGAGCTGAAATCAACAGTCGAAATCAACAGTCGGAGGCTTAACCAACTTAGCAGTCCAGGTGCACCAGACCCCACCCACACTTTTTTTTGAAAGTCATTTAAAGTTTTAAAGTGAGGGAGTGACATTTGCTTTTGAAATTGCATGAGGAAAAAATCTCTTTGACTGAACTTTCTGCCAGACAGAGAAAGGGAAACATAAATATAAGACTCTCCTTCCCTCAGTCCTTCCCCTTCCAACCAACTGAGAACATGGGTCTGTTTCTAGAAAAAAATAAAATGAAGGAAACTTAAAAAGTCAAAAGATCAGGTATAATGGAAGAACACTTAATGAAGTGATTGGCATAGACCTGATAGTCAATACATTTTTTTCAATAGTGCTAGTTATCAGATGGACAGTAAATGTGTCATCCCACTATCCTTCCAGCCATCCTGTCTTCCACTGTACATCTCTTCAATCACCCATCAAATAATTGCTGTGTATTCTTTCTGTGATAGTTCAGAAACATAGTGTTCAAGGAGTATCTATCCTCTGTTATTTTCAGGAAAACAAACTTGTCTAGGAGAGGGCTTGGCCCACCTGGAGCTGTTATTACTTCTGATGACCACTTTACAGAAATTCACCCCAAAATCTCTGGTTGACCTGAAGGACATGGATATCACCCCAATTGCCAAAGGGTTCCCTTCTGTGCTGTCATCAACCAGTTCTGCTTCATTCCTGTGTAAGGAAGGACAGACTGAGTGTTGCTATTCTCTGGTCCTACAGCTCCCCCCAGGCATCATTACCCTCTTCCCAGGAATGCCTGCTCTGACCTCTCCTCTCTCATGCCCCTGTTCTCTCAACATCCAGTCCCCATCTCAACTCCATCAAAGGAGAGTTTCCTGAATTTCACCGCAAAAACTCAATGGCTATTCTCCACACTCTATAACACTGGGCAGCCCATAGGTTAATACTTAGCTAATATTGAGTTAGTACTATGTTATCACTATGACACAAGGCAACTAATGGTTACTATATAACAACACACAGCCATTTCTCCTCTGTGTGTTCAAAATAAAAGGCATTTTTTAAAAAAATTGCTGTCAAGTATTTTCTAACAAATCCAAAAGTTCCAGTGGTTCTCCTTCTCCAGATAACCCCTGTCCCAAGTATAATTTAATAAAACCTTACTGGAAATCAGTGCGGTGATATATAATGGAAGCTTTTAAAAATATGTGTACTCTTTAATTCACCAATTGCTTTTTTAGTAAATCAGTCAAAAGAAAGACAAAGATTTATGCACAAGACTATTTATCACATGTTATTTATAATTATAAAAAATCAGAAACTACCTTGAGTAAATCTTGGGGCAGCTACACCAAAGATGAGTAGAGAGCCATAAAGACACAATGATATGGACAAATTTGTGCCATAATGGTCAGCAAAATCACCAGGATGCAAAATTGCAGGTACAATAAGGAGCTCAATTATGGAAAAAACAAGGCAATATGCCAAAATGTTGTTGGAGTTGTCCCTAGTTAATAGGAATTTTAGTCTTCTGTTTTTTAAAACTTGACTAAAAATTTTGGCAGTTAGCATATATCACTCTGATAATCAGAAAAAAAAAAAATGAAAGGGGCCTTAAGACCTTTGCAGTGTTAGATGTAGAATCCCACTCCAAGGACACTGTTGGAGCAATGAGAGTGCAATATGAAATGGGAATTGGATGGAACAGTAGATTTCTCCAGAGCCACCTGTTTGAGCTCTGGCCTCAGAAAAGAAGGGGCATGCTTTATCATGCCACAGGTCTTCTAGTTGAAAAACACTTTGGGGGAAAAGATTAAGGGTTAGAAGGTAGAAAAATGGCTAAAAGGTAGGGGAGACAAAGAATGTAGGTAGATACTCTTCACTTATGTATACACTTAAGTAAATCCCTCAAGATCTGAACACTTCTTTCTCCATTTTTTCACTTAGAAATTATGATAAGAGAGGACAGTCCCTAGCAAGATTGTGAAAACTTTATCTGTACCGTCTCTCTTGACAGTGACATCTCTTCCCCTTTTTCAACACACAGGACCTCCAGCTGCTTTGTTAAAATTTGACAAAAACTCACACTGAATCATCTCTCAAGCTATTGTGTTAAGCTTACTTGTGTGTGTGCATGGAGTCCAACACAGGGCTTGAATTCACAACCCCGAGATCAAGACCTGAGCTGAGATCAAGAGTCGGATGCTTAACCGACTGAGACGCCCACGCGCCCTGCTAACTCTTTCTAATCCTGGCAGTGATTACTTTGATTTAAATTCAGTAATTTTGAGACAGTATGAATCAGGAAGTTTTTTTGAAGGAGACTTCTTGCCCTGAAATCATAATATGTGTAAGTATAAACTCAGATGACCTACTTTTTAGTCGCTTGAATATCAGAAGGGTTACTCAGAAGGAACGTTATTTCTTCTCTTTCTCTGCTTCCTTACCTTCATGTAGACATATTCCAATAGAACGTCAACATTAGCTGCATCTACTAGAAGCCTATTCTGCCCCAAGAACTTGGACGTGAAACAACCATCTCTCATAAGGCTAAAACAAAATTCTTGATTTCCTCTCCTAAACATAATCTTCATCATGGTAAATGGCACTTCCATTCAACTAGCTGCCTCAACAAAAACCCAGAAATTCTGGGTCAAGCTAAAGACCCCGTATTCAATGTATTAGGAATTCTTACCAGCTCTACCTTCAAAACATTGCCTAATGTTTTGAGTTTTCTTAGATTCTCTATCACTGCCCTCTCTCTGGCTCTGTGTCTACCTTTACTCCCACTATAATGTATTCCTCATTCAGCAGAAAGACGGATTCTACTAGAATACAAATCTGATCATTTCAACTCTTCTGCTCAAAGTCTTCAAATGATTTCCCACCATATTTAGAACAAAATCCAAAGCTCTGACTGGGCCCTGGTTGTTTTTATGCCACATCTCCCACCACACTCTTCCTCATCCATTCTGTTCCATACACACTGGTCTCCTTATTTTCCTCAAATAGGATGTTACGTTGTCACCTCAAGGCTATTTGTTCTGCCAGAGTGTTCTTTCTTCAGATATGCTCCTGAGTTTTTCCTTCACTTCCTTTGGGATTGTATGCAAAAAATACCAGAAAAGTCTTCTCTGGCCATCCTAAAAAAATTAGCAGCCCTACAGCCACCATACACTTCACCAATTTCTACCCCTTTACTTCAAATTCTTTCTCTTCTACCACTGTCTGTCACCATATTATGTACGTATCTGTTTATATGTTAATTGTCTGCTGTCCTCCAGAAAGCTCTAAAGCCCAGGAAGACAGGTTCTTTGTCTTGTTCACAGCTATATATCTAGTATCTAGAACAATGCCTGACACGAACGTAAATTAACTGATGACTAAAATAATCAGCCTTGGATTCAAAAAAGCTTTTTGAATTTTTTATTGCTGCAACCTTCCTGAACCCACTCTTCCTGAACACAGAGGAGGGAAGATAAGACCATAAGGAGCTCAA
Source organism: Lontra canadensis (assembly GCF_010015895.1). Taxonomy (NCBI): domain Eukaryota; kingdom Metazoa; phylum Chordata; class Mammalia; order Carnivora; family Mustelidae; genus Lontra; species Lontra canadensis. The sequence goes on from NW_022631036.1 coordinate 15,542,602, forward strand.
TTCTAGGTATTTGGGAATCTTAGTGCAGAAAAAAATGAGAGAAATAGAAAGGTCTTCTTTGCATCATATACCCTTTTCTTCCCCACCTCAGCCACTTGACCCATGGCTTAGGTCACTCCCATTGCCTTCCCCTGAAGCCATTCCCCTACAGGAAAATAAACCCCTGCTCATAGCCATAGTTGCTACTATCTTAAGCCCTCCAGTGCCCTGGAAAGTAGGAGAACGAAAACAGAAAGCAGCTTCACAGCTAGATGGGAAGACAAGACTGGCAAGACTTCATGGGTCTGACCTGGTGCCTGGAGGGTGGGACCCAGGTAATTGAGGAGCTCAGTCTAGGTGCTTTAAAGGGAGAGGACACAGCATAGTAGTCAAGGGCACAGGCCGTTGAGAAAGAGTCCTGAGTTCAATTCCAGTTGTATTAGTAGCTGTTCAATCTTAAGCAAATTACTTAGCCTTTTAGCCTCAGTATCCTCATCACAAAATGGCAAGCGTACCCGTGATCCCAGAGTGCTTCAATCATTAAATATTGTTATGTATGTAAAATGCTTAGTGCCATGCGTGGCACACAGTGAGCCCTAAATGAATGGAAGACACTATTATCACTATCTACGGGTCTGCGGGGAAGGAAAACTAGTGACACTAATGGCAACTATCAATTCTGCGGAAACAACAGAATAATTTAGTGTGAATGGCTTATGTTTTATACTCAATTAGGACATAAGACAGCATGGATTATGCATAGCACTTAGTATGCTCCAAATTAATTTTGTTTCATAAGGTTAACATGAAATTCACAAAAACCTATAAAAGACAGAAGACAATGTAATTTACAGGATTAAGCCTATGGTTTGAAGTTTGAACCCTGGCTCTGCCACTCAGTTGCTATAGGATGAGGATGGGTTTTAAACCCCTCTGGCCCCTGTTTCTTGTCACACAGACACCACAACATAACATTCTCCATAAATGGGGCATTGGTCTGTGGTTTCTTGTGGTGAGGGGCTATGGTGGGAAGCAGAGGAGCCAGGGCTGCAAAGATAAGTTGGGGCCAGATTGCAAACGTTACCTACCACACTAAATTGAGCAAGGACAGGATTCAGAGAAAGTCATTGGTTTTTTTTCTAAAGCACTTAAATTATATAATCAAATCTTTGTTTTGGAAAAATACCGCTAATGGCTGTGTTGGAGGAGAGCTCTGGGGTTGCAGTGAAGTTGCCGCAGATGAGGTTAGGACTGCTGGGCTGACTCCGATATGGGGAGTTCAGCCAGAATTTTTTTTAAAAAATAGAGTGGACACACAATCAGGTAGAATATTAAAATAGTTGATTAAAAAAAATGATGTGGCCATAAGTATTCCAATATTGAATGGATTTAAGTAACTGATGAACTATATTATATATCTCTGTGAGGGCTCTTCTCCTTATGTTAGACGGTGCAACAGGTGACTTACACGTTCTGAAACTTGCAAGTGGAGGGAACTTACAACTTGATTTTCACTCAGTCGTAAAAGACTTCCTTTTGATACTGGGATTCATTTCAGAAACTGCAAGCAATTGGAAGAGTGAATCTGAGCCAGAGGAAAAGGATTCTCTATGCCCTACGAAACTATAATAGAGACGCATTCTAATTTCTCTTATACTGGGCTCATGCTAGGCATTTCTCCCTTGGTCACCCACATGTTTCTAATCACTAGTGCTGTCCATCTTGAAGATAACTCCCTCTCATCAAACTATATTAGCCACTTCTTTGGCTTAATATAGAACTCTCTTATACTGCAGACACTTAAGTATTTCAGCGCCACACAAGACATCATCTTCCTAATTTTTAGAGATTTTATAAGAATATTTTCCTCCTTACTTCCAGTCTCAAGCATTAACTATTTTGTGGGGCTGGTTCATTGCTCATTAAAAAAAAAAAAAAAAAGTAGATTTGAATTCAAGCACTGTCATTTACTGAGGAGGTGATCTTAGGAAATTTACCTAATCCCCATGAGTCTCAGTTCTTTATCTCTTAATTAGGCTTAACAATACCCTTATCATAGAATGAGAATTAAATTGAATGAGATAAACTAATATCCTCTACAGAACTGCCTCCTACTAGTGCTCAATATCAGGAGGTCTATTTGGTGTTGCTTATAAACTCAGAAGGGTAAAGACGGACTAACCAGCTTTTCATCATACAGAACAATGTGTATGCCTGTTACAAATGAACATTCTGGAATAATAATGAAGGTCATCTACATGGCTAGGAGAGGAAAAGTCTTATCAAACTTTATGTATATATATTTAGATTTAATAAATAATTCCATTCATATGCTTGAAAGAGATATGTATTTTGCAGTTATACATACTAAGTATTAAATATGTATATATTTATGTCAAAATGTAAGTACACCCCCCCAATATAGATGTGGTAAATTATATTATTTCTTTTTGTAGTCTCTCAATTTTCACTCTATATTTTGAGACTGGGTCATAGGTTCATATGAATTAAAAGCAATATCTGTTCATTTAATTGAATGTCTCATCAGTATAAAGTATTTCTCTTTATCCATAGTAATGCTTTCCCAGGAAAGTATTTGGCCTGATGATTCAGCTATATTTTGGTTGGCACTTGTAAGGTATGTATTTTCCTTTTAATTTAAACCTTCATGACTATGTTTTAAATGTATCTCCTGTGAACAATAGTTGTTTTTTTTTTTTTTTAACCAGTCAATCTTTAACTTTTAACTGGAGCATTTAGTCTTTTCACATTTGTGTAATTGCTATTATTTTTTGAATTAAATCTAACCACCTTTGAAAGTATTTTCTAGGGATGCTGGGGTGGCTCAGTCATTGGGTGTCTGCCTTCATCTCAGGTCATGATCTGGGGTCCTGGGATCAATCCCTTTGTCAGGCTCCCCACTCTGCAGGAGGCTGCTTCTCCCTCTCTCACATCCCCTGCTTGTGTTCCCTCTCTTGCTGTCTGTCAAACAAATAACTAAAATCTTTAAAAAAGAAAAAGAAAGGAAGAAAGGAAGGAAGGAAAGAAGGGAGGGAGGGAAAGGAAAGGAAAAAGAAAGGAAAGGAAGAGAGAGAGAGAAAGAAAGAGAAAGAAAGTAAGTTAGTTTTCTAGGGTGCTGGGCTGGCTCAGTCAATAGAGCCTGTAACTGTTGAGCTCAGGGTCATGGATTCAAGCCTCATATTGAGAGTAGATACTACTTAAAAAAAAAAGTGTTTTCCATTTGTCTGATCTGTTACATTTCTTTTTCTCTCTTTCAGATTTCTGATTTTTCTGTATCAACTTCCCCCACTTTACCAGTTTAAAATTATACATGTTGTTTATATCCTTTTATTAATTTAAAATTACATCAGATATTTTTAATTTATAAGAGTTTATTTTTGATAATATGAGGAAGTTAGAGCACTTCATTTTTTAATTTTTAAAAAGATTTTATTTATTTGAAACAGAAAGGGGGAGTGAGACAGAGAGCATGAGTGGTGGGGAGAAGCAGGGGAAAGGGAGAAGCAAACTGCCTGCTGAGCAAGGAGCCCCACATGGGGCTTAATCCCAGGACCCTGCGATCATGACCTGAGCCGAAGACAGATGCTCAACTAACTGAGCCACCCAGATGCCCCAGGAAGTTAGTACGCTTTAAATGCATTTACTCTTTCTTGACATATGCTATTATTGTTGTGTACTTTAATTCTATCTTTTAAAAAATACACAGGACAGGGGCGTCTGGGTGGTTTAGTCAGTTAAGTGTCTGCCTTCACCTAGGTCATGATCCCAGGGTCCTGGGATCGAGCCCCATATCGCTCCCTGCTCATCAATGGCCTGCTTCTTCCTCTCCTTCTCCCACTGCTTGTGTTCCGTCTCTCACTGTGTCTCTCTCTGTCAAATAAATAAAATCTTTAAAATAAGTAAATTAAATAAATTTTAAAAATCCATAGGACATTATTATAGTTTTGCACAGTCAATACTCATTAGATTTGCCCACCATTTCCACTTTCTTTGCTCTTAATTCTTTCTTATATTTCAGACTTTCCATGCGGGATCATTCCCCTCCTTCACAAAATATATGCTTTGAAATTTCCTTCACTGTAGATTTTCTAGTAGCAAATAAGTTCCAGTGTATCTGAAATGTCTTTTTGTTTTATCTACTAAAGAACTCAAGGTTGGCAATTATTTTCTTTCAGCACATTCAAAATAACATTCCACTGTCTTCTCCTTCCCATTTTTACTAGTGAAAAGTCAGCTGTCAGTATGTTGTTGCTCTTTTAAAAGGAATTTGTCTTTTTTTTCTGATTGCTTTTAATATTTTTTGTCTTTGGTTTTAAGAAGTTTTATTTTAGGGTGCCTGGGTGGCTCAGTGGGTTAAAGCCTCTGCCTTCAGCTCAGGTCATGATCTCTGGGTCCTTGGATCGAGTCCCGCATGAGGCTCTCTGCTCAGCAGGAAGCCTGCTTCCCCCTCTCTCTGCCTGCCTCTCTGCCTATTTGTGATCTCTCTCTCTCTGTCAAATAAATAAATAAAATCTTTAAAAAAAAAGAATTTTTATTTTAATGTACTTAGGTATAGTTTACTTTTCATTTATCATGCTTTCAGTTCATAAGACTTCTTAAAATTAGTGTCTTGAAGTGTTTTGTCAGTTTGGAAATTCCTTAGCCAGTAACTCTTCAAATAATTGCTTATTCTTTTTCTTCTCCTTCTAGAATTCCGACTAAAATGATGTTAAACATCCTCACCATATCTCCTGTGTCTTTTATCCTCTCACATATACCCCACCACCACCTTTTTTTTTCCTTTTGCCTCTCCACGCTGTATTCTGGAACATTTCTCTTGATATAACTTCAGGTACACTAAGTCTTAAAGTATAGCTAATCTACACTTAAAATCTTGTTGGATTTTCAATTTTTATAAATTTTATTTATAAATTTATTTTAAAAATACAAATATGTTTGTAAAACTTTATAAATTTTATTTGAAGTAAAACCACAATATTCAAAATATTCTAAATCATAATAAAATTCTGTTTGGTTCTTTGAAATTCAGACTTGCTCTGTTACTCTTTGTGGTTTCCTATTCTCTGCAGATATTGTTAAACCGATCCTTTACATCTTTAAACACAGTCAACATAATTATTTTTTAGTCTTGTTTTATAGCCCATGTCTCCTAATCCCAGTAAAGTCTTCATGAGTCTGTTTTTTGTTGTTTGTGATCTATGCTGGTTCTTACTCATTTAATCCAGTTTCCTTGTGTAACTGATTCTCTTTGACAATGTGAACATTGTATGTGAAAAATACTTATAGGAATGATTTAGGCCTATGAGGAAGGTGTTTTATTTAAGAGAGGACTTGTATTCTTTGCTTCTGCCAAGCACCTGGAGGCACCACCAATCCAGAATGATTGCAACCTAAGTTCAAGTTTTGAGATACACTAGGCCAGGCAATTTGAATACAATCAATAAATACTCAAGGACTTTTGGGTCCCAGTATCTCCCATTGGGGCAGGATCTCCCATTGGACTTTTTATTGTGTACAGGGTTTTGCTATCTGTCCCTTGTGCACTACATGTCTATCAAGATGAAGATTCTGATTTTTACCAGTTGGCAAATTCCTTCAGGGCAGAAGAACTTCCATATTTCAACTGCCTTTTTCTTTCATCGTTAGTTAGCTAATTCCATACTACTTTTTCACATCCTTTTATGCGTTATGAATGTTTTTAAGCCCCAGATCTTTTAGTTATGCTCACTGGAAGGATCAATCTGTCTAATTTACCTGAAACTACCAGAACCATTAAGTCAGACTAGGGTTTTAAACATTTTTGATAAATACTGAGAAACTGTCCTTCAGAAAGTTTATGCCTATTTATACTCGTACCTACAAGTTTAAAAATGCCACTTTGTTTTCCCTTGCCTAGGTTCTGTCACTTATAAGAAAAGGTATTTGCCAGTTAGATAAGTAAAAAATATGGTTTTGTTAAAATAAATATGTACTTGCTTAATTCCTAATGAAGTTTAACATCTTATAATCTGTTTATTGAAATTGCATTTCACTCCTCTAATTTAACCTCTTCAAAATTTGTTATTTTTCTTAGATTCTTAGGGTCTCATAAAGCTGGTACCCATTAGAAAAGCTGTATCTGCTGTTAAAATATTAATTATATAAAATATTAATATTTTAATATTTTAATTATCCTATAAGTATACTTACATATGTAAATGTAAGTATATATAAGTATATATAGGATGTAAGTATCCTATATATTCCCTATATCTTAATTTCAACCAGTTAGCACATAGCCACTTCCTTTCCAAATGATCTCCCCTCAACTCTCCTGGTCACTCCAGCCTCTCCCAATCACCACCCATCTCCCCATTATCTATCAAGTAGAGAGTCAATATCCAACATACCAAAGGTTCAGGGCCCTGCTCTAGCACTATGGCCAAAGTCTGTTCTGATTGGTTAGTACCATTTCACAAATACTGTTAAATATTTTAATGTAACCCATATGCATATATATTGAAAGTATTTTACCCATTTGATGATAAAACTTTAAAACACACCATACTGGGGGCAGCCAGCTGGCTCACTTTGTAGATCACGGGACTCCTGATCTCAGGGTTGTAGGTTCAAGTCTCGTGTTGACTGTAAAGTTTACTTAAAAATAAATTCTTTAAAAAATAATAACAATAAAATAAAACACACCATCCTGTATTCTTTTTTCCTTCCATATCCTTTTTTTTATAACTTTGCTTTATAATTAGTTGCTGTTTCTCTACAGAAACTGTAGAGAAAATTTTCTACAGTTTTCTCTAAAAATTCTCTCAAAACTATTACCATTATGATAGCTATTTTCCTTTAAGTTCTCTCAGCTCTTAAAAATCTATAAAGGAATTTACTCACAAACAATGTAAGATTTTCACTGAATTTTACTGTGTTCTGGAAACCTATCAAACTTATGGTTTTCCCTTTCGATGCTTTTGGCAGACATCACAAATTCCAATTTTGCAAATATCAGCAGAAGCCAAAATAAAGTAATAGTTCACTGTGAACAAGCAGGAAAGTATTTTGAGCTAATCCTTGTTTATGATTTGTTACCTACTGAAGAAGGAGTAAACTAATTTTTGTGGACTAAATCATTTCATACTTGACTACAATATTGATCTATAAAGATACTAGCTCTTTCATGGTCTTCTGCCAAATATATCACTTAGATATGATGATCTATTTTTTATGATTACTGTGTTTTAAATCTGATAACCACCCCATTGTATTGTTATCCAGACAAAATCTTCCCAGCATTTCAATTATCTTCATCTCATGCAGACCCACATCAAAAGCTTTTACAAACATTTAGATATATTGTTTGTCCATGGAGTTTTCTTTATCCACAAACTTGTTGAGTAATTTTATAAGACCAAATAAATCAGATTTGCCTGGCATAATCTGTCTTCATAAACAAATGCTGTCCGCTACCCATCACATTGTTATCTAAATGATTTCAGATCAATTTAGTTCACTCTAACTTGGGCAATTGCATTCTGCCAGCCCCAAACTCCCTCTGTTTTTCAATTGGAGACATTATTCTTCCTTTCACTTAACAAAGTGTTCTGTAAAGCAAGCAGGCAAGTATCTGAACCAATAAAGCCTAGTTTCCTGAAGATTTGTGTCTGATAGGCTAACTGAAACTATGTATTATATCCATGTCATAGCTTTAACTGGTGACATTACCTAAATCATTGTACTAGATGTCATAAGTAATGTTTTGTGTTACATCAATAGGAAATGTAGCAAAACAAAAAGTGTCTTCCTTTCATGCATACTTACAGTACATGTAACTCTAGATTCCCTGCTACATAACTAGATTTAGTAGAAACTGAGTTTTATATCAGAGGTTAATAATGAGACACAATGGATAGGAGATGATTTCATTGGAAAAGTTGTTATGTGTTATACTACGGCAGAAAAATCGTTGTGCTTTAAGAAAAATGATAATTCTATATTTCAAAGTAAAGAAACAAACTATCATTATTTACTATGAAATTGCATAAAACATAAATTGGTTCATGCTTCCTCTTGCTCACACTTATATGATGTCCTTCGAAATCTGTGGCTCATCTCTATTAGGTGACATTTACCTAAAACTGTATGTTTACTTGAGAGCAATCAAAAGAAGCACTGGGCTAGCTAACATACTTATTGGTCTTGCAAAGCAGGTTTCCAGCAAGAGGAGAGAAGAGCAACCTTCCACTTCCCTTTGGGGTTCCTATATCTCAATGTTAACCAAGTTTAGCTTGAACTGACATGTACAGTCTTTTGTTTCAAACAAACAAACAAACAAACAAACAAATCCAGATTCCAAAATTCAGTCATAACTTCCAAAGAATAATTTACCCATTGGAAGAGTATAAATATAATCTTTTTTCTTGGAAGCCATTTTGCTCAGCATTTATAGCACCAAATCCACATAGTTCAAGAAACAGTAATTTCAGACAGAAAAATTGTCATTGTTTACCCACTAGAAATATCTTTTAGTAATAGAGTATAGTTAAAGTTTCATTATCCAATAATGAATTGATCAAAACCCAGGAGAAATGTGTGTAAAGACTAGAGTGAATATTTATAGCATGATATCATTATATTCTCTAATCTTCATTGTTCTTATTGATAAGTTGATTTTATTTTTTTTTAACTTAACGACATGATGGCTCATAAGATCATTTATGATAACATCTTTCTTGGTTTTTAATTTTCTATTGCCTAAACATCAACCATGCTTGTTTAGTAGAAAACATTACTCTGTGTGTGCGTGTGTGTGTGTGTGTGTATGTGAAATAATTATTAAAGAGGACAGTATTATTGTCAGAGAATAGGATAGACCATCTCCAGGTTGGCTACATTTCCTTTATTTCCTTGATATTCCTCTAGGGAATGCACATAGAGACAATCAGAACATTGGCTTGGCTGCTATTGTCAACCAGAGTCGCCTGTCATTAATAAAACCTTTACCTACCTTGGTACATTGTAACTACCAATATGTACGGAGTGTTATGCTTTCCAATTAAGCAGATTTCCCCCAAAGGCTTACTTGTTGTTAATGTTTTGCCAGGGAGGGGAGGTTGCTAAGAGAGGGTGGAAATGTAGAGACTGAACCCAGAGAACATTAACATTTGCACCTAAGATTCCTGGTCTGAGCTGTAGTATCCAGTAAATTATTTGACTATCTTCTCAGTTCTCCCAAGGATGGTACCTAACTAATGCCATTCTAGACACACAGGAGAACAGTTCATTTGTTACAAACAATGGGTGCCTTAAGGCATTAGGGCTTAAGTCTCCCCTAAACAAGTTAATAAAGACTTATAGTTATATTTAAATATAATTCCTGAAATAGTACATTTTAACTTCAGAATAAAGTTGAAATTATTAAAGCTGCTATTGTCTGAGTTTCAACACTCTTAGGAATAAAGAGATTGATTTGCTCCCCCCAAAAGATTCATTGTGATTAAACCTTTGAAACTAGCTCAACAACATAAGCAGCGCTGTTACCTCAGATCTTTCTTCATGGAATAAGAAAGAAGGGTGCCAGTTAATTTTAAAAAGAGCCCCACAATATACTCATTAGCACTAACTGCTTGAAAAGTCCCAACTTGGTGTTAAGATCAATAAGTTTTATTCCTCATCTGATCAGAAATTTTTTTTGTCAGAAACTTATTGACAATCTTTCTAAATGTTTTGACTCTATTGAAAAATATAAAAACAAATAACTATAAGCACCCTTTCCTCATGGGAATGTTGAGAATCCATTCTTTCCATAAAGGGAATAAATATTTATCTAAAGATTTTATTTATTTATTTGACAGAGATCACAAGTAGGCAGAGAGGCAGGCAGAGAGAGAGGAAGGAAAGCAGTCTCCCCGCTGAGAAGAGAGCCAGATGTGGGGCTCGATCCCAGGACACCAGGATCATGACCTGAGACATAGGCAGAGGCTTTAACCCACTAGCCACCCAGGTGCCCCTATCTTATATATATTTTTTTTATAAAGAAGAAAGTAGGACAATATTTATTCTTATAAATATAAATCTCAATATTTATATCTTATTCATATATAAATATATGCAATATTTATTCTTACTGAACTATGGCATCTGTCTTCCCTGGGCAGATCCCCTTAAAGAAAGTTCCAAAAATGAAAGAGAACGCAGACAAGGAGGGGAAGGAAAAACAGTATTTGTATAAACAACGGAGTGGAGATAAAACGTACTAGATATCCATTAGTATACTTTAAGAGCCTACACCAATAAATATGTAATCTTTCAACTGAGAACATTTGTATTACATCTATAGACATATATGTAATGTACAACCTCGAACATGTTTTGGACAATTATGTGTGAAATCCTCATCCCGACCGTTCTCACTGAACAGCTCTACGATGAGTGGAGGATTTTCTGAAACTGAAATTGCTATTTGCACGATGTGGTGCATTGAAGCAATTCAAGGCTTTCATTCCACTTCACTGGAAATGAAGATTCACTATATTAGCGTTCTCTAGACACTTATGTGGTAGGAAATTATGCCCCTCAATTACAAATTCTTCCAGCCTTCTCTCTCTTTGCTTCTCTGTTTTCAAGTCTCATTTCAAATACTCCACAAAATATTTGGCCTCACTTGGCATAAAAGAAGCAAACCCCTGTGCCTCTTTCCCCCCACCTTTATATGGAGATAACAACACTTGCCTCTCTCATAAAAGTATTGTGAGACATAATATTTTGTAAAGCACTTTAGAAACCTTAGATATGAGAGCTAATGGAAACAAAAACTGTATTGCCATCTCTTCTCCCAGTTCCTCTCAAGTTGGCCATTTTCTTTTTTGTTTATTTTTTTCTTTTCATTTGGATGATAAGAAGAAATATTGTTTTGCCAGTGAATGTGGAAGCTTACAAGATTACCTTCAAGTTCCTTCCGCTTCTATTTCCTTGTTACCTCTTCTGGTTTCACTAGTAAAGAACCATAGATCGCTTCCAAGATACCCACCCAGAACGGACTCAGGTATGATCTGCTTTATTACCTGTATTTATTTGGCACCTGTATATGGTCTAATCTTAACTAAGGACCCCCTCAAGTGCACTAATTCATAACTTGGGTCTTCGTGATGGCGTTACTGGACACCATCGTGACTACCTGTCACTCCCTGACCTCCCATTCATGCTCTCTATCCACAAGTTCTGGGTTTGTACTAAGTGAATGTATTGTTTCCCACATCACATTGTGAACACCCTTGAGTGAAGGGAGGGGTCTATCTACAAAGTACCTAGCACAGGGTTTTACTCATAGTAGGTATTCAAGAAGTGATTTCAAGTCATTAAATAAACTGGATTTTACACTCCTTGAGCTAACTGCACTGAAGAAATCTGCAGAAGTCCAAATTGGACGGAGCCTAGAGGGGCTGTGGTCTATTATTTCCAAACTCAGAGTCATCCACATGTAGAGAACGGCTTGACAAGACTCTGGGAGTTAAACTGGATTGTTTTTTATGTATCTGCAACCCAAATCCTGACTGAGATCTTCTCTTTGGAACTGCTGATAAAAGACTCCATTGTAGGATTTTAAGATATGAGCCCCCTTTCTATCTACTACACAATGATTTCTTCAGAAAAGTACTCTTAGAATGCATCAAAGTTCATGATGAAAGGACACAATAAGTAAACTAAGGAGTACATAAAGTGCATGATGAAAAGATGATGTGGAGTAAATCGGTTAGTGAGAGAGGCCTTGAAGTTAGAGAGACCCAATTTCCTATCCTGGCTAGGCAACTTGTTAGCTGTGCTACACTGAATGACTTACTTAACTTCTCTGGACTTGTTTCCTCATCCTTAAAATAATACTTTCCTTGGAGAGTTGTGATAATAGTTTTGCTGGAAATAATACCAACACATGCCTGACCCAATGTAGGGGCTCAATAAATGGCATTATCATTATTTTTAGAAAATGTACTATGGAAAATTATGAAAATGAGCAATTAGAAAGTCACCTTCACCAAAGGAACAGTGAAACACTTACTCCTGAAAATCACCCTAGTGAAAGCTTCACAGGCTGAACAACAAAGACTTTTTTTTTTTTTTTTTTTACCACCAGCGATTAAGCAGGAAATCACAACTTTGTCTCATCCCACCATTAGTTAGTTAGGTTCAGAGGATCAAGCATTTTTTGAGAAAGGTTTATCTATTTATTTTAGAGATTTTAGAGAGAGCAAGTGTGGGGGTGTGGGGTGCAGAGGGAGAGGGAAAGAGAATCTCAAGCAGATTCCCCACTGAGTGTGGAGCTTGACAGTGGGCGGGCAGGGGTGGGAGGGGGTTGATCCCATGACCCCAACATCATGACCAGAGCTGAAACCAAGAGTCCACTGCTTAACCAACCGAGCCACACAGGCATTTCCAGGATGAAACTTTTGACAGAAGAATACAAATCATGAATATAAAGCCACTGGGTTTGAATGAAATGCTTTCCAATTTTCTCATAGGGTTGCTCCCTGAGAAGGGAGAACTCTAGCTATCACAAGGCCCTTGATCATCTAGCCAGTTTTCATAAAACAGGAAAGAAGAAACACAATGAGGCAAGCAATTGATCTAATTATAGAATTCCCATATCTTATTCCTGTAGGTTCTATGTGGGAATCAAGACTAACTACTGGATGGATTCTAAATGAGAGTACTATTCTCTCTTCCAGAATGCTGGGGGAAAGGGCATTTCCCAGACACAGCTCACAGGATGCCTAGTAACTTACCACCTCCACACCCAGATTGTTGTCGTTTTTTGAGAGAGTGTGTGTGTGCAAGTGGATGGCGGGGGTAGCAGAGGGAGAGAAGTGTGGAGGCTGACTCGGGTTGATCTCACCACCACCCTGAGATCACAACCCAGGTGGAGACCACAAATCACAGTAGGAGTAGATCTTGTAAGCTGCTTTTTTCCCTCAAAACTGCCTGAAGAACAAAATCACAGAAGACATTTCAGAGCAATTAACGATACAGACAAATAGAGAGCTGGATAGATAGGTAGGCATAGACCGACAGGTAGGAATTATTAGTGAAATCCCATCATAGGAGGGTTCTCTAGGGTGACGGATGTCAAACTTAATGCTTCAAAAGAGATTAAGAACATATTTCAAGTGACAGTTCCTGATCAGTCAGATAAATAGGTGAAGATTTGCCAGTGGGGAGAAACGAAGTCTTTTAGTCCATCTCAACCTACCTGAGCTAATACAAATAATTATTATATTTTCCAAACAGAAGCACTGACAACTTGGAATTCGAAGATTACATGAGCCCTTATAATAAGAGACCGGACGAATGAATGGCAGAAAGCGCAAGGTTCAGGACACAATGCCATTTTTTTTTTTTTATTACATGTAAGTTAAGTAGCTGGCAAGGTGGACATTTTGAAGTAACTGACATGAGCTAAGTATTTTGGGAAGCCTTAAGTCAGTAGTGTTGAGGGTGGCCTTCCCTCTAGTTATATTCTGAGTGTGTTGCTAAAATCCAAGAGGTCATAGGTAGAAAAACAATTATTTGGTTGGTAGAGTATAAACACTGGTTATTTCCTGGGCCAGCCAGTTTCTCTTTCCCTTTTTGTGAATGTGTATACATCGGGAGAAGATTAAGAAGAAGAATTTCTAACCTGCTGTAAAAACAATCAACTCATTTAGCCTAAAAATATGTTGTGTAATTTGATATTTGTAAAGTATCTTAAGATACACTCACTGTCTTAAGTCTCTGTAAAAAAGCAAAACAGCATTCATAGGTTTTTCTGTAATGTTTGATTCTGGAATAATGACATTTTAGTTCTCCTAAATTCTCTCTCTTATCAAGTAAATTAGGCAATTCTAATGCAAACTTCTACATTATTTTAGCTCTTCTCTGACTTTCATAAATCTGTAACTTACCTTCTGCTGGAATATATTCTGAATTGTGTTGTTCTCATTTGTTAATGCTATTGCTTTGTGCTTTTTTTGTTTTTTTTTTTTTTACCTTTTCATAGATCAAATACTATAAACACCTTACAGCTGTGAGGACCCATATTTTTCACATCTCAGTGTCTCCCATAGCATCGAAAAGAGTGGAGTACTTACTACATATTCAAGGGCTTAAATTGAATAAAATGTATATAAAGAACTTTAAAGGTCCTATGTCTATTTTTGTCTTCAGGATCATATATCAGTCTAGAGAGATACAATGAGTCCTTTTGTTAAATGCCAAGAAAAAGTGGTTTCTACCATGTCCAAAGGCAGTCCTAATATTAAAAGTACTTACCAAGAGGAGATTATATATATATATGTATAGAGAGAGAAATATACATATATATATATAGAGAGAGAGAGAGAGAGAAATATGCAAAAAATCTTTTATCTTTATTTTATCCAAAAAGCCACAACTGACGTTTGCTACATTAATATTATATAGGAAATGTCCTTTATGAGGTTTCATTTTGCATCATATCAGGGAAGAATCAATGAGATAATTAGTGAAGAGAAGAGGGGAAGTATTCATGAATCTGGAAGGCAGGAACAACTATTAGGAATAGCATTTTAGGGCGCCTGGGTGGTTCGGTCGTTAAGTGTCTGCCTTCAGTTCAGGTCACAAGCCCAGGGTCCTGGGATCGAGTCCCACATCAGGCTCCTTGGTTGGCAGGGAGCCTGATTCTCTCTCTCCCACTCCCCCTGTTTGGCTCCCTGTCTCGCTGTATCTCTCTCTCAAATAAATAAATAAAATTGTAATTTAAAAAAAGAATAGCATTTTAATTCCTGGCGGGAGATTTTCAAGGCCAACGTATGAAGTTGACCTTTTAACATAATGTTTTTAGTTCAGCAGCACCTCTTCATTCAACAACTGTGTGCCTCGGAGTAGACGTTAAACCGTCTCACCACACACACACAGGAAGTACCTCTGCGAGGTGATGGACATGTTGACTAACCTTACTGTGGTATTCACCTCACAATTTACACATCTATCAAGGATGCTGTGCACCTCAAATTCACACAGTGTTTTATGTCAATTATATCTCAATAAAGCCAGGGGGAAAACTATGTACCTCAAAGTCAATGAAATTGGGGTTCAAGGAGACTGCAAGTCACTCAAGCCATGAAGACGCCCAATGACTATAAATTACCAAACTTCCAGCAATCTATCTCTTTTCCTGACATCTGATTCAAGTGTTATCATATATTAATTATTGCTTCGAGCAAAGTCCCTGAATTTCACCGAGTTCACCAGCCCTAGACGCCCACAAATATGTTTTGCTATAAATTACTGGCACTGTTTCTGTTGATATTCAGCATAATCAAACATTTGTAAGCATGCTGTCTTTTCAATCTGTTCAGCTGATGCACTTTACCTGATCTTTTATTAAAGTAATCAAAACACTTGCTGTGTCGCACCTAATGAATGTTGCATGTATGATTAAGTACTTTCATTCATATTGCAAGTTTGATTTAATGTAATCTGCCTTTCAGACAGCCATTAGCCTAGCTCCTACATGAATTCGATTAATTGGCTGAATTCTTCCAGATGTCCATTAAGCATTACAGGAATTTCTATGTAGAAACAGCAGGGACTGTCTAGCACAGAACCAAACAATGAAATGTTATATTGCTGCCATGACTTACAAAAAGCTGGATTCATTTTCATTAATAAAACATCTGTCCTCCTGCACAGCTATGCATCGAGATGCATTTATTTTATATGTTTATTTCTCTTATGACTGTAAATAGAGAGTTAAATAGAAGCGCATTTACAGATAATAAGTAGGCCCAGGGTTTAGCGGATGCTGATTGACAAAACAGCTCAATTCTGAAAGTTTATAGAAGGTCCTAAGCAGAAGAAAATACACCAACAGACACCTGTTTGAAATAGAATTAAAGAATGTCTGGGATTGCATCAATAGAATTAGAGGCTTATTTTGAAATGGCTTGATTGTCCCACGTGCTCCCCTGCTCTCTTAAGGGAAAATGGCAGACGTGGCTCTTGCCAGCATGGCGGGATGGCACAGACCGCTGTTCTGAGTAGCTCCCTCTTGTTAGTTTTGCCTTGTTAGTTCTTTAAAAGCAGGGAGAGATTTAGTCTTGTGCCATCCTGGCTCAGCGCATTTTCCCCACTTACTAAGTGCTATTTACCAATCATCTGGGAGGCTTACCACAACTAATAGCTGAAACAAAAACTAAGCTTTGGGCACCTGGGTGGCTTAGTTGGTTAAATATCCACCTTTGGCTCAGGTCATGATCCCCAAGGTCCTGGGATCAAGCCCCATGTCAGGCTCCCTGCTCAGTAGGGAGTCTGCTTCTCCCTTTTCTCCCTGCTCATACACTCTCTCACTACCTCTGCCTCTCTCCCTTAAATAAATAAATAAAATCTTAAAAAAAAAAGAGGGACAATTATAGATTTTTCTAACAGCAGATACTCATCTTAAAATTAAGATGATACCACAAAAATGACTTTTTGTGTCTCTTTTACAAGGATCCACAAGTTGATTTTACATTATTGAAGGAGGAAATCTGTAACTTTATGAGACAATTGTTTTATAGCCATATATCATCCCTGTTATCAAGACCGATAGTGTTTGAACTTTAAGATTAAAATGCCTTTTATCCTTTCTTTGCACAGAGTATGTAAACATGGAGAGAAGGAGAAAGGTAATTTTCTCATAATATACATGCAAATCATTAATTGTAATATAAATATTCTAGAATAACTGACCTTTGACATGTTAAGTTTTACCTGAAATAACTTCTCTTTTAGTGGTTTCTACTTTATAGTAGAAACCATAATACCATTGAGTCCTGGCAAGAAAAGGGGGCTGGAGCAAAGCTGACCCCATTACATTATTTAAAAAGGGATTCTGGGGGCACCTGGGTGGCTCAGTCAGTTAAGCGGCTGACTCTTGATTTTGGTTCAGATCATGATCTCAGGGTCCTGAGATCGAGTCCCACCCCAAGCTCCACACTCAGCAGGGAGCCTGCTCTGCCCCTCCCGTTGCTAGTGCACTCTCTCTCTAATAAATAAATCTTTAAAAATCAATAAAAAGGGATTCTTGACTATCTAGTAGCTTATTTTAATTGTGAGTCAGTTCTATTATATTAACCAGAAGAGAATATCTTTTAGGTTCAGATTATCAGTCATATGGACCATAATAATAAGATGATGCCAACAGCATTTTAAAGGTGGGGTTTGAATAGAAAATATATCTTCCTCTTTTTTTTAAAGACTTACTTATTTATTTGAGAGAAAGGGTGTGTGCATGAGCTGGAGGGGCAGAGGAGGAGGGGGAGAGTCAAGCAGGCTCTGCGTTGAGCATGGAGCCAACTGTGAGGCTCGATCTCAGGACCCTGAGATCATGACCTGAGCTGAAACCAAAACCAGTTGCTTAAAACCAACTGTGCCACCCAGGTGCCCCCAGATAGTATCTTTCTTGATCAGAAGTTTGTTAGCAAATTCTTGGAGGACAGAAAAATCCTATAAAGGAAAATAATTGATAGTCTTCATATGGATCTTGGTGCTAATATGCAGACTTAAAAATATGAATTTAAAAATACTCATTGAGAAATGTTTCAGTTTACCATCTTTTTCACAGTCATTCAGCAAAAATTCATGGAACACCTACCATGGAAACAAAGACTTATAATCCAGGCCCTGAACTCACAAGGGAAAGAAAACATGTAAGTACCTTCCAAGACAAGAACCATAATAAAAGTTGTTCAAAGTCCTACGACAGCATAAAAATGGGAATGTTCCCCTTGATTACCTCAACCTTCTCCGAGGAGTTAACATCCAAGCTGCATCTCGAAAGATGAGGAAGAGTAGGCATTCAAAATAAGGGAGGACTTGGGGAGCACAGAGTGTCTCAGGCAAGGAAGAATGGTGCATGCTGTCGGGGGAGCACTTGCCCCAACCCTTGTTCCCGAAGTTTCCCTTCATGTCAAGGGACATCTGTTGGAGTAACAGTCCTGGATTTTCCTTCCCCTCCTTCACTCTTTCCTCACCAGGGGAGAAAGAATGACTTAACGTGACTACTGAGGGACCAAGAACTTGGTGTGCTTAGCTCAGCTACCTTCTTCCTCCCTCCTCTTTCTGTTCTACCTGGTCTGCTCTTGGCCTTGAGTAAGCTTAGAAAATACTGGTTGCCCCTGCGAGAAGAGGCCAGTAACTATCCCATTCCTTCTGGGACA
Organism: Lontra canadensis; assembly: GCF_010015895.1. Classification (NCBI taxonomy): domain Eukaryota; kingdom Metazoa; phylum Chordata; class Mammalia; order Carnivora; family Mustelidae; genus Lontra; species Lontra canadensis. Next base: position 15,560,796 of record NW_022631036.1, read on the forward strand.
AGATGGGTCAGTGTGTTAATTCTAGAGTTCAGAATTAAGAAACCCCTTATTTTCTACACCTAAGTCACATTCTTCAATCTGGTCATCATCAGTAATAAATATTTTACCTTAAACCACCTCCCTTATCTTTATCTGTTAGCTTGGGACTCAGGGATTTGGAGTGTTATTTACTGTCCTCCCCCCAAAAAAGCCCAACATTCAAGACATATATGAGCATAGAGCCATGAGAGTTGCACATTCAGAGGGCTGAAGCTTCAGATGATTCAGGGGAGAGGTGAACGATGTGTCTGGGAAAGAAAAGAGGATGCATGGTGACAGCCACCAAGCCTGGGCAAGAATTCGCTAAAATACTTTGTAGCAATTATAAAGACAAAGATGTTATCTAGGAAACTGTCTAGATGCCCTAAAGGAGATTTATTGGCTGTGATCCCGGCTTCTCAGGCTCTGACTTGAAAGCTTTACTATGCATTACAATCATTTGGGGACCTTAGTAAAATGCAGATCTCCAGGCCCACCCTCAGAAATTCCGATTCAGTACGAATACAGCGTAAGGCCAGGAATCTGTATGGTTAACATGTCCCACAGGTGGTTCTCATGCCAGAAATTTTAAAAACCACCCTTGGAGAAATGCTACTTGAAGGGTCTGAGTTTCTGCTTTATAGTTCAAGAAATCCAACTCTGGGGACACCTGGGTGGCTCAGTCATTAAGCATCTGCCTTCAGCTCAGGTCATGCATGATCCCAGGGTCCTGGGATCAAGCTCCTCAATGTGCTCCCTGCTCAGGGGAGAGTCTGCTTCTCCCTCTCCCACTTTCCCTGCTTGTGTTCCCTCTCACGGCTCTCTGTGTCAAATAAATAAATAAGACCTTAAAAAAAAAATCCAACTCTGTAAGAATACAAAAAGATGTTCAGATTCATGTAACCCAATTCCCAAAATATTTAAACATAAACCAGAATACTGATTTATTTATAGTGAGAACTGTAACTTTAAACAGACTGGAGTTCTTGGAACCATAGAGCGTGTGTTCTCTCCCTATAGGAAAACCCATATGGGAAGCCACATTATAACAGAAGGTTGTTTCACCACTTGGAATCAAGTAGTGGACGTAGTTGGATGACCTTTACTAATGGCATCAAGCTAGTCTGCTGTGTCCGACTCGACTATGGAGGAAGAATTGCCAAGGGTGTTGGAAGCAGCTGGTCAGAGCCCCCTGTCCAATGCCATAATGAAATCAAGAGTAAGATTCCTCATTTTTCTAAGCTTTTTTAGGTAAGAGCAAATATAATTGATAAGGTTACAGATTGAGATTTACTAATACAGTCACATTTCTTGAAAATATATTGTTTTCACCTTGAATAAAGTTTGAGCACTCCCAGAATTCGCCTCCCCATTTACAGAGTAGTATTTAAGGCTGAATACTTCTACAAATGAACGTGAGCTTCATGAAGTTGGGGATCTCGCCTTTCTGTTCTCCACTTTATCCCAGGTACTTAAAACAGTGCCAGACATAAAAAGAGTAGTCAATAAATATATTTGGAATATATTTGGAATGAGTCAATGGTTAATCTCATGTAGTACTTGACCATTTTTCATTTTCATTCTCAGAGGGAAACCCTAATTCCAAAATCTGGTCTATATTGCTGTTGCTCCCTATGGATTCACTACCACTCACCTCAACAAAATGCCTCAAGCGAAATCAGTTGCTTTTGTGACACCTTTGTGATAAGCATGTTTTATGTTGTCAGAATTTTTTATTTTTAGCACCAGTCTCTGAAGAGTTTCTATTTGGTGAGTTCCCAACTGATTAAAAGGAATAGGAAATCTCTGCTCATTCAAAAAATAAGAGAAGAGAGAGGGAGTGGACTAAATACCATTTCTTTTCATATTTGTGTTCCGGTAATATTTGCAATGGATGGCTAATTCTAAGAACTTTTTCCTTGGAGCATAAGTGAATGTCACCCAACACTCTCTGTGTAACCTCTTCACAGCAAATCTAAGGAGGAAGTTCCTTAGCTTCTGAGCTTAAGAAATGTTGATAAATATTATGAGGCTCCAACTAATTAAAAATGAAATGCAGCCAGCTAAGCTCCAGCCATTTTTAATTTACAATATTGCTTTGCTTCCGAGGCAAATGTGGACAAGTCACAACTTCTTTTGATGCCTGAGGGACTGAAAAAATTAAATCAGCAGGATTGGCTATTGATGTTTTCTAGCAAATGTTTTGAAATCTCTGCCTTTCATCCATCTTACAGGAAAACAGGATTGCTTTGGGAGCCTTCAAAGATATTAATTCCTTTAATAAATCCTGATTTGTATGTTGAAAACTTCCAACGGTTAGGTTTCTGTAGCAATCTCAACATCAGGGGTAAATGTTGCCCGCAGGCAGACTCCCAATTTTTTTTTTTTCCCCAAGTATCATCACTCTTAGTCTGAAACTGGAGCTACACAACAGATTAAATGCACCTTCTGTTCAGCCTCTTTTCGTAAGATTTCTTTGTTATATTGTTTGCAAGGCAAATTTCATGACAGGCTGTTCGCTTTCCTGGTAATCAGCACTTAATGAGATAAAGCACGAACATAAGCAGGGACTGTCCCAGTTCTGGGCTTTGATCCCTGCCCCTCGAACCAATGTGAAGAAAGAGGGAGACCAACTTGAGAGTCTAAAAATACCGTGAATATTTGTCATAGAGGAAGCCAGTCAGAGCTCCAGCCAATAAAAAGAATAATAAATCAAGTGTAGAAAGTTAAAACACAAACACACAGACATAATACCATTGAGTCCTGGCAGGAAAAGGGGGCTGGAGCAAAGCTGACCCCATTACAGAGATTCTGTGAATGGCACCTGATTTCTCCAATAATTTCCACCACCACAATAATAATACAATGATAGAAATAAGAGGATAGGAACGAAACTATCAGATGACCCTCTAGAGGACAGTGTTATCTCAGGGGGGTTCTTTTATTTCAAGGAAGTGTTTATGACATTGGCTTAAAATGTTGAGGCGTTTCTCCATGAAATTCTGGCTTAAGGGAGTAGATAGCAATGTATGCTGAAAAACAAGTGTAAAATTTTCTCCTTTTTGTCCACACCATTAAGAAAAAAGATAGACTTTTTTTGTGGAAGACAAATAAATAATCATAAATTATTATTATTATTTAGAAGCTAATAATCATAAATAAATGAGCCAACACATTTCCCTTGGAGACTAAAGAGGGAGAGTCTGGAGAGCTCTTGACTTTAGAAAGGGAGATGACAAAGAAATAAACAAAAATACTAGTGCAGATAACAGTATTAGGGAGGTTTTGAGGGATAGTTTGAGAGCTTATGACTCAGTAGGGTCTAATGTGTCTTTTCCCTGAAAAATCTTGATCATTCTGGAATGAATGATTTCCTTTTGACTGATGCTTTTCAGAAGCTAAAAGTCTTAAACAAATTGAGTCTACGTACATAAACAATATTGGCTGTGGAACAATATATTTGAAGATATATTTTTTCTCTCTTTTTTCTTATTAAGTTATAATAATGAATAGTTAAACATTACGTTAAACACTTTAAAGATTCTATTTTTCAGAAAAACTACCTATCTGATTATGTATAGTACAGAAATAAATATACATGCATATACATAATAAGTACACAATTACAAAAACGAATTCAGGTGGGTACATTCTTGTCAAAGTTAATAATCTATTAACTTTAAATAGCATGTTCTGGGGCACCTGGGTGGCTCATTGGGTTGAAGCCTCTGCCTTCGGCTCAGGTCATGATCCCAGGGTTCTGGGATCAAGCCCCACATCGGGCTCTCTGCTAAGCAGGGAGCCTGTTCCCCCTCTCTCTCTGCCTGCCTCTGCCTACTTGTGATAACTATCAAATAAATAAATAAATAAAATCTTTAAAAAAAAATAAATAAATAGCATGTTCTGCCTTTATTGAAGCAAAATACTTGAGATTTTAAATATTAGAATTTCTTGGGGCACCTGGGTGGCTCAGCCGGTTGAGTGTCCTACTCTTGTTATGGCTCCTGTCATGATCTCCTGGGATCAAGCCCTGAGTCTGAATCCAGCTCTGTGCTCAGTGCGCAGTCTGCTTCAGGATTCTTTCTCCTTCTGCCTCTCCCCCTGCTTGCACTCACTCTCTCTAAATAAGTAAATAAATCTTGAAAAACTTATTAGAATTTCCATAAGTAAATTTTAATTTCACTACTGAATGAGCTACTTTACTAGCTTTACTATGTTATACTTTAGTATAATGATGTTCGACTGCTTTACTACATGTTAAAAAATATATTAGTATCTGATTGGAGAGTCCAAGATGGTGGAGGAGTGGGAGATCTAAATTTTGTCTGGTCCCAGGAACTCAGCTAGCTAGCTCTCAAATCATTCTGAACACCTACAAACTCAACTAGAGATCTAAGAAAAGAATAGCTGTAACTCTACAAATAGAAAAGCAACCACTTTCTGGAAGGTTGGAGGTGCGGAGAAGTGAATCCTAGGCGATATATGTGAAGCTAGATCGCAGGAGGAGGGAGTCTCTATCAGCTGGCTACTGGAAGGTGACAGAGCAGTGGAGCACAAAATCAGAACTTTTAGAAGTCTGCTCTGGTGAAGGATGTCCCAGCCTGGAAGATGCTCAGGTGACTAAGTGGGGCAGAATCCTAGGTGGGATAGTGTGATCTCAGGTCCAAGCAGGGGTCCAGCAAGTGTCAGAAGCCCCATGAGACAGACCCCTCCTCCCCGAGGAGGAGCAGTGCAGGTGCATGTGCAGGAATTTACTGGGTTTGAAGACTGAAAATGGGGTGCCGTGGCTGAGGTAGAAATACTCAGTCACAGGTCAGGTGAGCACAGAGTGCCATTGGAGACCAGGGAGACAAGAGTAACCGAATGCTTTTCCCTGATCGCTTATTGAGAAGTGGGGCCCTGAGCTTTCAGCTCCGAGGCTGGAGACAGGGAGGCCATTTGCATTCTCATCCTCTAAAGCTCCACAGAAAGCCTTCAGGGGAAAAAGCCACATAGAGCAATCCAGAAGCAGATTAGTTCTCTGGCCCCCTGGCAAGGGTGGTGCAACTTGCAGCTCCGGCAAATACACTTGAGAATCAATGCAGCAGAACCCACCCCCAGAAGATCAGCAAGAATATCCACCCAAGACCAAGTTTACCAATCACACAGAACTACACAACTCCAGTGCTAGGGGAAAATAGTATATAGAATTCATGGGGTTTTCCCCCACAAGTCTTTAGTTTCTCAATTTTAATTTTTTCTCTTTCCTCTTTCAACCAACTTCTTATTTTATCGACTCTTTTTTAAAGATCTTTTTTTTTCCTAAGATTTTATTTATTTACCTGACAGGGAGAAACACAGCGAGAGAGGGAACACAGCAGGCAGAGTGGGAGAGGGAAAAGCAGGCCTCCCGGCAAGCAGGGAACCCACCTGCCACCCAGGTGCCCCTAAAAATCTTCTTAAATTTTCATTTTACATTTACAATATATCCTTCCATTGTATTTAATTTTATTTTTATACATACATTTATTTCTTTATAATTTTGGGTTGCAGTATCTGCTAACAAACAGATCAAAATACACCCAGAAGCCAGCGTGTTGCTCTGTTCTGTTTGCCTGTATGATAATATCCTCTTCTTCTCCTCCTCCTTCTTTTTCTTCCTCTTCTCCTTCTTCTCCTCCTCTTCCTTTTTCTCCTTTTTCTTCCTCTTCTCCTCCTCTTTTCTTCTTCTTCTTATTCTAAGGCTTTTGTAATTTTCATCTTCACAGTTACATTCTATCTTTTCAATGTATTTAATTTTATTTTTGCATATATATATATTTTTTTATTTCTTTACAATTTTGGGGTGTTGTTTCTTCTAACAAACAGACCGAAATACAGTCAGGATATAGTGTATTGCTCTGTTCTAGTCACCTGTTTATATTCCTTTTTTCCCTGTCTTTTAATTTTCATTTTTATAGTTACATTCTATGCTTTCAATGTATTTAATTTTATTTTTGTACATATAAAACTTTTTATTTCTTTACAATTTTGGGGTCTGGTTTTCTAACAAACAAACAAAAACACACACAGGATCCAGTGTATTGCTCTGTTCTGTTCACATGCCTGATTATATTCTCTCTTTTTTAAATTAAAAAAAAAATTTTTTTTTCAGTTTCAGGTCTCTTCTAATTCATTTAGTGTTTATTTCTCTGGAGTCTCTGGGGTTTATTTCACTGGTTGTTGTCATTTTAGTATTTTGTTCTCTTGTTCATCTATTCTTTGGACAGAATGACAAGATGGGAAAATCCACCTCAAAAAAGAGAACAAGAAGCAGTACTGACTGCCAGAGACTTAATCAGTATGGATATAAGTAAGATGTTGGGAGGCACCTGAGTGACTTAGTCACTTAAACATCTGCCTTCAGCTCAGGTCATGATCCCAGGGTCCTGGGATTGAGCTCCACATCCAGCTCCCCGCTCAACAGGGAATCTGCTTCTCCATCTCCCTCTGCTCACTGCTCCCCCTGCTTGTACACTCACTCACTCTCTCTCTCTGTCAAATAAATAAATAAAATCTTAAATTAAAAAAAAAAGATGTCAGAACTAGCATTCAGAATAATGATTATAAAGACACTAGCTGGGTTTGAAAAAAAGCATAGAAGACACTAGAGAATCCCTTTCTGGAGAAATAAAAGAACTAAAATCTAACCAAGTTGAAATCAAAAAGGCTATCTTATTGATGCAAATTGCATCTTATTGATGCAATAAAAAATGGAGGCTCTAACTGCTAGGATCAAGGAGGCAGAAGAGAGAATTAGTGATATAGAAGACCAAATGATGGAGAATAAAGAAGCTGAGAAAAAGAGAGATAAACAACAGCTGTATCATGAGGGGAGAATTTGAGAGTGATATCGTAAGTGATACCATAAAGTGGAACAATATTAGAATAATTGGGAGAAAGGGGGCAGAAGGTATACTGGAGCAAATTATAGCAGAAAACTTTCTTAGTCTGGAGTAGGAAACAGGCATTCAAGTCCAGGAGGCACAGAGAACCCCCTCTAAATCAATTAAAACAGGTCGACACCCCGACATATAATAGTGAAACTTGCAAATCTCACAGACAAAGAGAAAATCCTGAAAGCAGCTCAGGACAAGAGGTCTGTAACCTACAAGGGTTACAGATTTACAAGGGTTACACTAGACTGACGGCAGACCTAGCCACAGAGACTTAACAGGCCAGAAAGGACTGGCATGAAAGTGAGAGGGTGGAAAATAATTTCTCATGCTAATGGACATCAGACAAATTAGATTTTAAACCAAAGACTATAATAAAAGATAAGGAAGAACACTATATCATAATTAAAGGGTTTATCCAACAAGAAGATCTAACAATTGTAAATATTTATGCTCCTAACATGGCAAAAGCCAATTATATAGCCAATTAATAATAAAATTAAAGAAACACATTGATAATAATAATAGTATTGATAATGATACAATAATAGTAGGGGATGTTAACACCCTACTCACTGTAACTGAAAGATTATCTAAGCAGAAAATCAACAAGGAAACAAGGGCTTTGAATGACACACTGGACCAGATGGTCTTCACAGATATATTCAGAGCATTCCATCCCGAAGCAACAGAAGACACTATTCTTCTCCAGTGTACATGGAACGTTCTCTAGAATAGAGCACATCCTGGGTCACAAATCAGATCTCAACTGGTACTAAAAGATTGGGATCATTCCCAGCATATTTTTGGACCACAATGCTTTGAAACTTGAACTCAATTGTAAAATGAAATTTTGAAAGAACTGAAATACATGGATAATAAAGAGCACCCTACTAAAGAATGAATGGGTCAACCAGGAAATTAAAGAAGAATTAAAAAATCACGGAAACTAATGAAAATTAAAACACAACTCTTCAAAATCTTTGGGATGCAGCAAAGGTGGTCCTAAGGGGAAGTATATAGCAATACAAGCCTTTCTCAAGAAGCAAGAAAGGTCTCATATATATAACCTAAACTTACACCTAAAGAAGCTGGAGAAAGGCACAGCAAATAAAGCCTAAACCCAGCAGGAGAAAATTAATAAAGATTAGAGCAGAAATCAATGAAATAGAAACCAAAAGGACAGTAGAAGAGATCAACAAAACTAGGAGCTGGTTCTTTTTAAGAATTAATAATATTGATAAACTCCTGGCCAGACTTATCAAAAAGAAAAGAGAATGAATCCAAATGATTAAAATCATGAATGAAAGAGGAGATATCACAACCAACACTGAAGAAATACAAACAATTATAAGAACATGTTATGCCAACAAATTAGGCAATCTGGAAGAAAGGAATGCATTCCCAGAGATGTATAAACTACCAAAATTGAACCAGAAAGAAATAGAAAACCAGAACCGACCCATAAACAGCAAGGAAATTGAAGCAGTAATTAAAAATCTCCAAATTGGGACGCCTGGGTGGCTCAGTTGGTTAAGCAGCTGCCTTCGGCTCAGGTCATGATCCCAGCGTCCTGGGATCGAGTCCCACATCGGCCTCCTTGCTCATCAGGGAGCCTGCTTCTCCCTCTGCCTCTGCCTGCCATTCTGTCTGCCTGTGCTCGCTCTCTCTCCCTCTCTCTCTCTCTAACAAATAAATAAATAAAATCTTTAAAAAAAAAAATAAAATAAAAAAAAATAAAAATCTCCAAATAAACAAGAGCCCAGGGCCATACGATTTCTACCAAACATTTAAAGAAGAATTAATACCAGGGTACCGGGGTGTCTCAGTCAGTTAAGTGTCTGCCTTCGGACACTAAGATCTGAGGGTCCTGAGATAGAGCTCCATGTTGGCTCCACACTCAGTGGGGAGTCTGCTTCTCCTTTTCCCTCTGCCCCTTCCCACTGTTCCTGCTCTTTCTTGTTCTATCAAATAAATAAATAAAATATTTTTTTAAAGAATTAACACGTATTCTGAAGCTGTTTCAAAAATAGAAATGGAAGGAAAACTTCTAAACTCTTCCTATGAAGCCAGCATTACCGTGATCCCAAAACCAGACAAAAACCCCACCAAAAAGGAGAATTACAGACCAATATCCCTGATGAACATGGATGCAAAAATTGTCACCAAGGGGCACCTGGGTGGCTCAGTCAGTTAACTGCCTAACTCAAGTCAGGTGCCTAACTCAAGCCTAACTCATGACTCTGCCTTCAGCTCAAGCCATGATCCCAGGTTCCTGGGATCGAGCCCTGCATTGGGCTCCCTGTTCACTGGGGAGTCTGCTTCTCCCTCCCCATCTCCCTCTGTGCTCTTTCTCTCTCAAGTAAATAAAATCTTAAAAAGAAAAAAAGAAAAAAAATGTCACTAAGATACTATCTAATAAAATCCAACAGTACCTTAAAATGATTAAAAGGATATTAAAAGGATTTATTCCTGGGCTGCAAGGGTGGTTCAACATGCACAAATCAATCAATATGATATATTACATCAATAAAGAAAGGACAAGAACCATAGGATCCTCTCAATAGATGCAGAAAATGCATTTGACAAAGTACACCATCCTTTCTTGATTTTTTTTTTTTTTAAGATTTTTTATTTATTTATTTGTCAGAGACAGAGGGAGAGAGGGTGAGCGAGCACAGGCAGACAGAGAGGCAGGCAGAGGCAGAGGGAGAAGCAGGCTCCCCGCGGAGCAAGGAGCCCGATGTGGGGACTCGATCCCAGGACGCTGGGATCATGACCTGAGCCGAAGGCAGCCGCTTAACCAACTGAGCCACCCAGGCGTCCCCATCCTTTCTTGATTAAAACGCTTCACACTGTAGGGATAGAGGCAACATACCTCTGTATTATAAAAGCCATACATGAAAAGCCCACAGCAAACATCATTCTCAATGGGCAAAAACTGAGAGATTTCCCCCTAAGATCAGGAACATGGCAGGGATGTCCACTATCACCACTGTTGTTCAACATAGTACTAGAAGTCCTAGCCACAGGAATGAGACAACAAAAAGAAATAAGAGACATCTGAATTGGCAAAGAAGAACTGAAACTCTCACTCTTCACAAATGACATGATACTTTGTGTGGAAAACCCAAGACTCTACCCCAAAATTGCTAAAATTCATACAGGAATCCAGTAAGGTGACAAGATATAAAATCAATGCACAGTAATCAGTTGCATTTCTATACATTAACAATGAAGCAGAAGAAAGAGAAATTAAGGAGCCTATCCCATTTACAATTGCACCAAAATCCATCAGACACCTAGGAATAAACCTAACCAACCAAAGAGGCAAAAGATCTGCACTCAAAAAACTGTAGAACATTCATGAAAGAAATTGAGGAAGACACAAGGAAATGGAAAAACGTTCCATACTCATAGATTGGAAGAACAAATATTGTTAAGATGTCTGTGCTACCTCAAGCCATCTATACATTCAATGCAATTCTTATCAAAATACCATCAACTTTTTTCACAGAGCTGGACAAATAATCCTGAAATTTGTATGGAACCAGAAAAACTCTGAATAGCCAAAGGAAGGTTGAAAAAGAAAAACAAAGCTGATGGCATCACAATTCCAGATTTCAAACTCTATTACAAAGCTGTAATCATCAAGACAGTATGGTACTGAAACAAAAACAGGCACATAGATCAATGGAACAGAATAGAGAACCCAGGAATGGACCTTCAAGTCTATGATAAACTAATCTTCAACACAGCAGGAAAGATATCCAATGGAAAAATACAGTCTCTTCAACAAATCACGTTAGGAAAATTGGACAACGACATACAGAAGAATGAAACTGGACCATTTCCTTACACCATACAAAAAAATAGACTCAAAATGGATGAAAAACCTAAATATTAGATAGGAATCCATCAAAATCCTAGAGGAGAACACAGGCAGCAACCTCTTTGACCTTGGCCAAAACAACTTCTTGCTACACAGGTCTCCAAAGGAAAGGAAAACAAAGGCAAAAATGAACTATTGGGACTGTCAAAATAAAAAGCTTTTGCACAGCAAAGGAAACAGTCAACAAAACCGAAAGACAACTGACAAAATGGAAGAAGATATTTACAATGTCTTATCAGATAAAGGGTTAGTATCCAAAATCTAGAAAGAACTTAACAAATTCAACACCCCCAAAAAACAAATACTCCAATTAAGAAATAGGCAGAAGACATGAACAGACATTTCTGCAAAGAAGACATACAAATGGCCAAAGACACATGAAAAAATGCTCAACATCACTCAGCACCAGGGAAATACAAATCAAAACCACAAAGAGATACTACCTCACACCAATAAACAAGTCTGGAAACAACAGATATTGACAAGGATATGGAGAAAGGTGAACCCTCTTACACTGTTGGTGGGAATAAAAGCTGGTACAGCCACTCTGGAAAACAGTGTGGAAGTTCCTCAAAAAGTTGAAAATAGAGCTACCCTATGACCCAGCAATTTTACTGGGTATTTACTCCAAAGATACAAATGTAGTGATCTGAAGGGACATATGCACCCCAACATTTATGCAGCCATGTCCACAATAGCCAAACTATGGAAAGAGCCTAGATGTCCATCAACAAGTGAATGGATAAAGAAGATGTGGTGTGTGTGTGTATATATATATATATATATATATATATATATATATATTCATTCAATGGTATATTACTCAGCCATCAAAAAATGAAATCCTATCATTTGCAACAATGTGGATGGAACTAGAGGGTATTATGCTAAATGAAATAAGTCAATCAGAGAAAGGCAATTATCATATGATCTCACTGATGTGTGGAATTTAAGAAACAAAACAGGATCATAGGAGAAGAGAGGACAAGGAAACAAAACAGGATCATAGGGGAAGAGGGAACAAGACGAAATCAGAGAAGGAGACAAACCATAAAAGACTCTTAATCATAAACTGAGAGTTGCTGAAGGGGAGAGGGGTAAAGGGATGGGGTAACTGGGTGATGGACATTAAGGAGAACACTTCATGTAATGAGCACTGGGTATTATATAAGACTGATGAATCACTGACCTCTACCTCTGAAACTAATAATACATTATATGTTAATTAATAGAATTTTTTTTAAAAAAGAAACAAACTATGGATATACAAAATAAGAACTCGAATAGATCTCAAGGGAATTACAATGCATAGAAAAAAGTCTTAAAAGTTTACATACTATTTGATGCCATTTATATATTTATATATTCTAGAAATGACAAAATTATTGAGATGGAGGACAGTCGAGTGGTTGCCAGTGTTTGGATGGGGTCTGGGCAGCATATTGACTTTAAATGGGTAACATGAGAGATCACTGGTGATGGAACAGCTCTCTATCTGGATTGTGGTGGTGATTATATGAATCTGCATATATGATAAAATTGCACAGAGTACACACATACACACACACACACACACACAAGTGCATATCTGGTGATGCCTGAATTAGGTAATGGATTATGTCAATTTCACTTTCCTGTTTTGGGATTGAACTCTGCTTATGCAATGTGTTATCATTGGCAGAAACTGGAACACAGGTACATCGGACCTTTCTATACTATTTTTTTTTACAACTCCCTATTAATTTATAATTATTTAAATTTAAAAAGTGAAGTTCAAAACATATTCATTTCATACACATATTTTCTTGAATAAAATTTCTAGTATTGACTTTTGTATGTATGTGCTTTTTCCCATAAATACTATCATCCTGAAATCTCTCTCTCTATACACACACACACACACACACATATGTGTGTGTGTGTATGTATATGAGTTTGTATACATATAGACACACACACATATACGTATATACATATAATTATCCTTCACAAGAGAACTCTAGTGGCATTTTTTCACTTTGCAACTCGCCCTCAGAGTTTCTGCTTCTCTAAGTCGGTGGAGGACTCTGTTTTTTAAAGAAACTCCATAGGTGAGTGTGATGCACAACCAGGATAAAATTCTGGAAATTTAGAGGACCTTGAATGTACAAATTATAGTCATAATCAGGAAAAACATCTTCCATTAAGAGCAGAAATAAGTGGGACAAATATGTAGGCCTCAAACTACTCCAGAAACACTGAGTCAGTACAGAAATTCAAGGTGCTTTGTAAATAAAAGTTCTAGTGTATTAAACACTAACAGTGATGATGTCACTAAAGTGGTGGAGTAGACCATTCCAAGCTCTTGTTCCCAGACAGAAATATTGAAAAAAAAAGCAGATACCGTCAGAAACAAACAGATATCATCAGAACCAACTCTTAGAATTCTGGAAAACACAGATTTGCAGCAACCAAATAAACACTCAAAAAAAAGACAACTTGAAAATGGTGGGAAAGTTTTGTGGCCTTTTTACTTGCTCTTGCCTCACTCTGCCCTGGCATGGTGGCAATGGAACAGCAGCAGCAGCCAATGTTCCTAAGTGTAGACCTGTACCTCAGTCCAGGGCAAGGCAGAGCATATCTTATTTGCACATTATTATGTATGTCTATTCGAACCTGTATGGGGCTACCTGCAGGTCTGACTCAAGTGCTTGTATCTGTTTGGACCAACTCAGGACTGAGGCATTTCAGCCGGAAAAGCAGAATGCGTTATTCAAAAAAGCTGCAAAGCAAACTAACAACCCACAGATGCTTTGACAAGAGATTAAGGTCCAGACATATAACAGACCACGTAAGCCCTGGGAAACTGTGGAAAACTGAAAGATTCTTTGGGAAGGAAGACACTTCGGGAAATCAGAACATTCAAAAGCACTCATGCATATAAGGAATAAGGAATACTCAGGGGAACTTAAAAACCCACCCAAGGGTTTTTTGAATAAGACGTATGCTCGGGAAAGACTTGAAAGGACCCCAAGTTTTCATCTCAGGCTGATCTATGGGCTCAGTGTGAGCCTGATTAAGTGTTGGAGTGCCCCAGCACAGAGTTAATCTGCAAAGACTGGGAGAGATGTGTGGTGTGGTTTTTTTCTTTTCTATTTTTTTTGGGGGGGGCGTGATGCCACTTTTAAATTATTTTATTTCATTTTATTTTATCTTCTGGCCTTCAAGGAAAAAGGAATAGAGACTTCAAGGACCACAGATGATAAAATGAACAGTCTTTGCAAAAATAATTTGGAAAAGTCACTAAACAACAGACTATTTAAAGCCTTAAACAGAAAAAAAAAACTAAAAATAAAACCAGCAAACCCTAAAGAAGAAGGAGAATCTGATTTCCAGAGTTATCACACTATATTATTCAAATGTCTAGTTGTTAACAAACATCACAAGGCACACAAAAAAACCCAGGGAAGTATGACCGATATAATGGAACAAAATAAATTGGCCAAAACTATCCTTGAAGAAGTCTAGACACCAAACTTCCCAGTCTAAGACTTTATTCTTTTATTAATTATTTTTATTAACATAAAATGTATTATTTGCCCCAGGGGTACAGGCCTGTGAATTGTCAGACTTACACACTTCACAGCACTCACCATATCACATACCCTCCCCAATGTCCATAACCCAACCACCCTTTCCACACCCCCTCTCCCCTCAGCAACCCTCAGTTTGTTTTGTGAGATTAAGAGTCTCTTATGGTTAGACTAAGACTTTACTTAAGGAACTATCTTAAATATCAAATTGCTAAAGGAAAACATGGACAAAGAACTAAAGGAAATCAGGAAAACCATGTATGAACAAAATGACAGTATCAATAAAGGGACAGAAATTATAAAAAGGAGCCAAAGATAAATTCTGGATCTGAAAAGTACAATAACTAAAGTGAAAAGCTCACTAGAAGTATTCAACAGCAAAACTTAACATACAAAAGAAAAAAATCAGTGAACTTGAAGATAGAATAACTCAACTTATCAAGTTTGAGGAACAGAAAAAGAAGAAGAAGAAGAAGAAGAAGGAGGAGGAGGAGGAGGAGGAGGAGGAGGAGGAGGAGGAGGAAGAGGAGGAGGAAACTGAACAGTCTAAGGGACATGTGGGGCACCAACAAGTGGACTAACATAAATTATGGAAGTTCCAGAGGGAAAAGAGAGACAGAAAGGAGCAGAAAGATTATTTGAAGAAACAGTGGCAGAAAACTCCCTAAATATAACAGAAGACAAAAGCAAGTTCAGAACCAGATGGCTTTGCTGGTGAATCACAAAAACATTTATACCACCAAGAGTTCTTTTCAAATGCTTTCAAAAGACTGAAGAGGAGAGAACACTTTCATACTCATTCTATGAGGCTAGCATTATCCTGATATCAAAGCTAGATAAAGACATAAATAAGAAAGGAAACTGCAAACCAAAATTCCTTATGAATATAGATGCTAAAATCCTCAACAAAACAAACCTTATCCAACAACATATTAAAATGATAATATATTATGACCAAGTGGGATTTATCCTAGGAATACAATAGTGATTACATAAGAAAATCAATGTAATAAATCACATTAATAGGATGAAGGGAAAAATACACACATCTCAATTGATGCAGAAAAGGCATCTGACACCCTTTCACAATAAAATCCAACACTCTTCCATGATTTAAAAAAAAATTAGAAAACTGGGAATAAAAGAGAATTTCCTCAATATGATAAAGGACATTTATGATAAACTCAAAGCTAACATCATACTCAATGATAAAAGACTGAAGGTTTCCTCCTTAAGATCAGGAACTAGACAAGGATGCCCACTTTCGACACTATTATTCAACTTTATAATGGAAGTTCTAGCCAAAGCAGTTAGACAAGAAAAAAAAAATTTAGATTAGAAAGGAAAAAGTAAAACTATCTCTATTTGCAGGTAAAATGGCCCTATATAAAGAAATTCCCAACGAATCCACAAGAAAGCTATTAGAACTAATTAAAGAATTCAACAAATTTGCAGGGCATAATATCAATACATAAGAATCAGTTATGATTCTATATACTTGTAATGGGCAATCTAAAAGAGAAAGTTAAGAAAACAGTTATACTTCTTTTTACCTTTATTTTTTTAAATCATTTTTTAAATTTATTTTCAGCATAACAGTATTCATTGTTTTTGTACCACACCCAGTGCTCCATGCAATCTGTGCCCTCTCTAATACCCACCACCTGGTTCCCCCAACCTCCCACCCCGCCCCACCTCTTCAAACCCTTTAGATTGTTTTTCAGAGTCCATAGTCTCTATACACTATGGAGTATTATGCCTCCATCAGAAAGGATGAATACCCAACTTTTGTAGCAACATGGATGGGACTGGAAGAGATTATGCTGAGTGAAATAAGTCAAGCAGAGAGAGTCAATTGTCAAATGGTTTCACTTATTTGTGGAGCATAACAAATAGCATGGAGGACATGGGGAGTTAAGAGAAGGGAGTTGGGGGAAATTGGAAGGGGAGGTGAACAATGAGAGACTATGGACTCTGAAAAACAGTTATACTTCTAATAACATCCACTAGAATAAAATACCTAAGAATAAGTTTTACCAATGAGATTATATAAAATCTGAGAAATATAAAACAGCACTAAAGAAAATGAAAGAAGATCCAAATAAAGAGAAATACATCCTATGGTCTTGGGTAAGAATACTTATTACTATTAAAATGTCAATACTACCCAAAGTGATCTACAGATTTAATGCTATCACTATCAACATTTCATCAGGCTTTTTGCAGATAAGAAAAAAACTGACCTTCAAATTTATGTAGAATTGTAAGGAATCCTGAATAGCTAAAATGATCTTGAAAAAGAGGAACAAAATTGGAAGATTCACACATCCCAATTTCAAAACTCACTACAGGGGCGCCTGGGTGGCTCAGTGGGTTGGGGCCTCTGCCTTGAGCTCAGGTCATGATCTCAGGGTCCTGGGATCAAGCGCCGCATTGGACTCTCTGCTCCGCAGGGAGCCTGCTTCCTCCTCTCTCTGCCTGCCTCTCTGCCTACTTGTGATCTCTGTCAAATAAATAAATAAAATCTTAAAAAAAAAAAACTCACTACAGAGCTATAGTAATCAAAACAATGTGATACTGGCATGCGGACAGATACATAGACCAATGAAATAGAATTGAGTCTCCAGAAATAAACCCATACACCTATGGCCAACTGATTTGGTACAAGGGTGCCAAGGCCATTCAATGGGGAAAGAATAGTCTTCTCAACAAATGATGTTGAGACAACTGGATTTCTACTTGCAAAAGAATGAAGTCAGACCTTTATCTTACACCATATACAAAAATTAACCCAAAATGGATAAATGACCTAAAATAACTATAAGAGCTAAAACCATAAAACTCTAACAAGAAAACAGGAGTAAATTTTCATGATCGTGGATTTGGCAATAACATCAAAAGCCTGGACAACAAAAATTTAAAAATATATAGGACTTCATCAAAATTTTAAACTTCTGTGCATCAAAGGACATTATCAAAGAAGTGAAAAGACAACCTACAGCATGATAGAAACATTTGCAAATCATATATCTGATAAGAATTATTAAGAATATATAAAGAACTGCTACAATGCAACAACAGAAAGAAAACACAATTCAAAAATGGGCAAAGGACTTGAATAAATATTTCTCCAAAGAAGATACACAAATGGCCAATTAGCACATGAAAAGGAGCTCAACATCATTAGTTGTTAGAGAAATGCATATCAAACCCAAAATGAAATACCATCTCATACCTCCTAGGATGGCTATAATTTTTTTAATGGAAAATAAGTATTATTAAGGATGTGAAAAATTCAGAACACTCGCACTTTGCTGGTGGGAATGTAAAATGGTGCAGCTGCTATGGAAAACAGTTTGACAGGTCCTCAGAAAGCTAAAATACAATTACCAAATGACCCAGCAATTGCATTCTAGGCAGATACCCCAAAGAATTGAAACAGGTGTTTATATACCAATGTTGATTGCAGTATTATTTACAGTAGTCAAAAGAAGGTAACAACCTAATTTCCGTCAACAGATGAATGGATAAACAAACTGCGTTAAAAACATACAATGAAATATTTTTTAGCCTTTAAAAGGAATGAGATTCTGAATCACATTACATGGATGAAACTTGAAAACATTATGTTAAGTAAAATAAGCTAGACACAAAATGACAAATTGTTCTTTCACTTATATAAAATATTTAAATGGCCTACAGGTACTTGAAAAGATGCTCAACATCACTAACCATCAGGGAAATGCCAATCAAAGACACAATGAGGTATCACCTCACACATGGTAGGATGGGATCATCAAAAAGACAAGAGATAATAATTGTTGGCTAGGATGTAGAGAAAGCAAACCCTTGGGTACCGCTGGTGAGAAAGTAAATTGGTACAGCCACTACAAAAAACAATATGGAAGCTCTTCAAAAAATTTAAAATGGAACTATCACATGAACCAGTGATCCTGCTTTTTGGGTATATATCCAAAGAAAATGAAATCACTATCTCAAAGAAATATCTGCAATGTTCATTGTGGCACTATTTACAATAGCCAAGATACAGAAACAGCCAAAGTATCCATAAATAGATAAATGGGTAAAGAAGTTTTGGTATACATATATACTAGAATATTATTCAGCCACACAAAAGGAGAAAATCCTACCTTTTGTGACAACTGGATGGACTTTCATGGCATCATGCTAAGTGTACTAAGTCAAAAAGGAAAAGACAAACACTGTATGATCTGACTCATATGTGGAATCTAAGAAACAAAAAACAAAGAAACAAAATGAACTCACAGAAAAAGAGATCAGACTTGTGGTTACCAGCAGTGGAGGGTTGGGAAAGTGGGAATGGAGGAAGGTGGTCAAAAGGTACAAACTTCCAGTTATAAGATAAACAAATACAAGGATGTAATGTACAACATGATGACTACAGCTAATATGGCTGTAAGGCATATAGGAAAGTTGTTGAGAGTACATCCTAAGAATTCTTACAACAAGGAGAAATTTTTTTTCTTTTTCCTTTTCTTCTTTCTTTTTATTTTATCTATAGGAGACAATGGATGTCAGCTGAACCTATTGTGGTAATCATTTCACAATATATGTAAGTCAAATTATCAGGCTATATACCTTAAACAAATACAGTGATGTGTGCTAATTATTTCTCGATAAAACTGGGGGAAGAGGAAAGAAAATGTGGTCTATATACACAATGGAATCTTATTCAGCTATTAGAAAAAAAAAGAAGGGAATCCTGTCATTTGCAATGGCATGCATGGACCTTGCGGCATTATGCTAAGTGAAATAATTCAGACAAAGAAAGACAAACACTGCGTCACCTCACTTATATATGGAATCTAAAAAAAACCAAACTCACAGGAACAGAGATCAGAGTCCTGGTTGCCAGATAGTAGGCAGGTAGAGAATATGGGTGAAGGTGTTCCAAAGATACAAACTTCCAGTTATAAGATAATTAAGTTCCAGGAATATATTGTACAGCATAGTGACTATAGTTGGCAATACTGATTATATTACTTGAAAGTTGCTAAGAGAATAGATCTTAAAAGTCCTCATCACAGGGGAAAAAAAATGTGTAACTGTGAGGTGCTAGATGTTAACTTGTGGTAATCATTTCACAACACACACACATATCAAGTCATTATTTGGTACACCTGAAGCGAATATGATGTAATGTCAATTACGTCTCAATAAAACTGAAAAAAAGGTGATCCTTTCCAAATGTTATCTAGTTAACTCAGCCCTATTATTATTCTTTTTGACCCAGTCCTATTATTAAAAATTCATTTTACCCAGTGTGTGGGGGGGGTCTAAAATGGGCAAATTCATAGAAACAAAAAGTAGATTAGAGATTACTAAGAACTGGGTGGAGGGGGAAATGGGGAGTTATTTCTTAATGGTTACATAGTTTCTGTGGTGATAAAGTTTTGGGAATAAAGAGTGGTGATAGTTGCCCAACATTTTGAGTGTGATCAATGCCACTGAATTTTACACTTAAAAATGATTAAAATAGCAAATTTTATGTTATATATATATGACTACAATAAAAAAAGAAAAAGAAAGATCTAATGACTGCCATTCAGGATAGTGCTTTCCTCTCTATAGAGAAGAGACAAGGATACAATTGGCAGAGGTTTATATTGGTTCATCATTTGTTTGTTTTAAAGATTATATTTTAAGTCATCTCTGCACCCAACATGGGGCTCGAACCCACAACACCGAGATCAAGAGACATACTCTACCAACTGAGCAAGCCAGATGCCCCCACTTCATTATTAATGTTCTATATGTTAAAATGATGGATACATGGATATTTTTAGCATATTTGTATATTTTTTATCTTATATATTATAATAAGAGCAGGGTATTACCAAAACACGGAGATGTACTTAAGCCTAAAGAGATGATCAGATATGGATTGCCAGAGAATCCTCAACACAACGTATAACACAAGTTCCAAGAGGTTAAAAACTATATACAATTTACCCACTACTCTATCCCCAGTATCTGGCACATAGGACGTGCTCAATATTTGCTGAATTTTTAAAAAACTAATGGCTATCAGGGCACGTGGGTAGCTCAGTTGGTTGAACATCTGACCCTTGGTTTTGGATCAGGTCATGATCAGGGTCATGAGATCAAGCCCTGCAACAGGCTCCACACTCAGTGGGAGAGTCTGCTTGGGATTCCCTCTCTCCCTCTCCCTCTGTACCACCCCATCCCTGTGCTCTCTCTCTCTCTTTCACTCTCTCAAATAAATCTTAATAAATAAATAAATAAATAAATAAATAAACAAACAAACAAACTCATGGCTATCACTCTAAGAAAATTTAATGTTTAAGAAAATCTGGATTCAGATAAATAAGTCTGGGAAGAGATATTAACTTTATTTTTTTTAAGATTTTTTTTTTTTTTAATTTGACACAGAAAGAGACAGTGAGAGAGGGAAACAAGCAGGGAGAGTGGGAGAGGGAGAAGCAGCTTCCTGTTGAGCAGGGAGCCCGATGCGGGGCTTGATCCCAGGACCCTGGGATCAGGACCTGAGCCCAAGGCAGATGCTTAATGACTGAGCCACCCAGGCTTCCCTACTTTATAACAGATTTTACAATAGAATTCTTGTACAAAACAAGCTATTTTGGTGACTATATTATATAGCATATAAAAATATGATTTCCTTATAACTTTGAATAATAAATCTATATCATAGAATAAAATCTTGGGCAACAGTTAAAGCCCTGCCCTTTGGAGTCTCACAGCCCTACCACTGATTTCCAGCCCTGCTACTCAAGTTATTTGACCTTGGACAGATCCTTGACCTCTCTTGGTTTGCTTGTATGTAAAACAGGGATTATAGCACATATATCACTGAGTTGTCATGAGGATTGAATATGTAAAGCCACCATTCTTGTACTCAATAAGTGGTTTCTCTAAAAGTTTTACCTTAGGACCAAAGGAGTAATGACTTACCACTCCCCCCACCCTTATTTTAAGATTTTATTTATTTATTTGACAGATCACAAGTAGGCAGAGGCAGGTAGAGAGAGAAGGGAAGCAGGCTCCTTGCTGAGCAGAGAGCCCAATGCGGGGCTCATTCCCAGGACCCTGAGATCATGACCTGAGCTGAAGGCAGAGTCTTAACCCACTGAGCCAGCCAGACACCCCTTACCACTTGCTTCTCAACTCATTCACTCTCCTTAAAGGACACATCACATGACCAACAGTGAACATTTAAGAAACAGCTGGGTAGGATTAATTCTGTAATCTATCATGGATAAGACAGAGTTAACTAACCATGTCTGGAAAGCCTGCCCTGAAAACGTATCTGGGCAAATTTGGAATCGACCCTCTGTTCTGGCTTTCATGAATAAGGTTCCTCAATGTCTTGGAGAATCCGTCAGGCCCCTCTCTCAAGTTTTTCTAAGTTAAAAGTAAGCAAGATCCAGGGCCCAAAAATGGGACCAGCCAGCCCCAAAAGTAGTTGTCAATGTCCACACTGCTTCCAAATACCCAGAGTTTTAAAAGAATTTTTTTTAAAAACCCAGAGTTTAAAAAGAGGGTTTTCAGAGGAGAAAAATCTGTTGGTATGCCCACATAGCAGGACAATTTTGAGTCAGTATGGATCATAGATACAATCTTAGATGTACTTCATTCATCTTCTTTAAATCCCTAAAAGGTAAACTCTTCTATCATGGAGAAAGAAATCTGTGGCACTAAGTGAGGTCGGGTGGTGTGACATGCCAAAGTAAGGGACAGTGTCCTATAATTGGGTTTCTTGGTCCAGGACTCTTCTTGGTGCTTTCCAAACTGGCCTCCTGAGAATCCCCTCAATCTTCCCAACTAAATAACTGCGGATCCTAATGCACCAGGATCCTTAGAACAAACAAGATGCCCTATTTGATTATTTGACTCCTGAGAAGCCAAACGGGCAAGAAATACCACGAGTTAACACAGGGCTGAGAAAAGATGTAACAGACCCGAGTCCTAGTCAGAACGTGGGAATAAAGTTTTGCCTCTTTTTCCCTACAGTGTGGTGGGATATTCCCATAAGGCGGCAAATTGTTGTCAGAGCAGTTATCACCACAAGGGACAACAGAGTCGAATGGTAGGCGCTTAGATAACCTTCGCACGCCAGAGAAAGGGCGGCAGCCTCTTGGAAAGGAGCTGCCAGTCATTCGGGAGCGAGGCAGCTGGGGCGCCCCAGCCCTATCTCTGGGGACACACCAGCTCTCGGTAATCTGAGGGTGACTGCTGTTTACCGCTGAGTGCTTGTGAAACTGACAAACACGCTGCGTGCGCGCGGTTCTGGCGAACAAAAAGAAAGACCGTGAAGTCCTCAGAGCAAAGAGTGACCCATCCTAAGAGACCAATTAGGATGCGAGGCCATTATCAGCCGGATCATTCCCACACATACAATAAAATTCACTTTTGTACTCTCATGGTGGGATAATCCTCACAGAGTAGTGAGGAAAATAGATTTCCCTTTGTTTGTCCCCCCCCCAACCAGCTACCCTACCCTGGGATCCGGCATCATCTTTGCAAGATAATCGTCCCTGCAAGGTACGCCAGCAGGGCCACCAGAACACACAGGGCCGCTGGCATACTAAGCCTGCCCTTTCTGGAACTGCAAGCAGTTGCTGTATTAATGCAGAATGGATGGAAGCCTGTCTGGAAAGCGCGCTAGGAAAGAACAGATTTTCACTTCCTTGCTGAGGGCTAGTGTAACAATAATCTCAACAATTAAAATTTGTAGAGCATTTACAATTTCTTTTTCTAAAAAACATTTTACTTATTTATTTGACAGAGAGGGAGAGAGAGAGGGAGGAGAAAGCACAAGCAGAGGGAGAAGCAGGCAGAGGGAGAAGCAGACCCCACTGGGCAGGGAGCCCGATGTAGGACTCCATCCCAAGACCCTGGGCTGAAAGCAGGGCTTAACTGACTGAGCCACCCAGGTGCCCCACATTTTACAAATCTCAAAGCATTTTCTTAAATATTATTTCATCTGATGGTTGAAATATTTCACTCCTGTGTAACCTGGGCCAAGTTGCTTAACTCTCAAAAGTTTTGTTCCCTTAACTGTCCAACAGGGATCAGACCACTTACTTTAGAGCACTGTTGTGAGGATAAACAGAAAGTGTGTCAGGTGGTCAGCACCATGCCCAAAGTGAAGGATCACCGAAGGTGGTTCCCGACCCTTGGCTGTGCCAGCCTTCAACATCCCATCACTCAGCACAGGCAGCCCAGATCTACCGCCGGAACCAGGTCTCCTGCCCTCCCCCACCCAGCTGTGCAAAGCAAAAAGGAGGGGAAGAGGAGAGTACTTGGCTTTACACCTGTTGTGTATTTCTGCTTGCTCCCACTCCCATGCAACATTGGATCAAACTAGCCAAACAGCTGTGAGGATGGACACAACTGAAAGGCAAAGGGTTCATTCCAGCTCATCTTTCTTTACGCTTCCAGCCTTCCCACTGCTTGTCTTTAACTTTATTCTGGTTCTGTATCTGAAACATTAGGTGATATGAAAAACAATTCTGCACAAACCCACAACTAGAGAGAGATTACCTTTAAAGCATTCTCTCAAAGAAAGGGACAACAAAATAGCCAGCTCCATAACTGAAACTAGAACAGATCGCAGTAAAACAAAAATTATTATTATTGACCAGATCTTATTCTCAACATCAGCTAAGTAACTATGTGCAAAGTGCAAAATCTTCATTTGTTGATTTCAAAGATTACATTCAATAAAATTGTCTATAATCTATTATTTTCTCAAGTTTGCCTCTCCCTAGCAGATCAAACATGAGTAATTAGATTTCTGCCTAACTAGCAGGGAGAGAAAACAGTTTCATTTTGGATAAAAATCTTCCTGGTGGATTGAATTACATGTCCTTTCCTTTACCTATCGCCATGTAGCAATGGCTTCCAGGTTTTATGTGGCTCAAAGTATCAAAATGTTATCCTATAATTTCAGCAGAAGGATGCCAGAGTTAACGTTTGATACTAATTCTAGATGGAAGGCTTATTCTTCCCAAAGCTCACTGCTTGACATCATTCATCATTTTAATTTTGATAATATCTATCATCCCCATTGTTAATGGCAGTTTTCCTTATTTTAGTAAACATGATGATAAGAATAGTAACTACCCTAGCACTGTAGAATTTAGAAAATGTTTCAGACACATCATATCTTAATCCTTACAGTTCTGTGAAGTAGAAAGTGCAGATAATATTTTTACAGAGGAAGCTGAGATTCAGAGAGGCTAACTCACTTGCTTACGATTCCCCAGTAAGAGAGACCTATAATGGACCGTCCTGTATCACATCGTTTCTTGGTAATAAATCTCCAACAGAGTACTTTGGGCCAACATTCCTGGGCTATCAGGTCATTAAATTACAGTACTACGCAAAACAGAGCCTGACCGAGAACCAAAATTCTTGTGCATTATTCAGGTGACCAAAGGATGGCATCAGTCGTGGTCTTGCATATGCATTTATGCAATTTGGGTATAGAGTAGTATATGCTGTAAACAATTTTGAGACGTTCTTTAGTGATGGCTGTAATTAAGATTTAATTAAACTAGCTTTTTTTCTGATTCTCAAAAATGATATGTTTTCCCATTCTTTTTTTTTTAATTTTTTATTTCTTTTCAGCATAACAGTATTCATTGTTTTTGCACCACACCCAGTGCTCCATGCAATCCGTGCCCTCCCTAATACCCACCACCTGGTTCCCCCAACCTCCCACCCCCCGCTGCTTCAAAACCCTTAGGTTGTTTTTCAGAGTCCACAGTCTCTCATGGTTCACCTCCCCTTCCAATTTCCCTCAACTCCCTTCTCCTCTCCATCTCCCCTTTTCCTCCATGTTATTTGTTATGCTCCACAAATAAGTGAAACCATATGATAATTGACTCTCTCTGCTTAACTTATTTCACTCAGCATAATATCTTCCAGTCCTGACCATGTTGCTACAAAAGTTGGGTATTCATTCTTTCTGATGGAGGCATAATACTCCATAGTGTATATGGACCACATCTTCCTTATCCATTCGTCCATTGAAGGGCATCTTGGTTCTTTCCACAGTTTGGCGACCGTGGCCATTGCTGCTATAAACATTGGGGTACAGATGGCCCTTCTTCTCACTACATCTGTATTTTGGGGGTAAATATCCAGTAGTGCAATTTCAGGGTCATAGGGAAGCTCTACTTTTAATTTCTTGAGGAATCTCCACACTGTTCTCCAAAGCGGCTGCACCAACTTGCATTCCCACCAACAGTGTAAGAGGGTTCCCCTTTCTCCACATCCTCTCCAACACATGTTGTTTCCTGTCTTGCTAATTTTGGCCATTCTAACTGGTGTAAAGTGGTATCTCAATGTGGTTTTAATTTTAATCTCCCTGATGGCTAGTGATGATGAACATTTTTTCATATGTCTGATAGCCATTTGTATGTCTTCACTGGAGAAGTGTCTGTTCATATCTTCTGCCCATTTTTTGACATGATTATCTGTTTTGTGTGTGTTGAGTTTGAGGAGTTCTTTATAGATCCTGGATATCAACCTTTTGTCTGTACTGTCATTTGCAAATATCTTCTCCCATTCCATGGGTTGCCTCTTTGTTTTGTTGACTGTTTCCTTTGCTGTGCAGAAGCTTTTGATCTTGATGAAGTCCCAAAAGTTTATTTTCGCTTTTGTTTCCTTTGCCTTTGGAAACATATCTTGAAAGAAGTTGCTGTGGCTGATATCAAAGAGGTTACTGCCTATACATTTTCCATTCTGATAGTACAGGAAACAATAAAGGACAAAGTGTATACCTACAGTAAACCTTTGCTCCTTTTAGAATCTCAAAGCACACGTGCACACAGGCGCACACATGCACACAGAGCTTTATATAAACAACATTATTAAAAAAGCTACCTGGCAATTTTTATTCAACAAGATCTTCAATATTGGTTCATGTCAGTACGTGAGATTCTTAACTATTTTAACTGGTGAGAGTACACAGTGCATGAATGTGCCCTTTTTTTCATCGAACACTTTATCGATAAAGTTGTAAAGCTATATCCGTTTTTTTGTTTTTCTATTATAAACTACACAATAATGAAAATTTAGGATATGTTCCTGAAACTATTACTGAATCAGAGGGTAATTCTGATGGAAAATGATGACATATACTGCCATAGCGCCCTCCTGAAATACTCAAATCTGTACTCACATGGACATTAACTAAAGGTACATTTCCCCACACTCTCAATGTCGGGTTTTGCCAAATAACTTTTTATCTTTTCTATTCTGAAAAATGAAAAATATCTTATTTTTTATTTGCATAATTTTTATAACCAGTGATATACATACTTCATAGGTTTTTGACCTATGTAATTTCATCATTTTTCAGTTTTCTTTACCTGCTTTGTCTATTTTTTCATAGTATATTGATTTTTATTCATTTATAGAAATGTTTTATGGTTTTCTTTTATATGTATTGCAGATATTTCACCTTCTTTATGTATCTTTAACGTTGTTCAAGATGGTTTTTACTTCCCAGAAGAATTTTTTACTTTTATGTAATCTAATTTATGAGTCATTTCTTCTGTACTTTTCTGTCTTGTTTAGAAAGTCTTTCCCCACCTCTAGACTGTAAAAACATTCATCCAAGTTTTCTTGGTAGGACCTCTATGGTCTCTTTAATATTTGCTCCTTTAACAATCTGGAAGTTAGTTTATTATTAACAATCAGAAGTCAAATTAATTTGTGCAGAGTTGCCAACTTGGAAAATGTTGTCATAAAGCCATTTATTAAAGAGGCCACTTCTGTCACATACTAAATTTTCATATATGCCTGTATTTATTTCTGGATTTTCTCTTCTCAATTACTGATCTGTCTATACCTATGTCAAAATCACACTACTATAATTTTTATAATAGTTTTATATTTACCATTTGGCTTTCAAGTACTCCCTTATCACCTTCCTTTTACCTAAATTTCCATTATTAAATTCATCTGGTCAACTCATACAGATTCCACTGAAGTTCTGAATTGTTAGGGAGAATTAGCTTCTATAATACTGAATCTAGAAAACACTTAAATATTTACCAGTAAGAAAAAAAAAATATTTACCAGTAAGGAGTGGTTATATAAATTGCATTCATCTATACTTACAGATTACTATATACAACCATAAACAGTTACACGGAAGAATCGTTAAGACATGATTTAGTTGTTTAAAAACAGGTCTCAGGAACTCTGCCTTGGAGAAGTGGAATAGCCATACTTATCCCTATCCCTCTCTCTATGTACCGCTGAAAATCTTGGACATTAAATATAAAATAAATGTAAGAAGACTGAAAAGTGCAGAAAGGAAAACTGACTTGGGACCTTGACATTATATGAATTCCCTGGATATTCTTTTGCTTTGTATATCCCAGAGGGGAACTAAAGAAGCTGGTAGCCTGGAAATTCCAACAGGTACAAATAAAAAAAGCCCCAACAAAATCTTCCTCTAGCTGGGGTACCAGAAAGACAGCAGTTTAGTAAGATAGAAAACTTTTAGACAATAATACTGTACATCAGCCAGACACTACAGTAAAAATCTGTGATCTCCACCTCCAGTGATGAAAAAAAAATTCCTAGAAGAAAGACTGGACTTCCACTCTCAGTGAGCTTCAACAAAGTGGTCCAATATTCTCTCCAGGGTGGTATAAGAGGAGGCCTAGTAGAGCGTCAGGATTTTCACCATTGCCCAGCAGTCAAGAGGCCACCTCCACCACAGTGTCAGTGGAGACTGAAAGGAACCAGGACTCCCACTCCTACCTAGCAGTAAAAGGAGCAACCCTTCAGGTGTCCATGGAGGCTGAGTGGGGAACTTGGACTTGTACATTCACCTGGCAGTATTGGGGCAGTGCTCCTCCCATCCACCTTCTATTGCTAAAGTAGTACCAGAGAAAGCCAGCTTAAACAGAGGTTTAAATAAGATCTGGAGTCTTATAATATAGGACAAAAATGTCCAGATTTCAATTAAAAAAATCATTCATCATATCAAGAACCAGGAGATCTCACGATGGGTGGAAAAAAAAATAGAGGCCAATACTGATATGATAGCGATATTAGAACTAATCACAAGGATTTTGAAGCAACCATGATAAAAATGCTTCAGTGAGCAGTTATGAACTCATTTCAAACAAATGAAAAAACAAGAAGCCTCAGCAAAGAAATAGAAAATCTCATCAAAGAAATAGAAAATATAAGAGCCAAATGGAAATTTTAGAACTGAAAATGCAATTACTAAAAAAACTCAGTTGGTGGACTCAACACAAAATAGAAGAGACAGAGGAAAGAATCAGTAAACTGGAAGACAGAACCACAGAAAGTAATATGAAGAAGAGAGAGAAAATACACTAGGAAAAGAAATTTACAGCATAAAGAGTTACAGAATAAAAGCTTTATCTGTGAAAGGCAAAACACACACACACTCACGCACACACACACGCATGCACACCCCCCCAGCACACACAATTACTTGTAAGTAAACTCAGAGAAAGGGGCCTAGAGGTTGTACATGTTATATCTAGGGAGAGATTGAGTTGAAGGTTGATAAAGGGGGAATTTTATCTTTTGCTGTGTTTTTCTGTATTATTTGAATCTGTCGTACTAGGACATTAATGTTATTTGCATAATATAATATATTCCCATACTAAAGAAAGATAGCCTTTTTGTTTATTCCAAGATTTCTTTTTATGTTCCACAGTTGAGTTTTATAGTTTTCTTTATATAAGTGCCAAAAACATTGTTAGACTTTCCTTGAGTATCTGACATTCTTTTGCTTCTCTTCTGAATGACATTTTTCCCATTGTATTTTCTGACTGGTTTTTGTTGGTACACAAGAAAGATCTTGATTCTAATAAATTTATTTTTAATCCACTTTGATTTCTAAAACTTATCATTTATAGATTTTTAGATGATATACTTGCTACAGTTATATAGAGAGAGTCTTTTTTAAAATTTTTTAAAATTTTGTTTCATTTTAAGTAAGCTCCATACCCAGCATAGGGCTTGAACTCACAACCCTAAGATCAGCTGGCTCTACCAACTGAGCCAGCCAGGTGGCCCTGCTACAATTATATACAGAACCATCATCTGCAAATAATTATACCTTCTCCTCCTTTACCATATTTTTCCTGTTGTGTTCTCCTGTTTCATTGCATCACCTCCAACTCATAGAATAGTATTAACCAATAGTTAACCAATATTTACTTATAACATTAATAGAAATCCTTTCAGTGTTTCACCCTTAAGTGATCCTTGATTGACTGATCCATTTATTCTGCTTTTTAGCTATCTACCATGTGCAAGGCATTGTGCTAAACTCTGAAGATCTGACAATAAGCAAAGCCAGACATGTCCCTATACTCACAATGCCCTTAGTCTAGTGGGAGAGACGACATTATCAAGTCATTGTACTCATTCATATCTAATTACAAATTGAGATAACTGCTAGGAAGAAAAGCAACGAGATGTGTTCTATGAGAACACAAGAATATAAAGGAAGAAGAGGTACTCCTTTATGTCATAACTAAAGAAGAATTCCATTAAGCCCATTTCAATTCTACAAACTTTTCTCCTAAGAGAATATAGAGGAATTGAGTCTCAGATACCCAAATCCTTATGACTGCTCAGTGGTGCAAATACCACTTGCTCTTTGATTTTGAGTCAGGATGTATTTCATATTAACTAATAAGAGCTATTATTTGTAGAGTGTCTAGCTCTGTGGTACTTTGCATCTTATCAAGCCTCCCAACCACCATTTAACACAGGTATTACTGTCTCTATTTTACCCTCAAGAGAGTTCAAGTGGGCAAGCTGGGCATGTTTCAGGGCATAGATGATTATCAGGTGATGTCCAGATTGCTACTGATCGATGACTCTTACCGTACAACAAGGAGTTTGGTAAGACTAGGCATTGACAGACTTTTTATATCATTAGACTGTATACTTCTTGAGTGTAGAAATTAGGTTTTAGCTATGTTTATATTCCCAGTACCAAACACAGGGCCAGGCATTTAGGAAGTATTTATTAAATTATTCACTGAGGGGAGCCTGGGTGGCTCAGTCATTAAACAACTGCCTTCGGCTCAGGTCATGATCCCAAGGTCCTGGGATGGAGCCCAGCATTGAGCTCCCTGCTTGGTGGGAAGCCTGCTTATCCCTCTCCCACTCTCCCTGCTTGTGTTCCCTTTCTCACTGTCTTTTTCTGTCAAAAAAAATAAATAAATAAAATCCTTGAAAAAAAGATTGTGTTCATTGAGGGGCATCTGGGTGGCTCAGTCAGTTAAGTGTCTGTTTTCA
Organism: Lontra canadensis; assembly: GCF_010015895.1. Lineage (NCBI taxonomy): Eukaryota > Metazoa > Chordata > Mammalia > Carnivora > Mustelidae > Lontra > Lontra canadensis. The sequence continues at coordinate 15,591,533 of NW_022631036.1, forward strand.
ACTCAGGTCATGATCTTAGTATTCTGGAGTCAAGGCCAGCATTGGGCTCCCTGCTCAGTGGGGAGCCTGCTTCTCCAGCCCCTGCTCCCCTCTGCTTGTGCTCTGTCAAATAAATAAATAAATAAATAAATAAATAAATAAATAAATAAGGATTTTTTTTTTTAAAGTTCCTTGAATGTTGAATGAATGGCTTAATCATAGGTTGCTATGCCTACATAGACTAAGAGCCTCAAAAGTCTTAATATTCCCATCTTGTCTAAATTAACATACTAAGTCAGATTTTTATCAGGTTGTAGGACTAGGAAGGTTTTTACATTTGGTTATTTACATCTTAAATTCTAATCCAGTTTCAAAGTATTGTAACATTGTCTAACTAAAATGCAATTAATAAGTATAAACATTCTAAAGTAAAATTTAAAGAATATTTAGGTAGGTAAAGAGTAACTTTTGAAAACTAGTTAAATTTAGTTACTCTAAATTCTGCTTAGTTTCTTTCCCAGTATAAATAGGCCTCCATTTCTGTCTGAGGAGGCTAACCCTGCTTTGCCTGAAGAATCTAAAATGGCCTCCCCTGAAGTAGTTGCCTTAAAAGATACCTCTGAGTCTCCTGCCACCTCTCTTTGTTTCTAGTTCTAGATTCAAGTGCCAGCAGGCTCCAAAGAGTGAGATACAAACCATGACCCATGAGCAAGTATAATATACAAAAGAACTGTATAATTTTTCTAATTTACGCAGACAGAAATTTGGAGAATATGTGTGGGAATGGATATCAAGAGGGTTGATAATGGTAGAAGGAATATAAAATTTGATCAGGTCGAATGTTTTGTTATGGGTCCACTAAACAGAGATTCTAGATTCAGTGTTTTACCTTAAAGGGTTAGAAAGAGCTCAATAGTTTATTTGGTAGGTGGGCTAAAACACAGACCAATAAGTTGCCTACAACAAATGAAGTAGAAATTCCAGAACTGCACTGGTATACTGTAGAGGAAAATACCCAAAAGCATAGGAAGATTAAAATGTTAGAGTGGAGTTATTTGTAAGACCTGGTCATTAACCCAGGAGGCTTTAGAGGACATACCTCTCACCATGACCATGAGAAATTTGTAAGGGGGAACCCCAGCATCCTCTAGTGCTCTAACTTGAATCATTAAAGCAGAGTCATTATTCCTCAGTCAATTTCCATACTTGAGGAACCAGTTTATAGACTCAGAACCTTTTGAATTAAGGGGAAGATGCATTCCTTGAGGAAAGACACTGCTACTCACCCAAAAATTTTTATTATCAATCTTTCCTCCAGTTGTTTCCAAAGGGAAAAAAATCAGATTTTTCAGGGAATACTAGACAGTAACTCTGAAAAAACACTAATTCCAGGAGTCCCAAAATATCATTGAAATCCATCAGGTATCAACAAGAAAGCATTTGCCAGACCACTAGCTACATACCAGGTACCAGAGGATGTATTCCTTTGCTCAACAAAGGAAATCACACCTGAAACAGCAGCTGTGATTGGAGTCACCACCTGGCTAAGGTGTTGATAAACCACTGTCATTCCCAGAGATCCATCTGTTTTCTGCATCAAGTTACCATGTGACCTAAACTGCCCATGATTAACTGGGTGTTATCTGACTCACCAACCCATAAAACTGAGTGTGCACAGCAGCACTCTATCAATTGGAAGTGGCATATACAAGATTAGGCTCAAGCAGGCCTTGAATGCGTAAGTAAGTTACATGAGGAAATGGCCCGAATTCCCATGACCCTCATTCTGGCTACATTACATTCTCTCTCCAAGCCTGCACATCTGGCCTCATAGAGAGTTACTTTCAACCAGTTGACAGAAGAAGAGAAAGCAGAAGCTGATTTACAGATCGTGCTGTAGAATATGCAGACACCACCCACAAACAAATGACTGCACAATACAGCCCCTTTCTGGGACACCCCTGAAGGGCAGTAGTGAAGGGAAATCCTCCCAGAGTTGGGGGGGAGCAGGAAATGGAGCAGTGCATCTGGTTGTTCATTTTCCTTGGAAGGAGAAAATGGCCAAAGATATGAGTCTATATGGATGCATTGGCTAAGGCCAATATTTTGGCTGGATGGTCAGGGACTTACAAGGAAAATGATAGGAAAAATTGATGACAAGGAGGTTTGGAGAAGAGGTATGTGGACAGAACTCTTAAATGGGCAAAAAACTTGAGGATATTTGTGTTCCATGTGAATGCTCACCAAAGAGTGACTCAGCTGAGGAGAGTTTTCATAATCAGGTGGGTAGGATGACTCGTTCTGTCCCCAGCCACTCCTGTCGTTGCCCGTTGAGATCGTGAACAAAGTGTCCATAATAGCAGGAATAGAGCAACATGGACTTCCACTCGTGGAAGCAAATCTGGCTCTAGCCACTGCTCAGTGGCTTCCCGCAACAAAGACTAACACTGGGTCTCAAATATGGTGCCGTTCCCTGGGGTGATCAGCCATTTACCTAGTGATAGGCTGATTACATTGGGCTGCTTCCAGCATGGAAGGGGCAGTGTTTTGTTCTTAATGGGGCAAACACTCTTGGTAAGGATTTACCACTCTGGTAATGCACTTCTTCTACCCAAACTACCATCCATGGGCTATAAGATGCCTTATTTTACTATCGCAATATTCTGCACAGGATTTCTTCTGATCTAAGAACTCGCTTAACAGCAAAGGAAGTGCAGCAGTGGGGCCACACTCACGGAATTCATCAGTTTTACCACCTTCATCAATCCGAAAGAGCTGGCTTGACGGAACAGTGGAATCACTTTCAAAAACTCAGTTACAGTGCCAGCTCAGTGGCCACCTTGCAAGCCCGGAGTAATGTCTTCCAAGAGTCTGTATATGTCTAAGTCAGTACATCCAATATTAACCCCTAGTGATCCACCTAAGGAAAAGCTTTGTTTCCCATCCTCATGACCCTATGATTTCCTGGTCTCGAGATCTTTGTTCCAAATGGAAGAATGCTTCCACAGGAGATAGAACAATGATTCCACTGAACTGGAATGTAAGACTGCCACCTGACCACTCTGGACTTGTCCTGTTTTTGGATTAACAGGCAAAGGAGGAACTTACTGTTCTGCCCTGGGTGACTGATCCTGATTCGTGAAGGGGAACTGGGCTGCTAGTACACAATGGCGATACAGAATGGGAGAGATCCCTTAGAACATCTCTTAGCACTCCCATACCCTTTGATTAAAGTCAATGGAAAACTACAATAACCACTTAAAGTGGGACTGCTAATGGCCAACCCTTTGGGAATAAAGGTTTAGTTACCCCACCAGGCAAAGAACTACAACTAGCTGAGGTGCTTGCTGAGGGCAAAGGGATTATGGACTGGGTAGAGGAAGTAGGTGGTTATAAATTGTAGGAGCGTTGACAATACTGACTCCATCTTCGGCCCTCTATCTTGTTCATCTCCACTAGATGATCTCTCTTGGGGTTACGAGTACTGAGCCCCTTGGAGATCAATAAACATACCTTAGAAAAGCCTGCCAAGGCCAGAGTGGGTGGGGGGAGGGGCTTGCTTCAGCCTCCCATGAATTTGTTAGAGATAACACGGTCTTTCCCTCTCCAGACACACAAATGGCTTCATGAGGTCTGTTAAATGTCAGCTGTCAATTAGGTGCACGTGAACCCGCAGATCTCACTACAAAGCCGTCTTGCACATCCTCTCATTCCATAAAATCTGTAGACTAAGGTCCAGACTTTGCAGGCAAGACCTGCACAGCTCCAAAGTGTCACCCATCTGAACCACCCTGTCAGTAAGTTATCCTGAATAAAATGCTGTGTAAACTGTATGGAGTTATTGGCTTCATTTTTCAGTCTCAAAGTGCCTTCTCGGTGCAGAGGACAGTTCCCCTCCCTACTTCTTTAAATTATTTACTCATTTGAGAGAGAGAGAACAGGAGCAGGGTTGGGGGGAGGTGGAGGGACAGAGGGAGAGGGAGAAGCAGGCTCGCTACAGAGCAGGGAGGCCATTGCAGGACTTGATTCCAGACCCTGGGATCATGATGTGAACTGGAGGCAGATGCTTAACCAACTGAGCCACCCAGGCAGCCCTCCCTCCTCGATATTTTCAAACATAAATACTAGCTATGACCACAGGACTAGTTGCAGAAGACTGAAATTTTTATGACTATTTCTTCCTTCTTTGGTTATGAATATGTATATTTATATATATATACACAGTTAACATGTTTTTCTTCCTTCACTTACCCCCTTATCATGTAACATATAAGATGTGTTAATAATAGTTAACTTTAGGGGCACCTCGGTGGCTCAGTGGGTTAAAACCTCTGCCTTTGGCTCAGGTCATGATCCCGGGGTCCTGGGATCGAGCCCTGCATCGGGCTCTCTGCTCAGCAGGGAGCCTGCTTCCCTCTCTCTCTGCCTGTCTCTCTGCCTACTTGTGATCTGTCAAATAAATAAATAAAATCTTAAAAAAAATAGTTAACTTTACATTATAGTATTTACGTTATAGGATATCAAGGAGAAAAGCAAACATCACTCAAGGACTTCTGTGGAAAGCGTTACTGTGTTTTGGCTATATGTAAGAAAACTGTATCATGTCAGACAGAAATTTGACTTCACTATTGTGCTCTTTAATTGGTTAAATATGATTTCCTCTTTGAACAAATTTATAATATATAATTCTTTTAACATATTTGTAACTGCTTTGAAGACTTTGTCTGCTAAATCCAACATCTGGGACTACTCAGAGGCAGTTTCCCATTGACAGTTTTTCCCCCTGAGTATGTATCATATTTCCTTGTGGGGTTTTTATTTTTGCACACTTTGTAATTTTTTTAGAAATTTTTACATTTTATTACATTTTGGTGATAAAATGTAATTTTATTACATTTTTAAATTTTTTAATTTATTTTTATTTTTATTTTTTTATTTTTACTTTTTATTATTTTTAATTACATTTTTACATTTTATTACATTTTGGTAATAAATTATGCAATTCTAGATTCTGATTTTCTTTCTTTTTCCCTCCTAGGATTTTTGTTGTCGCTGGCTTTGTATTGTTGTTGCTGTTGTTTTAAGTAACCCCCCCAATGTAAGGGGCCACAGATGTCACTGATCAGGGATGTTTAATTCTCACTTTTATCTTTTGGCCTCACTTCCTAGCAATCATCCCTGTGGTTGCAGAGCTTGGTGGTGAGGGAATGATTAGTCAGAAATATTCAAATACCTCTAACTCTGAAAACTTCCATTCTTTGATGATAGGTCAGCTTGCTACTTGGTTTAATGATGCACTTAAAGTTTGGGCAGTTTTCAAGTATGCCCACACTTTCACTTTCTGCTATAGGGCCCTCTTGGTCTTCACAGCACATGCCTCCAAGTTCCCAGATGGCCAGAGAAGTTTGGAATTCCAACCAAGATTTATCTTATTGCCATTAAGTGCAACAGCCAAGACCTGGAAACAACCTAAGTGCCCACTAATAGATGAATGAATAAAGAAGTTGTGGTATAATTCTATTCTATTCTATTCTATCCTATCCTATTATATTCTATTCTATATAATGGGATATTATTTAGTCATGAAAAATGAGGAAATCCTGCCATTTACACCAACATGGACAGACCATGACAGCATTATGCTAAGTAAAATAATTGACAGAGAAAGATAGTATATGATTTCCCCTTTATGTAGAATATAAAAAAAGAAAACAAATCAAACTCCTAGAAAAAGAGATCAGACCTGTGGTTATCAGAGGCAGAGGTTCAGGGGAGGGGGAGTTGGAGGAAGGACGTCAAGAAAGTACAGACTTCCCAGTGTAACATAAACAAATACTAGCAATGTAACGGACAACATAGCTTGTGTTAACACTACTAAATGATCTATAGGAAAGTTGTCAAGAGTAAATCCTAAGAGTTCTCATCACAAAAAAATTTTTGTTGTTTTATTTTTTCTTTGTATTATATCAGTGATGGATGCTAACTGAACTTATGCTATAATCATTTCACAATGTATATAAGTCACACCATAATGCTGGGTACCTTAAACTTACACAGTGATGTATGTCAATTATATCTCAGTAAAAATAGATTTGAAAAGAGTTAGATTATTGCTAAGATCTGTTAAATTTCTGGGTGGTCTTGCTATGCCTTTTGCTTCAACCAAGACCTCAGGCTAAGAGAGCTGCAGGCTTTTCCTGTTAGCTGAATGTGGGTTTTCTATCCACTACTCCAAATCAGGTTAGCCTCTTCTGGCTCCTGGTTTTCAGAGCCAGTACCATCCTAATAAGCCAAGAGCCCCAGCAGGATAGGGTAGAAGATGGAGATGGCCCCTGGACACTCCCTCTTTTAGCGAAGCCTCCCATTCTTCAGCAGTTTTTAAAGAACATACGGTTTTCAATTTGTTGTTTGCCTGAGCCCTATAGATTCCCTGAGCCCTAAAATGATTGATTTTGAAAGTTCTGTACAGTTTTATAGTTGATTTGGGGGGAAAATTGATTTGTCAATCTCCTCACTTCTCTATAGCTAGAAATCCATCTTCATAAAATTTAAGCCTGTCTGAACTTAAAATAATTTTCTAACAGTCTGAAATTCTCTGCCCTTGTCAGAGATACTTTAAAGATGTTTTTCCAATCTCATACCCTTATATTGCTTCATTCACTGTAACTATAAACGTTGGATTTATTTTACCTCATCATTTTTTACTCTATTATTTTTCATAACATGGCTTTCCAATCTTCCAAGAGAATAAAATAGTGTACAAACTACTGTTTATTTAATATAAAGACTTAATGGAAGTTATCAGGATTATTATGTTGCAGTCAAGTCATCAATGAAGAAAAGGAGAAATGGGAGGAAAGGAAATTTCTATCCAGGAATAAAGAATGTCTTCGTACATTCATTTAGTAAGCAGTTAAGTGTCCCCATATGTGCAGAAGTAATTCTAAGAAGAAAGAGAGGGAAAGAGTAAAGTCCTATTTGTTGAGGACTACTCTGTGCCAGCTCTAGGCTAGGTCCTTTACCTGTGATATCTTATTTATTTCATAACCCTAGGAGCTAAGTTTTGCCACCTACATTTTACAGAGGAAAAGCCGAAGCTCACAGAAATCAGGTCAATTGCCCGAGGATAGGAAGTTCATAAATAACAGAACTCCCGGCACTAAGCTGGCTCAGTCAGTGGAACATGCAACTTCTGATCTCTGGGTTGTGAGTTTCAGCCCCTCATTGGGTGTAGAGATTACTTTTAAAAATGTAAATATATACATACGTACATAAAAATAAAACTATTCTGACTCCAAAGCTCCACATTGATTCTCAAGGGATTATTGATTGTTGGATTGTTTTTTCTATATGTTAGGTAGGAAGAACATTGAATTAGAAACAACAATGTAAGGTGCATGGGGCTTTCTCTGAGATTCAGTCAAGTCTTGCTTGACTCTGAGAAAATAGATAATATCCAACTGTATCTCAATGAAAATGAAGTACAGCTATTACTATTTAAAAAAAAAAATGGGGGTGGGGGCACCTAGGTGGCTCAGTTGGTTAGAGTGTCTGCCTTTGGCTCAGGTCATGATCCCAGGGTCCAGAGATCAAGCCCCACATCGAGCTCCCTGCTCAGCAGGAACCCTGCTTCTCCCTCTCCCACACCCCCTACTTCTGTTCCCTCTCTCGCTGTGTCTCTCTGTCAAATAAATAAAATCTTTTAAAATAAATAAATAAAATTTTAAAGATAAATAAATAAATAAGTTTTTTTGTGACTTTACTTATCCTAAGATGACTAGGAGAAAGGAATGTAGGTTTTTGTTTTTGTTTTTAGCATTCTTACTGCTTCTGGTTTGGTTCTGTAAATTGACTAGCAGTTTAAAATGAAACTGGAAAAAAGGAGAGGAGAGGTGGGAGGAGGGGCAAGGGGAGGGAAGGAAAGGAATTTTTAACACTTAAAAGGAAAAAGCAATCTGTATGTTTACTTCTAAGTCAGTCCAGCTGAGGGAAATTTAGGAATCTTTGTCCTGCTTCATAGCCTTCCTGATAGGAAGAGGAATTCTTTGGGATTGTATGTGGCGAAATTTAGAAACCAGACCACATCAAAGGACTGTGAGAGAAGGGCTAGACAGGCAGTTGACCGAGGACTCAGGAAGTGGCTCCTACCATCTGACTGCCAAGATGCCCCATGATTCTTCTCAGTGTTACTAAACCTCTTATGATCTCCAGGAGGCAAAATTTCACACAAAATATTGGCTAGTAAACACACATACACATACATGCCCACACACAAGTTCCACTGGAAATACGGTATGAGTACAGAGATAAGAAAATGACCTGTGAAGACCAGCATGACTGAACTGGAAGGACAACATAACTGCAAAGTATCTGTAGTAGAACCTAGTGAACTAACGTAGGTTCTTTTTTTTTTTTTTTTTTTTTTTTTTTTAAGATTTTCTTTATTTGTCAGCGAGCGAGTGCACGCACACAAGCAGGGGAGACAGAGGGAGAAGCAGGTTCCCCACTGAGCAGGGAGCCCAATGCAGGACACGATCTCAGGACCTTGGAATCATGATCTGAGCTGAAGGCAGACACTTAACCAACTAGCCACCCAGGCATCGCTAATGTAGTGTCATACTGACACTCCAGGAAAGACAGACCCTTCCAGATCATGACTGTATTCAAAGGGTTTGAGTAGAGAGAAATAAAATGCAGAAGGACTAGCTACTGAGTCTATCTCAATAGCACAGAGGTAAGACAGACTATGGACGAGAGCAATAGCTTGAGAATTGAAAAAGAATAAGGAAAGGAATAAAATGAGGCATAGAGAAAGAATAATCAGAATTTGATACACAATTGAACATTGGAGGCTGAGCTAAAGGATGAGTCAAAAACAATTTCGTGACTCTCATACTAGGCAGCCAGAAGGATGGTGAGACTAGGAAGGCTCTCAGGATGTAAATAATAGAAAATATATTCAGTTTGGAACCAACAAACATTTTGGCACTATTATCATATACAAGCAGAGATACAATATGGATAGTTAGCTGTCCACAAATGTAGAACTAATAAGGAACCAAAAAAAAAAAAAAAAAAGGCCTCCGAGAATTATCCTGGGTGACTAAAGCCAATCTCAAAAGGTTACATATTTCCATTATTCCATTTATATCATGTTCTCAAACTGATAAACTTATGGAGATGGGGAACAAATTAGTGGTTACGAGGGACTTTGGAAAGGAAAGGAAGTAGAAATTACTATAAATGGATAACATAAAGGAACTTTGTCATGATGGATTAGTTCTGTATCTTGATTGTGGTCATAACACAACCTACATACGTGATAAAATTGCATATACCTACACATACATATGTACACATATGCAAGTCACTGCATATAAAACTGGGGAAACCTCAATATCATTATACAAGATGATATAACATTTCATTATATCAGATGCTATTATTGGAGGAAAACTGGGAGAAAGGCACACAGGATCTCTACCAGTTTTTGCTGCAAGTCCCATGAATCTATAATTATTTGAAATAAAGTGGGGGATAAAGCCTGTGCCAAGAGACACAAGAATGTTAGGTTTAGCCAAGAGCAGCTAATTTATTTCTGGCTTTATTGAGGTATAATTAAATTAAATTCTAAGATATTTGAAGTAGACAACATGACAATTTGATATACATATACTGTGAAAGGATTCCCATCATCAAGTTAATTAACACATCCTTCACCTCACATAGTTGTTTTTTTTTTTTCCTGGTGAGAACATTTCAGTTTTCCCTCTCTTAGCAAATTTCAATTAATACAGTGTTATCAACTATAGTCACCATGTTATACATTAGATCCTGAGACTTTATTTATCTTATAACTGTAAGTTTTTACCTTTTTACCAACACTCTCTCTATTTCCCCCAATCCTCAATCCCTGGCAACCACTTTTCTGCTCTGTTTCTATGAGTTCAACTTCTTTTTAAAGATTCCACATATAATAGATATTCTGTGATATTTGTCATCCTCTGACTTAGTTCACTTGGCAAAATGCCTCCAATTTCATCCACGTTGTTACAAATGACAGTTTCCTTCTTTTTTTTAGGCTGAATAATATTCCGTTGTGTATATGTGCCACATCACCCTAATTAATTCATCTGTTGGTGGGCATTTAGGTTGTTTCCATACCTTGGCTATTGTGAACAATGTATGAACATGGGAGTACAGATATCTCTTTGGAATAGTGATTTCATTTCCTCTGAATATTTACCCAGAACTGGGATCGCTGGTTCATAGGATAGTTCTATTTTTAATTTCTTGGGGAACCTCCATACCATTTTCCATAGAGCTACACCAATTGACATTCCCACCAACAGTGCACAGGGTTCGCTTTGGTTAGTTTTTGTCTTGTTGACCATAGTCATTCTAACATGTGCCAGGTGGTTTCTCATTGTGGTTCTGATTTGCATTTCCCCTTTTCAGGCACCTCTTGACCATTTGTGTATCTTTTTTTAATTTAACTTCAATTAGCCAACATATAGCACATTGTTAGTTTTTGATGTAGTATTCAATGATTCATTAGTTGTGTATAACACCCAATGCTTATCACATCACTTGTGCCTATCACCCAGTTACCCTATCCCCACACCCACCTCAGAAAAATGTCTATTCAGGTCTTTTGCTCATTTTAAAATTAAATTATTGGATTTTTTGCTATTAAGTGTGTGAGCTCCTTTTGGATTTGGGGTATAATTTTGGATAGTAATCCCTTACAGAATATATAGTTTGCCATCCAGAAGCAGTTAATTTTAGAAGATTTTCTGTAGCGTGGTGAAGACAAAAGCCAAAAATATAAGAGATTAAAAAAGGAAATGCTATACATACACAATGGAATATTGTTAAATCATAAAAGAGAATGAAAACTAGTCATTTATGACAACATGGATGGACCGTAAGGGCATCATGCTAAGTGAAATAAGTCAGACAGAGAAAGACAAAAAACACTTATATGCAGAATCTTAAAAAACAATACAACACAAATCCCAAGCTCATAAGACACAGAGAACAGATTGGCAGCTGTCGGAGGCAGGAAGTGGGGGGTGATGCAGTGGTTGAAGGGGGATCAATAGGTACAAATTTCCAGATATAAAATAAGCAAGTCATGGGGGTGTAATGTACAGCCCGGTGGTTATAGTTAATAATACTATACTGCATATTTGAAAGTTGCTAAGAGAGAGTGCTTCTTAAATGTTCTCATCACAAGGAAAAAAATTTTCTAACTATATATGGTACAAGATGTTAACTAGACTTATTGTCGTGAGCACTTTGTACTATACTACAAATACCAAAGCATTATGCTGTACACTGAAACTAATATAATGTGGTATTTCACTTGTATCTCAATAAGGGGGAAAAAGGGAAGGAAATGCATGGTGAAGAGTTATCTTCTTCCAACTAAACCCAATTAATCCGCAGTCTGTTCCTTAATGTTGTATCCCACAATGCTTCATAACATTATAATCTATACCAATCAAAATGGAAAAGGCTTTTGGAATAAAGGAAAAAGGGAAGATTTCTCTAGGCTGCAACAAACAAAAGCAAATACCATTTGAGGAGATTTGAGAGGTGCCATACCTTAACATCTGATTTGTTGAAACTGATTGCAAGAGGAATATAAATGGAAGTTTCCCTGCCTTTTTCTAACTCATTGTCCCCCAAGGAGAATTCATTTTTCAACCAGGAATGAACATCCTGCAAACCAGGATTGGGGGATATCAAGGACTTAGTATCAAATGGATTATTATCACAGAGCAGAGCCTTATAATTAATATAATAAACAGCTACATTTTTGCTTTCTGGTCCCTTCATGGTGTACTCAGGGTTAGAATTATAGGAAAGCAGGAGAGTACTTTGCAGAATAACTTATGTGATAGGAAGTCGCTAGTGTATTTGCAGCTCAGCATGTGGGACCAAAGAAGTTCAACTCATTGTCTGATCTGAAAATAATCACCCTTGATGCAAAATCCTATTAGGTTCAGAAATTCAATATATAAGACAAAATGTTTCTACTCCTCTGAAAAGTCCCTATTGCAAAAACTGATATCTGAAGACCTTACTGTCTAAAATCTGATTCATCTCACTCCAACTCTCTTTTCCAAGCACTCCTTGAACAATGTATTTATATATAATATATATGTAAATATTTATATATATATTCACAAAACACATACATGTATATATTGTTCCCCTCAAGAATGGTTTCCTTCTAATTTCATGATAGAAAACTTTCCTTTGTCTTTTGATAACAGCCATAATATTTCATGAACAAATGCACTTTTATTACTAACTTGGGGAAAAATCTTGAATAAAATTGCTCATCTGCTTTGGTTTCGTATAAATCAAGATTAGTGTTTCAGAGTAAAATATTTATGTTTATTTTGTAAAGATTTTATTTTTAAGCAATCTCTATACCCAATGTGGGGCTCGAACTCCCAACCCAGAGATCAAGATTCGCATGCTCCATTGACTGAGCCAGTCAGGCACCCCTGAAAAGAGAATCTTTAAATTTTATAACTGGAAGAGACCTTAAATGGTTCCTTTTTTTTTTTTTTACAGATAAACTGAGGCACAAAGAAGTTAATTTCTCAAGTCTATGTGAATAATAAGTTTAGAGAAACAAGAAGCCCATCTAATATTTTTAGTACCGTTCTTAAAAGCTGAAATCTAGTCTTTGTAGTTTTGCTCCACCGTGCGCGCATGTGCGCACACACACACACGTGCCAAAACTACTACACTACTCCTACTGTATTCACTATTCTAAACAATCCTGCAATGAATATTCTTCTACATGTCTCTTTGTGCACATGTGTAAGTGTCTCTTTGGGATAAAGATCTAGAGGAGAATTGCTATAAATATTGACAAACTGTAATTGAATTACTAAATATTGACAATTTTCTTTCTAAAATGGTTGCCTGATTTTTACTCCCACCACAGTCTGGGTCCCCATTTGGTCTACTCATGCATTTTAACTTAGGCCAGTCTGATGGATATGGATAGGATCTTATTGTTCGGAGTTAAATTTCCTTGATTACTGTTTATATTGAGCACCAATTCATATGTTCATTGCCCATATTGGATTTCTTCTTTGCCAATTTCTGCCAAAAGTTGATCAGTAGTTCTTTATATGGTCTGCATATACTAATCATTTGTTGCTGTCATGCATTGTAAATATCTTCTCCTACCTAGTCTTATTCATTTCCAGCAACCAGAATACCTGGAAAAACCTAAAATACAGAAAAATGTACAAAGTTTTTAAAGACAAGGAGGAAGATGAGAGAAGGAGGGGAAGACCAATTTCATACCTTGTTCTGGCTAAGACAGGCATTTGAAGAAGGTTCCACAGCAGATTTGATAAGACTAATCATCAAATCATTTTAGCTCAAGATATCAGATTAATTGATTTATTAATATTTCTACAATCATAACTTCAGTGTATTAGTTGGTGGTGGTGCTGATAGTGGTAATGATGATGGTGGCTTTTTATTTTATATATTGGTTTTTTTGGTGCCTCTGGGCAACTATTTTTTAACCAAAGGTGATTTTTTAAATTTTTTGCTTGCTTTTTAGCAAGTCAGTACAGTTGACAAAGGCTCATGAATAGGTTAGTAAATGTTAGTTTATAATCCCTTAAGATTATTTCATTACTGTTTTTTTTCTTTATCCCCACCCCTTCCTTTCTTTCTCTAGAAGGCACAATTACATAAAAGGTACATAGAGTCCACATTTGCTTTCCTCAGGCATAGGAATTATTCTGGGCTCTTTCCATACAGGCAGTATTCTCCTAGACCTTCTCTATAGATGCCAATTAGAAGATTAGCATCTTTTCTCTCTCCCTCTTTGCTATTAAATAGTCACACAAAAGCTGAGCTGACAAATTACTCTCTCCATGGTGCTCGACAAAGACAGACAATAGATCATCATCATTTACTATACTCAAATCCTATTAATCACAGATTAATGAGAACATGTCTAGTGGGGAAGAAATTACCAGAATGTGGGCCTATTGGCTTGTTACTCATGTAACATCTGCTCTGGCTTTACCTTTAGTGTCATGTCATCTTTTATCACATTGAAATAATGTTTGCTCCAGAAACATAATTAAGATAATGGCGCAGATTCAGAGCCCTTCCCTTAATAATTAAAGAACTGGGGTTATATTTCTTAGTCCGATGGCTTTTAAAAAACTAATTTCCCTCTGTTCTTGATTATTTCCTTTTTCTTTTGCTCATAATGATCTATCAAATCTTCAGGGTTTTTTTTTCCCCTCTCTGTAAGCTATGTGATTAATACTCATTCCCAAAACTAGGACAAAGTCAGAGTTTGAGTTCTCTTTTCTATTGAGGAAAAACTCACATAACATAAAATTCATTGTAATCATATTGAAGCATACAATTCAGAGGAGTTCCTTTTTATAATTTGAAATATTCTAAACTCAAACTGATACTTAGATGACTCTATAAGACTTGTGACATCAAGTACTGCATTTGCTTTCCTCAATCCTTATCTGCAGTGTGCTGTTTTATTATTTAATAGTCAAATATTTTCATTTTTTAAATGTGGCTCACCAATGTGCCTTTTGTTCATAAGCCAATTTTCTGCTTTACTTTAAAACAGAGAAGTTGAAATTTGGGTTCAAATATTTAATATTCTTGGTCTCCTATTGTCCTCTTAACAAGGGGTAAAACTTGGGAAACAAATATAAAGATAAGGGGGAAGAAAGGGCAATGGCATCTATAATTCATTGATAAAGAGGAAAGAAGAGTCATAATTTAGAATTATAAAATTGGAGAAAGTAATTGTTCATGTTATTAAAATCTAAAAATGTACTTGTCACTCTTGGAAGGCAGCGGTGATTAGTTCCCAGGGCTGGGTAAGCTGTGATCTAAGGCTTTGTGATTAAGTCGTGATTCAGCACCACAGGGATAAAAACAGCTCCACAACCAAGAGCTGGCAAGCACCAGTTGAGGGAGGGGGGAGGAGGATTGCAAAGAGCTTCTTAATTAAATTTTAATTATTGCTAATTAGAACTACTGTTTTTTATATCCCCAACAAGGAAGACAAGAGCTGATCTTGCCTTTTTATTATTCTGCTAATTAGTTTCCCAAAGAGAGGTTTGAAAGGGCAGACTGCTTTGACAGTATCCAAGTTGTTAGCTGAATTCGGATCTGAAGGTAGATCCCATCCTACAGCTTGAGCTCTACTATCTCCAGGTAGTTCCTTTCCAAACTAAGATTATGTTCCAGACACCTCAGGAAATGAGCTATTCCTATCTACTATGAAAAGAAATCCATGAATTAGTTTTCCTTTGGTTTATCCTGTCTACCTTATGTTCATACAGGTCTCAAAGATTTTTGTTTAATCATTAAAATAGATGGTGACCCCTCTACACAATTTACTCATGTAAACTTTATGTGTTTGTGAATTGTTAGACATAATCTCTATGAGATTTTTTAAAATAATCAAGTGTACACATGAAAAGTGACTGGGAGTTTTCTCTAGAAGTGAACTTAGTGCTTTTCAATAGGCAACAACAGCCAAATCCAAGTCTCCTCCCTGAAGAGCTCCCGAGTTCTATTAAACACCATTTAAGATGAAATGCTCCAGGTAAACCACACTTCAGACTGCAAAACAGAAACCCTAATTGCAAGTTTGAAGACACAATCCCAGAAGGTTCCCAAGACCTATTAGCATTATAAACCCTCTGCAAAATATGAATCCTACTTCATAAGTGCACACATTTCATAGTTCTTCTCCCAAGATAATAAAGTTAAGAGTTCTGAGCTAGTGCAACTCCCTGTGTTAATTACAGTAAAATCCATCAAATGAAATTACATTTCTGGAATCAACAGCACTTGGCCAAGCACACACACATGCCTTGACAGTCTTCCTTTACAGTTGGAATTACATTAACACATGTGTTTGTTTCCTCACCTTTCACAGACACAAGAGCTCTGTGATATGTTAATTCACACCAAATTCCAATCCTTGCCCTTGTCTTTATCTTCCCAACTCAATGATATGATGTGTCAACACCTTTTGTATTGGGAAGAAAAATGGTTAGACAAGATTTTGTTTTTACTCACTTTAATTAAAATTACAGAAACTAGAAAACAAAGAGTAAATAAATTAAATCTGCCTTTCAGTGCCATTCACCATCTGCCCTGTCAATATTCACTCTGATCTGAATTATTCTAAAAAGTCATCTGGGTCTTTCTTACTCTGATTAGTCAATTAGCCACATCTCACACTGGTTTAAAAGGTGTTTCTTTCAGGTCAGTGAGTTACCCTCGCAATCTTAGAGTAGTTGACATACCAATAAATAAAGACTTCTGAGATTTCCCATTAGTACTCAAAGATTTTTGCTGCTGCTTTATTTAGCTTATTCAATATTTGAAAGCTCCCCGATACGTAACTTTTCTCTTCAAAAGCATAAACATTCCATGATCATGTTTTATTTTTCTTTATCATATACTTTTATATTAGGTATGGAGCAGGTTATGATTAATCTCCTTTTGACAGGTGACGAAAGTCCACTAGAATATTATCCAATCCAGTTATGCTCCTTTTGTAACTTGCTTGTTATAATGTTGTTGCTTGTTCCACTACGTTAGTCGATAGGAATTGGTTTTTAAAGAAATACTTGGACTATCCCAAACCATTATGGGTGACCATGGGAAAAGCCTCTGGATTGGTGCCTTTGAAGAAAAGGGGGGTAAGATGGGGAATAAGGGAGGAAAATATCAAAACAGAACAGGAAAGTGACCTTGCACTGAATAATAATTGTGTGCCAAGAACTGGGGAGTCTGATTAATTCTATTCTGTGCACCTGAGCATCGCTGCCACCAACCCCTACCAAAACCAAACCAAAACAAAAAGAAATCTTATGGCTCAGTGGCATTCAAGGATTCAAGGAGACCCTAGTACATATAGTTCCACAATGCTGGAACTAAATTCATGACTTCTTTAAAGTTGGAATTCTCTAATCTTTTATATTAAAATTTGGTAGGTTTAGTGATGAGTTACAAGGTAAGAGTTATAAGAGATAACAAATAACGCATACCTAAATTAAAGCATATGTAATAGGTATAATAAAAAAAATTCAGGTAATAAGAAATATCACTTTGTTTTATATAAACACCTAATTTCTGACTTCAACCCCCTGATCTCCTGGACTAGTAGAAAAAAATAAGATTAATGATTCCTAAAGCCTTTCCCTTACCTCTTCTGAGTTGTGTCAAGATTCTGATCTTTTGCATTTGGAGTGGGGCAAATTGGGATACAAATGGTTCTAGCAATCAATTACCACTTGGTCTTCCATAGTCTTATCTAAATGGAACCTCCAGTATCAGTGGTTAGGACTTGGACTCTTTCTCAAAACTCACTAAATCCCCCATGCCTAGAGTTCTGGAGAAGTCCCCTTTCCTACCTTCTTCTCCAGGACATCTACCTCTACCAGAAAATCTCCTCTCCCTTGCTCCTTCTCCACAAACTCTAAATTTTCTTTCTTTTTTAAAATTTTCCAAAGAGCTTAAGCTTTTGGAAATGAAAGTCCAAAGCTCTTGCAAAATACCCGTTTCCTGCCCTGTAGAGATCCTGAACAGGCTATTTACTTTAAATAAGGGAAGTAAGAAAATAAAATGCATCGATATAAAAACAAATTAATGTCATGAAATATTATCAATACTTCATAACAGACACTAGGAATAGTCCAAGTAGATCACAGATCTAAATGGAGAGACAAGGAGAGAGGAAGAGAAAGGGTCAGCCATAAAAGTATGGAAAGAAAGGAGAATTTTTTGTATAACTTTGGTGTAGGGAAAATCTTTCTAACTGTGACTTGAAAGCTAGATGTCATTAAAGAAAATACAGAGGGATTTATACATAAAAATATGTTTAAATTTGGCATGACAAAAGGAAGGAAGAAGGGAAGGAAGGAAACAACTACTATATGTGATCTCAAAAGAAAAATTACAAATTGGAGGAAAATGTAATTCTGTAATTCTTTCCACAGATAAAATGCAAAACTCATGTATCTAGAAGGAGCTCCTATAAACAAAAATAAGAAAAAGACCATCAACCCAATTCAACAGTAAAATGAGCTAAAGATAGGAACAATTCACACAAAAAGGAAATTAAAACATTTTTGAATACAGGAAAAGATAACTAACCTCATTTATAATAAGAGAAATGCAAATTAAAACTATACTAAGCTATCATTTCTCTGCTATTAAACTGGCAAAAATCCAAAAGTTTGAGAATACACATTGTTGGCAAAGCTGTGAAGAAAGGGCCTCTCTCTTACATTGCTGGTAGAAGTGTAAATTAACAAAACTCCTATGGAGGGAAATTTGCAATATCTATCCAAATTACAAATGTGTATAACCTTCAACTTAGCAAATCTACTCCTGGGAATGTATCTTACAGATATACTTGCATAGGTTATTCACTCAAACACCATAATAACAAAAGACTGAAAAACAATCTAAGTGTCTATTAACAGGGAATTAGCTAACACACTTCTATATATTGGAATATTTCTATATATACTTCTATATATTGGAATATTTTGCACATATATAAAAACAATGAGAAAGTTTTATATGTTTATATGGGAAAAAAATCTTCAGGATACATAAAGGGTTTTTTTTTTTCTTTTAGTTTATTTATTTGACAGACGGAGATCACAAGTAGGCAGAGAAGTAGGCAGAGAGAGAAGAGGAAGCAGGGTCCCCGCTGAGCAGAGAGCCCAATGTGGGGCTCAATCCCAGGACCCCGGGATCATGACCTGAGCCAAAGGCAGAGGCCTTAACCCACTGAGCCACCCAGGTGCCCCAGGTTTTTGTTTTTTTTTTTTAAAGCATAGAATAGTGCTATTTTTTGTGTAAAAAAGAAGAGTGCCTATTCATAACTACTTCTATATGTAGAAATTCTGGAAAGATTCAGAGGAAACTAACAACCGTGATTATGGTAGGAGACGGGAACCAGGCAGATGGTGCCATAAATGAGAGGTATACTTCCATCTCTGTAATCTGACTCTTTAATGTATACCTTTTAATCTTTAGCCATATATGCAAATATTCTCTGTGATCATTTCTACTAAACTATGAGTTAGAAATTTTAATAAACTCAGATCACTTTATCATCTATAAATTTTGATTAACTCTTAAAATTTAAACCAAAGTAATTGTTCATTTTTCAAATTTTTATGGTTTCTAGGTTTAAAAGTTTGGTTTTAGACATTTCCTAGAGTGAATGCCATATTGCTGAACACTTTGGAACTAAAAAAAAAAAAAAGTACAGGTAATTTTTTTATTATAATCAGATCTTTTAAAAAGTTTATTAGAATAGAGAGAAGCTCCTTTTTTGGTAAATATTATTACAGTGTAATTCACGCAGCCAAATTCCATTACAAGAAATTCCAAGCAATGCCTATTTTACTGTTTCCTACACTAGGAGTATGTAATTGAAATTGTTCAAAATGTATCAGTCAACAACTGAAGCTTGAGGTTTGTGGTAAGAAGGAAATTTTTGTTTTAATATTATTTGTGTTACTGGATTTGATCCATATGATTGATGTCAGCACAATGTATTTTTCCCTGGTTTTGGACCACCCAACCCAGCAGAGAGATCAAAAGCATAAACTCTAGACTCAGACTCTGGGTTCATGTGGTTTCACACACTAACTGTATGACCATGGGTAACTGACTTCTCCTCTGAGTGCCTCTATTTCTTTGTCTTCAGATGGGGATGATAATAGTACCTACCTTATGAGTGCTGTGAAGTGTGTAAACCTGGCGATTGACAGACCTGTACCCCTGGGGCTAAAAGTATATTATATGTTTATAAAAAAATTTAAAAATTAAAAAAAAAATAGTACCTACCTTATAGAATGGTTCTGAGGATTAAATCACTTAGAGCCTGCACATAGAAAGTACCCAGAGGAGTCAAGAATATACAGTGGGAAAACAACCGTCTCTATCAACAAATGTTGTTGGACAGGGAGTGGAGAAATAGTGCTTTATTTTTTTTTTAAGACTTTATTTATTTATTTGTCAGAGAGAGAGAGGGAGAGAGAGCACGAGCGAGTGAGCACAGGCAGAGGGAAAAGCAGGCTCCCTGCTGAGCAAGGAGCCGGATGTGGGACTCAATCCCAGAAAACTGGATCATGACCTGAGTCAAAGGCAGCCGCTTAACCAATCAAGCCACCCAGGCGTCCCAAGAAATACTGCTTTAAAAGAAAGTAAAACTGGTCAGACTAGTAGGAAGGAGGTCACTTACCAAAAACAAGGAAGTTTCAACTTAAAAAATAAATCAGTATCGGCTTATATCTCCACCACCCTGTCCCTTCTCATGCAGATGGATTTTCTTTGGCTTTGTTTTGAGAATGAGGAATAATGATTAATCAGAAGGGTAGGTATTTATCTTTCTTTCCCAAGGGGGTGAATCCGAACGGATCCTCTATCTTCCCAGGCTTCCTATTGCAATAATGAAATTCCATTACATTGAAAATGATGTAATTCCCCCTGGGGTTAGTTGTAATCAGACTTGACCTATATGGATATGGTGGGGATGAGAACTGAAGGATAGGGAAATGAACAGAAAGAAAAGGACAGCGTGGAGATTTGCTCTGCCTGTTTCACTTTGCTTTAATTCAGTTATACAATGTCTATTACAAATTTGCTTCATTTCTGACCAGAAAAAAATAATGCAAAATAATAGAGATAAATTGCCAAACAGCTTCAGAATTCAGTGTTATCTGAACAGTTCCCCCCGTTCTTCTTCCTCCTTCCACCTCTAATCTCTCCCCACCCCCCTACTAGCACCATTGATCAATTCTCATTATTAGCTCTTAGAAAAGCAGACAATCCCAGGGACAAGCCTGGCTTCAGATCAGAGAGTCAATATTCTACTGTAACAATCTGCCAAAAAATGCAATTCAGGCACATTTAAAGTGTGTCTCCCCAGAGGAAAGCAAGCAGCAGAGGCCATTGAGAGGGGCCTGACTATTTAGTTTGATTCAAGCACAGCTGCCTCTGACATTTC
Source organism: Lontra canadensis (assembly GCF_010015895.1). Classification (NCBI taxonomy): domain Eukaryota; kingdom Metazoa; phylum Chordata; class Mammalia; order Carnivora; family Mustelidae; genus Lontra; species Lontra canadensis. The sequence continues at coordinate 15,612,591 of NW_022631036.1, forward strand.
TAAGCCAGTCAGGGTTATCATCAGAAAATGCAAGTGAGCAAATGCAGAGTGACAGCAGACCATAGCACAAAGACTGCCTGCTTCAGGAAGTCTATCCAACTCCCCCCACCATTCGCCCCTCCTTCTGCCCCCCTCCACTTAGGAAGAGCTAAGTTCGTGATGAGGACGCAGAGTGCCAGAAGGGCAACATGTGAGAGGCAGTATAACGGGTACATCAGCCATGCAGTGGCATCATTTAAAAAATAATTCATGAGGCACAGGCTGAGTAACAAATGAAGAATACTTCTCTTGAAGAACCTTTGGGGGTGCAAGACACAGTATAAACACTGAACAATTCTCTGTATCTGCATAGGTGTGTGAAATTGCCATAGTAAAAAATTAACAAGCATCACAATTTCAGATCGTGCAACCATATATACTAACATTTGACAAATGTACCATGTACATACTCAAAAACAGAATGGAACAGAAACAATCTTGGAGACGTCAATGGTTAAGAAACAAGAGGTGAGGGGCATGTGGGTGTCTCAGTGGGTTAAGCCTCTGCCTTCAGCTAGGTCACCGTCCCAGGGTCCTGGGATTGAGCCCCGCATCACATTGGGCTCTCTGCTCAGTGGGGAACCTGCTTCCCCTTTCTCTCTGCCTGCCTCTCTGCCTACTTGTTATCTCTCTCTGTCAAATAAATAAATAAAATCTTAAAAAAAAAAAGAAATGAAAGGTGAATAGAGAATAAATGACTTATTCAAATATTGTTACACTGTTAAAAATCCATCTTTGATCAGTATGATTCAATTATCTTTAGTACTTGACAAACCATATGAGACTCTTAACTCCAGGGAACAAACTGAGGGCTGCTGGAGGGGAGGTGGGTGGAGGGATGGGGTCACTGGGTGGTGGACATTAAGGAGGATAAAATGAGCGCTGGGTGTTCTATGCAACTGATGAATCTCTAAATTCTACCCTGAAACTAATAATACACTATATGTTAACAAACCTGAATATAGCTAAAATCTAAAAATAGTAAAAATATATATACATTTAGTACTTAAATAATACATACATTAATTACATTTACATATATATACATTTAGTACTTAAATAATACATACATTAATTGCATTTATATTTGTAAAGATTAAGGTTAGTGATACAATAGTAACAAAAAAGGATATAAATTGGTAAGATTCCAATTCTACTTTTAAATGTATGTAAAAAAGACTGTGGAACATTACATTTCTGGATTCCCAGATTAGATGCAGTATAACTTTCCTATAGTTTCAAAATTTTGATAACATTTCTGGATTCCCAGATTAGATGCAGTATAACTTTCCTATAGTTTCAAAATTTTGATCATTTACAGATTTTTCCTTCCTTTCCTTCTCCCCCCAACATCAAAACATTGACCACTGACCCTAATGAATATGCAATTATTTTATAATAAAAATATTTTTTAAAACATGTATCATTTTTCTTATCTCTACTCTCATTATAAGATAAAATCTGATTCTCTTAAGAGCTAGGATCAGAATTTTATTTTTTTAAAGATTTATTTATTTATTTTGAGAGAGAGAGAGATACTTTCTGTAAATGCATCCCTTTGCCTAACCCCTAAGCCCGGCTCATTTGGGTGAAAGAGCTCCTACAGTGAGGGCTATTTTTAATACTACCCGGGAGAGCCTGGGACCCATCACATCTGAGATGTCTCCACTGGCTGTGGGCTTCCTGCAAGTTGAGTCTAAACAGATATGGTTGGCTTGGTTCTCCTGGTTATCCTGTCTGATGCAGTCTCAAATCTTTTTCTGAAGGAAGCAGTTAGCTAGGCAAATGGGTCCTCCCCGGGAAGTAGATTAGAAAACAAAGTATCAGGGATCCCAGCACCTGCATTCCCTCATCCAGAGATGTCAGGGGAATGTGGCCCCATCTGGTTTTGTGGCGATACAATTCTATGGGCCGCTAAGGCCTCCTAGAGCAGCAACATTGTTTTTCTATGTCCCAGCCACTACAGTTCAGACTTCGGTCTGCACTGGGGTTCTTGGGACATACTTGATCCACTCGTTCTCATAGTAACTCTCCATACTCCACAGCATTCCCCTCATTTCAGGGTCTATACATGTGTCTATACATTCCCAAGTGAAATACAGACAAACGGGAATGGGTAGATAGATCCCTGAGGGTAATGTCTTCTGCGTCTTCCTAATCCTTTGACAGGCTTCCCTTAAAAGAACTTGGAGAAATCCAGAGTCTACCCCAATTCACAGTGAACACTAGAAATAGAGAACGGAAGTGAGATCCCTAGGAAGAAAAAGCAAACAAAAACAGGCTATAGTTAGGACCTAGCATCCATTACATACAGTCCTGTTCTCAGGGATCACACTCTTCTCAGCTTGCTTCAAGCTTGATTCTAGCAGCAATAGTCTAACCACTTTAACATAAGGTGCTTTCACCACTGTAACAGCTTTGAGATCTCCCACCCCTTCAACCTCCTGGGTCACAACTCATCTTCCTGGCTCAGTAGGTCTAGACCAACCACTCAGAAATCCAACGTTTGTCCTATTGCAGGACCTTTCTACTGGAAGTTGATTTTAGGAGTAAACAGAATGGGCAGGGCTCAGCACATCTGGAAGTTTCCAAGTCTGATAAGAGAACCTAAAGAAAGTCTTGGGAGATTTTGAGCAAGGGTGGTGCGATGAAGTCGTACTTTGAGAAAGTTAAACTGTCATCTGCAGGATGGCTCTGAAAGAAGTTGCTGAAATCACGGGAAGGTTATTATAAGGGTCAAATAGGACAGTCGAAACTTGCAAGATGGTGACATAAAGGAAAATATCTATCTTAGAGGCACTGGAAAAAAAAATTAACAAATTCAGTGAGTAAAAGTTTTGCCTAGAAAAGAAGGCCTAAGGGAGCCTGTCAATGGGACGGACATGATTTAAACTAGAGGCAGGGCATAAGAAAATTAGATTTTAGAGAAAGCTGGTATTCCGGAGGGGTGAGCAATTTTAGGGATTATTCACGAACTATATAGAAAGCACCAATCTCCATAAACTAATAGGGAAATGGAACTTTATTTCCTTTGTATATATGTGAATATGCTTTTCTAAATTGTTTTCTAAATTCAAGAATGGCTCAGCCAAGAAAAAGAATCTGAACAGACAATTCACAGAGGAAGAAATCCAAAGGGCCAATAAGTATTTGAAAAGATGTTCAATCGTGGAATTATAGCTGATAATGATTGATTTCTAAAAATAGGATGAAGGCAAAAACCTTGTCCACAGTATAGTCAATTACCGTTGAAAGCTTCTTAAACCTCTCACGAAATACAGTGTGCTTGATTTCAAGGACAGAATGCTGCATGTATGCATTAAACGTAGAATGGACTATACTGGGGGGAGTCCCCAAGACCACCCTCAGTTTCAGTGATTCCCTGGACTCACAGAACTCAGAAAAACTGCTATAATTGTGATGGTTTAATTACTGCAATGGAAAAATTCTCATAAAGCAGCACTGGATTGTCCTCTCTCAGCAAAGTCACATAGACAGTGTTTCATTCTCCTAGCAACAATGTGTAACAAGACATAGGAAGTATGGTCCCCAGGGAAACTCACCTGAGCCTTGGTATCCAAGGTTTTTTATAAGGAGTCAATCACAGAGGCATGAAGCATCTGGATAACTGACCTTAGCTAGTCAAGCTCCAGACCCCCAAAGTTCTAACTGATACCATGTGACCCAGAGCTCCAGGTGAACCAAAACAGGTGTTCACCATAAATCACGTTATTACCATAAGCTATCTGACATGGTCTATGCTCACCACACACAGATTCCCTTATCAAGCAGGATATTCCAAGGGCTTACAGGCTGTCTCCAAGACCTTGTCAAAGGCCAGTCCTAAAGACTGTTAGAACATACAGGATTCAGGGTGCCTGGGTGGCTCAGTGGGTTGGGCTGCTGCCTTCGGCTCAGGTCATGATCTCAGGGTCCTGGGATCGAGTCCCGCATTGGGCTCTCTGCTCAGCAGGGAGCCTGTTTCCCTCTCTCTGCCTGCCTCTCTGCCTACTTGTGATCTGTCAAATAAATAAATAAATAAATAAATAAAATCTTAAAAAAAAAAAAAAAGAACATACAGGATTTAGACACCTATGCCTGCTGAGTTAACCCTTTACTGCACATGACCTAAAAATTCAATAATCTATACAAAATGTAGCCATGTATCACTCTGTTTTAAAGACTAGAACCACAATTCCTCTTACAGAAATAGATACAAGTAACAGATATGAATAAAGATCTGCATTGAGGGGTGTCTGGGTGGCTCAGTGGGTTAAAGCCTCTGCCTTTGGCTCAGGTCATGATCCCAGGGTCCTGGAATCAAGCCCCGCATCGGGCTCTCTGTTCAGCAGGGAGCCTGCTTCCCACCCCGCCTCTCTGCCTGCCTCTCTGCCTACTTGTGATCTCTGTCAAATAAATAAATAAAATCTTAAAAAAAAAAAAAAGATCTACATCGAAGGATGAGGATAAAAGAGCAAAATTTTGAAAACTAAACCTCCAAGACTAGGAAAATGACCAAATAAGTCATAGTACATTCATATCTTAGACTACTATATATCCACTGAAATCCAGATATTTTTAAGGGAATCAAGCATGTTATAATACATAATCAATCCTTATTATTCATGGATTGTGTATTTGTGAATTCATCTATTCTCTAACATTTATTTGTAATCCCCAAATCCGGATTTTTGGGGTCACTTGCGGACTTTCACAAAGCGGCAAAAAATGTGAGTCTGACGAGTGCATCCTCAGCTGCGGTTGAGAAGGCCACCCGGCCTCCTTGCTTCAGCGCTCCTACTGGAAACCCACGGTCTATTTACTGCTACATGTTTCACATTTCTGTGCTTTCTGTTAGTGACTTCATTGTTTCAATGCCCCCACACATAGAGCTGAAGTGGGGTCTCATGTCCCTATGCCCCAGAAGACTGTGACATGCCTCCCAGAGAGAACACATGTGTTAAAGGAGGTGTTTTGGGACAGGAGCTTTAGTTCTGTTGGCCAGGAGCTCAATAGTCACAAATTAACAATGTGTATTAAAGAAACTGTCTTCTTTTAAAACACACGTAAAACAAGGTAATATATAGATCAACTGATGAAAATGTTGTGACCGGATGCTCACAGGAACCTAACCCTGTACTTCTCTCTCCTGGTTCATTACTCAACGGTTCAGTATTCACAAATTCCTTGTCTGCAGTGACTTTACAGAACATAATTTCCTCAAAAAATGACAACTGTAGGAGCATATGCAACACAGAAGGTAATTATCAAGATATTAAGAAGAATTTTTAATAAGAATGTGGTTGATTTTAATTTTATTTAATATTTTGCTGTATCTGGCAAATTTTCTATCAGCAAAATGTCTGTTATATATATGCTATATATGTTATATATATGTTATATATCATTTATGTGATAGGTTATATACATTATATATACATTATACATTATATATGTTACATATTATATTATATACATTATATATATATGTGTGTGTGATTGAAGAAAAAATTAATTATATAATAAATTAATGTTAGAAACAGATTACACCAATTAAAGATCTTACTAACAGGGGTGCCTGGGTGCTCAGTGGGTTAAGCCTCTGCCTTCAGCTCAGGTCATGATCTCAGGATCCTGGGATCGAGCCCCACATTGGGCTCTCTGCTCAGCGGGGAGCCTGCTTCCTCCTCTCTCTCCCTGCCTGCCTCTCTGCCTACTTGTGATCTCTCTCTCTCTCTCTCTGTATGTGTTAAATAAATAAGTAAAATCTTAAAAAAAAATCTTACTAACATTCAGGAAGCCGTAAAGGGTAGGCACTAAATGTCTCTAAAGGTACTAGTAGCATAGATAACCATGTAAAAACCCCATCTAGGTGAGTACAGTGGCTCTCCCTCTGGATTGGGGGCTGGTACAGAAAGTGACTGAACAATATTGTGCTTAAAAGAAACAGAACAAAAAATCATTCTATTCATTGTCAAAGGCACAGAAGGGAAAATTCTTGTTCGCTTGTCCCTTTCAGTCCATCTCCAAATAAAGCTTATTTATAAGCTAAGAGCTAAAAAGGACTGAGAATCCCTGATCTGTTCCCATACTGGTGCTTGGTGGTAGAGATGATAAAGGGTCTATGACCCTTGTACAACCAACCCATCCCACATGACACAGTGGTCAGGTTGGACTATAAGTGAATGTGTTACTTGAAAACCAGTGCTACAGCCGTGAAAGATGCACAGTGATATTGTGACCGTCTCACCCTCCCATGTTTTCTCTGGGTGTCTACATGTTGTCAACATATCACCCTCACAGTTCTCACTTGCCTGTGTCAGCATTTCTTCATCCTTGGTTTGTTTCTACTCCCCTGAGAACCATATAGAACACACCTCGCATTTATGACAACTCTTCCTTTGCAAAGGACCCCACAAGGTTTCATGAACTTCTCAAGCTAGCCCCAGAGGTCATTGCTGCTGCTCTGGGGTAAAGCCCTACCTGAAAGCACATAGGAACCTAGGATAGCCATTTGAATTAAAAAACAGGGGCGCCTGGGTGACTCAGTGGGTTAAGCCTCTGCCTTCGACTCAGGTCATGATCTCAGGGTCCTGGGATCGAGCCCCGCATCGGGCTCTCTGTGCAGCAGGGAGCCTGCTTCCTCCTCTCTCTCTCCCTCTGCCTGCCTGGCTGCCTACTTGTGATCCCTCTCTGTCAAATAAATAAATATAATATTTAACAAAACAAAACAAAACAAAACAACCAGAAAAGCATTCCCCTTATAGGGGAGCTCAGCAAAACTGCCTATGTCACTTAATCTGGGATTTAGTCAGACATTCTCACTTTGATAAAAAAATAGTGGCTATCATTGACTTTGTGGTGAGGACTCGCTCTCGGAGTCTGAATAGCATTTAGAAAAGGTCGACTCCGAAGGAGAACGTATAAGTCAAAGGGTAATCTTTGGTTGTGACAAAAATTTGACACATCTTGAAAGAAATTCTAATGCAATGGAGTTTCCCTTATATAATGTACTCAAAACGCCAAAGGAATTAGTTTTCCTCTGATAGAGTGCAGCTGAATATTAGCAAGAAGAACTACGTGAAAAACTGAAGGTCAAATGCATCAAGCAGAGAGAATACAAAGCATTTAATGTGAGGGAAAAAGAGGATGGTGACTCTAAAGGAAAGGGAAATAGGATATTAACATCATCCTGATGATCACCGACCAAGCCCTTGCTCTTCAGCAGGAAAAGGTTACATTAGCCAAATAGCCTGGAAGTTCTTAACACACATGAGAGACACACAGAGAACTTGTTTCCCGGGCAGGGAAGGAAAAAAGTTTGCTCAAAATGGGAATGCAAAAACTCTTCCAAAAAACTTTCTTATTAACTACCTAAAGCACCTCAATAGAACTGTAGACAAAGATCATGAACAGGTAAGTCACAAGCACACAGAAAAACTGCTTATAAGGGGCACCTGGGTAGCTCAGTGGGTTAAGCCTCTGCCTTTGGCTCTGGTTGTAATCTCAGGGTTCTGGGATCAAGCCCTGCATTGGGTTCTCTGCTCAGCAGGGAGCCTGCTTCCTCCTCTCTCTCTGCCTACCTGTGATCTCTCTTTCTCTGTCAAATAAATAAATAAATAAAATCTTAAAAAAAAAAAAAACTGCTCATAAACATTAAAAGATGCTCAACCTCCCTTAGAATTAACCAAACAAAAATTAAAACAATAATGTGATTATTTCTACCTATCAGATTGAAAAATAGTTAGAGATTGATGATATTCAGTGTTGGCAAGAGGGTAGGAAAGTGTAATGGAGGTATACTCTTGTTGGAATTATTCATTAGTATAAATCTTTCAGAGGGAAATACAGAAATTTTGATTGTATTTTTAATGTTATCTCCTTTGACTCAACATTTCTATTTTTTTAAGATTATTTATTTATTTGAGAGAGAAAGAGTGCGAGAGGGAGAGAGAATTTGAAGTGGACTCCAGACTGAGTGCAGAGCCCCAAACAGGGCTCTATCCCATGACCATGAGATCATGACCTGAGCCAAAACCAAGAGTCAGTCGCTTTTTTTTTTTTTTAAGATTTTATTCATTTACTTGAAAAGAGAGTCCTGGGGGAGTTGCCAAAAAAAAAAAAAAAAAAAGAGCAGAAGAAGAAATACAAAGAGAGAGAGCACAAGCAGTGGGGAGGAACAGAGAGGGACAAGCGGACTCCAGCTGAACAGGGAGCCCAATGTAGGGCTTGATCCCAGGACCCTGAGATCACAACCTGAGCTGAAGGCAGATGCCTAACCGACTGAGCCACCCAGGCACCCCTCAATATTTCTATTTCTAAAAATGCGTCTCACAGAAGTGTGCAAGTGTTCAAGGGTATTCAGTATAGCAGTGTTCATAATATTTAAAAATTCCAGAATAACCTAACTATCCACTACTTGAGATTGGTAAATAGCTACAGTACTTAGAATAGAATACTCTAAACCTGTTAAAGAGCATGAGACACATCTTTACACAGTGGCATGCATTACATAAGAAAGCAAGTTGCAACCACGTGAATAGGGTACAGGGTTTCTTCATGGGGTGATGAAAATGATGGGCAGTTAGATAATGGTGATGGTCGCACAACACCGTGGATGTACTAAGAGCCACTAAATTGTACAATTTTAAATGGTTAATGGGGTGCTTGGGTCGCTCAGTCAGTCAAGTGTCAGACTCTTGGTTGGGGCTCAGTTCATGATCTCAGGGTCATAGGGTCAAATTCTTCACCAGGCTCCACGGTCAGCAGGAAGTCAGCTTGAGGTTCTCGCTCTCCTCTCCCCCACCCCATCCTAGCATACGCACATGCTCTCTCTCTTTAAAATAAAATCCTTTAAAATAAATAAATAAAATTATTAAAATGGTCAGTTTTAGGCTATGTGAATTTTACCTCAATTTTAAAAAAAGTGGATAACATGATCCCATTCTTTGTGGGGGAAAACAATATCTATTAGCGTGTGCATAGAAAAAAATTCTGGAGAGTGATATACCGAATAATTGATGGTGATTGTCTCGGAGGCCGTTGTTCTTTTTTTAAGTAAACCCTACACCCAGTGTTTGCCAGCCAGGCACCCCAGATAATGGTATATATTCAAATCCATGTTGCATAGGCCCCTAATGTTTGAATTTTTAGTAAAAGAGCATTTATAACTTTCATATTCAGAAAAAAATATAATAAATCACTTGAAAAGTATACTCTTTTCTAGAGAACAAATGTCTGAAAACAAATAATTTCAAAAATTCATTTCTTTAAAGATATTTCAAAATATCTATATCTATGGTGATGGGGTTTAAGACACGCTACCCCAGAATATGGCAAGTTGGCATTTTAAATACCTTAAATGGAAGGAAATTTTTTTTTTATAAACATATAATGTATATTTAGCCCTGGGGGTACAGGTCTGTGAATCGCCAGGTTTACACACTTCGCAGCACTTACCACAGCACACACCCCCCCCACAATGCCCATAACCCCACCACCCTCTCCCAACCCCCCACCCCCAGCAACCCTCAGTATGTTCTGCGAGATTAAGAGTCTCTTATGGTTTGTCTCCCTCCCGATCCCATCTTGTTTCATTTACTCTTTTCCTATCCCTCAAACCCCTCATGTTGCATCTCCACTTCCTCATATCAGGGAGATCATGTGATAGTTGTCTTTCTCTGATTGAGTTATTTCGCTAAGCATAACACCCTCTAGTTCCATCTATGTTGTCACAAAGGGCAAGATTTCATTTCTTTTGATGGCTGCATAATACTCCATTGTATATATATACCACTTCTTCTTTATCCATTCAACCGTTGATGGACATCTAGGTTCTTTCCATAGTTTGGCTATTGTTGACATTGCTGCTATAAACATTCAGGTACACGTGCCCCTTCAGATCACTACATTTGTATCTTTAGGGTAAATACCCAGTAGTGCAATTGCTGGGTTATAGGGAAGCTCTATTTTCAAATTCTTGAGGAACCTGCATGCTGTTTTCCAGAGTGGCTGCACCAGCTTGCATTCCCACTAACAGTGTAGGAGGGTTCCCTTTTCTAAGCGGAAGGAATTTTTAAACAACAGCAAAAGCGAGAAGGTCACTCTGACCTCTGCTCCCCTCACCCTTCTTCCCTCGAAACAGTTCATAAAACTCCCTTGTGAAAGGAAACCTCCTTGTATCAAGAGGAAAGAAGACATTTTTATCACCAGAGACAGGAAATTGGGGGCCAAGAAAGATGTATGAACAAACCTTGTTAAACTAACCTTTATCTTCCTAGTCCCTACTTCACCATTTACTACCCCAACCGAAACTTCTTTGTCTTATCAATTCTTCACAAATTTTTTTCTTTGTCTAAAAAGTATAAAAACTTTCTGCTCTGGTCACTTTTTTGGATCATCATTCTCTTGTGAAGGCTCCCATGTACAGGTAAAAATCTAATAAAATCTGTATGCTTTTCTCCTGTTAATCTGTCTTTATCAGCTTAATTTTCAGACCCATCCAGGGGCCCTAAGAGTGTGGAGGAAAACTTTTGTCCTTCCCTGTAGCATTACTGTATTATTTCAGAATTGTGAGAGTGTAGAGACTGTTTTTCTTGCATCTCCTAATTCAATAAAGGAAAAGAACATGTACAAACCCCTTATTCATGACAGTTAGATGCTACAATCGAACCTTCATTAAGACTGAAATGTAAACACTCATTTATCTAGAAGGAACTAGGTACCAAAGTCTATGGACCCTGAATTATGCTTCTGTTACTAAGCCAAAGCATTTGCTGGCCTTCAGACAATGAAAGGAAATAGAAGATTCGACGTCAGGAGTTCAATCGCTAATTTGCTGTGTGAATAAAAGCAAATCCTTTTTTTTAAGTAACTTATTTTTTATAAACATATAATGTATTATTAGCCCCAGGGGTACAGGTCTGTGAATCGCCAGGTTTACACACTTCACAGCACTCACCATAGCACATACCCTCCCCAATGTCCCTAACACAACCACCCTCTCCCTACCCCCATACTCCTAGCCACCCTCAGTTTGTTTTGTGACATTAAGAGTCGCTTATGGTTTGTCTCCCTCCCGATCCCATCTTGCTTCATTTATTCTTTTCCTACCGCCCAAATCCCCCACGTAAAAGCAAATCCTTTAATCACACTAGAACTTCATTTCCTCCTCTCTGAAAATGGGGAGAGGGCCCTCAGTATTTAGAGTGGTAAAATTAAGTGATGATGTGAGAAATCAAGAAAACACAAAGACAAATTCTACACTCAGAACATTCTGTTCAGGGCCATGCCTATTATTTTATATAATCTTAGGAGAGTCTGTTAAGGCAACTAAACACAGAGCTACAGCTGAAATGTACTTTTGGGAGGATGGCCAACAGATTGGGTACTTGGATGACATTTTAAAAGCCTGGAAGTGAGGCACCTATGAGACCAGTCCTGAGTGCCATGAAGTCCTTCTCTAAAGAAATATTTGAGCATTCCTAGAAATGAGAAGTTCACTCAACCAAGCTAATGTTTCTTCTAGTTGTAAAGAGATGAGATTTTGCAGACAATAGAAAAAATTGTATTCCTTGCTGCCCCCTTGTGAGTTTTAGGGAAACTGTTCCTTGGTTTATTAAATTCATTTTTTAACTCAACAAACATTTATTACTGTTTGTAGTATGCCAGACTCTGTACTGGTGATGAGAAGACACAAATACACACAAGCCTACTCTTAAGGAACTCACAGATTAATAAAGGCTAGCAATGGGGGTGCCTGGGTTGCTCACGTCCCGCTTTTGATTTCAGCTCAGGTCATGATCTCAGGGTTGTGAGACTGAGCTCTGCTTCCAACTCCACACTGGGCATGGAGCCTGCTTAAGATTCTCTCTCTCCTTTACCCTCTGTCCCTCTCCCCCTCCCCCCACGTGCACTCTCCTTCTCTTTCGCAATAGAATAAAGTAAAATAAAACAAAAAAATAAAGGCTAGCAATGGCCAGACATCTACAATGCAGCGTGATAGTGGCAAGTTCAAGGACTTACCGGACCACCAAATCAGCCAGTTGGTTCTTGGGAGGTAGAGTGAAATACTCCAGAAGTCCCCCCAAGGAGGGATGGGAGAGGTTAGCTGTTTTAAAAAGACATTTAGGTAGTAGAATTGATGAGATTCCCTGATGTGGTGTTATAGAGATGTGGGGATAGGGATCAGGGATATCGAATCTAGGAGAACAACAAAGTCTATGTCTGTATGTTCAGACCTGGACTGAATACCACACAGAAATACAAGAGGCTTTGAAATGGTCAGTCTTGTCAGTTCTTTCAACATAGCCTCTGTGAGCTATTTCCTACCAGTCTCTCAGCCTTATTTCATATTTATCTGATTTCTAATCTCAGCTATTATCACTTAGTACTTTTAAGGATTTATTTTGGACCTAGTTACCATCATTTTATGTTTGATAACTACAGACAAAGACCAGGGAATATTCAAACCATAATAACCCAAACCCCAGGGTCATGGAAAAATTTTTAACAATAAATAAAAGTAAAAATGGTGTCAGGAAACAAGTTAAAATGAAATTTCAACTTCTCATTGTTGTTCTCATCTCCAGGGCCTAGCAGATGATTGGTTTGTTGAAATAATAAATTTGAATGAATGACTAAAGGATGAATGCATCTGAATGATTGAATGGTTCAGGAACCAGCCTGTGAAGAAAGGGTAAGATATGGATTACTAGAAAGGATGGAGAAGAATATCTGAGAAAGGAAGAGCCACATAGAAGCTAAGGCCATTTACCAAAGGAAACATAATACCCAGTACATGGATTATTATTAAGTTGTGCAAATTTAGGGGGCTACTTGAGGGGACAAGTACCCAAATATAGACAGAATCTGACTTGGATCTTTTCCCTGAGTCTGAAGGGATAATTTACCATACATCTATTCTCTGGAATATGAAGAGATTGAAGCACCATGGAGGGTGAAGCCTTAGGACCCAGAAGATCTCCCTCCACTCCTTCCTCCCAAAATGTCGGCCTGTGTTACCCACAGTTTCAACCACTTCAAGACCTAGATATAAATCTTGTTCAATAAAAACAATTAGCAGAAGAGAGAACACTCAACAGTTGTAATTACCTAAATGTCCCACCATTAACCATTTGAAGGACTAAATCCCCCACATTGATTCTTTTAATGAATGAAAATTAAAACCAAATAACCTCTAGGCTCATTGACTGCCACAGTGACAAAACTGAACCTCCTGGCATTATATTGCAAGGCCCTGAATTGAGCGAGGCAAAGCAAAACAGATAAAGCACAGGAGAATTAGGCGGTGAGTGGAAAGGTACTGGCACACACTGGAATAGAAAGTAGGCCGTGGCTACCCTAGCAGACACATTTCAGTTACCAGTTGATGGAAGACCTGCAACACCACTTGCTACTCAGGAAAATTCTTCCAGGCTTGGTTTTTTTGGGTTTTGTGGGTTTTTTTTTTTTTTTAAGATTTTATTTATTTAATTGACAGAGAGAGAGAGAGAGATCACAAGTAGGCAGAGCAGCAGGCAGAAAGAGAGAGGGAAGCAGGCTCCCTGCTGAGCAGAGAACCTGACATGGGGCTCGATCCCAGGACCCTGAGATCATGACCTGAGCTGAAAGCAGAGGCCCAACCCACTGAGCCATCCAGGTGCCCCAATTTTTGTGGTGTTTTTAAAAAATTTAAATTCAAATTAATTTACATGTGTGTATTATTAATTTCAAGGTCAAATTTAATGATTCATCAGTTGCATATAACACCCAGTGCTTATTCCACCATGTGCCTCCTTAATGTCTGTCACCCAGTTATCCCATCCCCTCACCCATCTCCCCTCCAGCAATCCTCAGTTTGTTTCCTATGACTAAGAGTCTTATGGTTTGCCTCTCTGTTTTTAACCTATTTTTCCTTCCCTTCCCCTAGGTTCATGTTGTTTCTTAAATTCCACATATGAGTGAAATCATATGGCATTTGTCTTTCTCTGATTAACCTATTTTCCTTAACATAATACCCTCTAGTTTCATCAACATCATTGCAAATGGCAAGCTTTCCTTCTTTTGATGACTGAGTAATATTCCATTGTATTTTCTTTATCCATTTTCTTTATCCATTCATCCGTTGATGGACATCCGAGCTCTTTCCATAGTTTGGCCATTGTGGACATTGCTGCTATAAACATTGGGCTGTATGTGCCCCTTCAAATCGCTATTTTTGTATCCTTTGGATAAATACCTAGTAGTATAAATGCTGGGCCATAGGGTAATTCTATTTTTAACTTTTTGAGGAACTTCCATGCTGTTTTCCAGAGTGGCTGCACCAGCTTGCATTCCCGCTAACAGTGTAGGAGGGTTCCCCTTTCTCCGCGTCCTCACCAACATCTATTGTCTCCTGACTTGTTAATTTTAGCCGTTCTGACTGGTGGGAGGTGGTATCATGAATAAGTTAAGGAAAAGACTGTGTCCTACTCATCATTAAACCCTGGTACAGCACCCAGTCAGTTCACAAAAATAATTTTTTGAACCGAACTTAATATAAAGTAATTTAAATTAAAACCTAGGATGGGCCAATATGAATGTACAAATCATGCACTAATGAATCTTTCCAAAGCCCCATATTTGTTGACATATTTAAATACTTAAAATGGCAGGTGAGCAGTCTTCATAACTTGTGACACTGTAGCCTATGTGAATACTGTGTTCTAAGCTATTCTTCTGCAGGACATGTACTTCTAGGTTGAAGTCAGAGCCAGAAAGTTTGGGTAGTCCAGCACTTTTTATAACTGTGAATCAACATTCATAAAGCACTTAACCGGGGCACCTGGGTGGCTCAGTCGGTTAAGCGTCTGCTTTCAGCTCAGGTCATGATGGGTTCTAGGATGGAGCCCTGCATCAGGCTTCCTACTCAGTAGTGAGCCTGCTTCTCCCTCTCGCTTTGCCCCTCCCCGGGCTTGCATTCTCTGTCTCTGTTTTAAAACTCTTTTAAAAATTAAAAAAATTAAAAATGTATGTATAAAGGACTAGACCATGTGTGCAAGACACTATTCCAAGCACTGGGATTACAATGGAGAGTCATCTGGGGTTGAAAAAGGAATTTAACTACCTCCATTTTTACCTTAGTCTATACTTTCTAACTGATTAAATTCTTTTCTCCAGTTTATCTTGTAACTCGAGCAAAACACCCTGGGGGCCGGTGTGCCTGGGTGGCTCAGTGGGTTAAGTCTCTGCCTTCAGTTCAGGTCATGATCTCAGGGTCCTGGGATTAAGCCCTGCATCAGGCTCTCTGCCCAGCAGGGAGCCTGCTTCTCCCCACCACCCCCCACCTGCCTACTTGTGATCTCTGTCAAATAAATAAATAAATTAAATCTTTAAAAAAATAAAAAATAAAAAGACCTTGTGGGGCAAGGCATCCTTTGATGGGAACTTAACTACCCCTCAAACAATAAGGACTGCCCTGAGCCTGCAAGACTCCACTTGATTGACCCCAAGACACTGACCTTTACTGCCCACCCACATGTACCCACTGACCCTTGTCCCACATTTTCTTTACACAAACCTACAATTATTTTCAACACTTTGGAGACAGTCTTTGTGACTGTCTTCCAAGTGTTGGCCTCACTAAAATAATTTGCTTTCTTGTCTCCCCACCACTCCTCTCTCTGGCTTTGGATTTCCTCAGCAGCCAGTGGCCAAACTTGGTCCGCTTGGGACCCCTGGAGCCCCGCGCTCTTGCACGCCTGTGCCCTGGTTACGGGATTAGTTAGAAGTATAGGAAGAGTCCTTCCCAACGAAATACTAATTACCCCCAAATCCCCTATTTGCTTTGAATTTTTAGTAAGAACCTCCTATCAAAGAAAACTTGATCAAGTACATGGGTTGATTATTAATTCATGTGGACTAATTTAGGGGGGCTCCTTGAGGGCATAAGTACCCAAATAGAGACAGAAAGCGATGTATTTTAATACTGCAACTTTCATACTGCAGCTTTCACAGCCTGTGTGTGTGTTTAACAGGACCCATGTGCAATGGCACGTATGATGCCCTGAATAAATAAGCTCACAAAATGCACCACACTATAAATACGACAGTCACGGAAAACACAGTGCCAACTTCTCCCCTGGTAATCTTAACTTCAAATAAATCTGTGATTTTCATTATGGCAAACACTTTGTCTCTTTTCGCTTTTTCTTTTTCTTTTTTTGAACAATGGGAACTTTAAAAAAAAAAAAGATTTTAGGGGCGCCTGGGTGGCTCAGTGGGTTAAGCCTCTGCCTTTGGCTCAGGTCATGATCTCAGGGTCCTGGGATCGAGCCCCACATCGGACTCTCTGCTCGGGGGAAAGCCTGTTTCCCCCTCTCTCTCTGCCTACTTGTGACCTCTCTCTCTCTGTGTCAAATAAATAAAATTTAAAAAAATATTTTTAAAAAAAGATTTCATTTACTTATTTGACAGAGAGAGAAAGCAAGCACAAGCAGTGGGAGATGCAGGCGGAGGGACAGGGAGAAGCAGGCTCCCTGCCAAGCAGACAGCCTGACGCAGGGCTCGATCCTGAAGGCAGACATTTAACTGACTGAGCCGCCCAGGTGCCCCTAATTTTTTCTTTTTTTCTTTTTTTTTTTTTTTTTTTTTTTTTTTACCACGGACACATATTCTCTATTACCATCCTCCATCCACCCCACTCCCACCAAATCTGTACCTATAAGGATACTTTTATCTTTTAGGGAACTATCCAGGTTTTTTATTTTTTTTTTTATTTTTTTTATTTTTTATAAACATATTTTTTTTCCCCAGGGGTACAGGTCTGTGAATCGCCAGGTTTACACACTTCACAGCACTCACCATAGCACATACTCTCCCCAATGTCCATAACCCCACCCCCCCCTCCCAACCCCCCTCCCCCCTGCAACCCTCAGTTTGTTTTGTGAGATTAAGAGTCACTTATGGTTTATCTCCCTCCCAATCCCATCTTGCTTCATTTACTCTTCTCCTACCCCCTTAACCCCCCATGTTGCATCTCCTCTCCCTCATATCAGGGAGATCATATGATAGTTGTCTTTCTCTGATTGACTTATTTCGCTAAGCATGATACCCTCTAGTTCCATCCACGTTGTCGCAAATGGCAAGATTTCATTTCTTTTGATGGCTGCATAGTATTCCATTGTGTATATATACCACATCTTCTTTATCCATTCATCTGTTGATGGACATCTAGGTTTTTTCCATAGTTTGGCTATTGTAGACATTGCTGCTATAAACATTCGGGTGCACGTGCCCCTTCGGATCACTACGTTTGTATCTTTAGGGTAAATACCCAGCAGTGCAATTGCTGGGTCATAGGGTAGTTCTATTTTCAACATTTTGAGGAACCTCCATGCTGTTTTCCAGAGTGGTTGCACCAGCTTGCATTCCCACCAACAGTGTAGGAAAGGTCCCCTTTCTCCGCATCCTCGCCAGCATCTGTCATTTCCGGACTTGTTAATTTTAGCCATTCTGACTGGTGTGAGGTGGTATCTCATTGTGGTTTTGATTTGTATTTCCCTGATGCCGAGTGATGGAACTATCCAGGTTTTTAAAAGTTGACAAGAGCCCTATCTCTTCAGCAAGAACAGGTCAGAAAAAAGCATTACTGTATTTGAATTAACTTCAGGTGGTTTAAGGACCTAAATGAGAAAAGCAAAAGTCTTAAATGATTAGAAGCCCATTTAGGAGACTCTGCCATCCAGACATGAACAAGACCCAAAATACGAAACATACAGAAAACTATTCATAAATTCAACTACATTAATATATAAAGCTTCTAAATGACAGTAGTTACCATTTTAAAAAGTTAAGAAAAAAGCTACAGACTGAGAGATAATATTTAGGAATGTAAAATTAGCACAATTACTCTCAAGGCCATTTGTCCCCATCTCCTAAAGTTGGAAAAGTTACACCCTATAACCCAGCAATTCTACTGGAACATATAAAGCTAGAGCAGTCATTCTCAAGCTTGAGCTTGCATCAGAATCACTGGGGAGCTTGTGAAATTACAGTCTGTGGGGTCCCACCCTCAGTTTCTGATAGAGTCAGCCTGGATGAAGGTCCCAGAATTTGCCTTTCTAACAAGTTTCAGGTGATGTTG
The DNA here is from genome assembly GCF_010015895.1 of Lontra canadensis. Taxonomy (NCBI): domain Eukaryota; kingdom Metazoa; phylum Chordata; class Mammalia; order Carnivora; family Mustelidae; genus Lontra; species Lontra canadensis. The sequence goes on from NW_022631036.1 coordinate 15,630,754, forward strand.
CTGCTAATGATTCAGGAACTATATTTTGAGAATCACAGCCCCAAAGAAACCTCCTACTTGTACCTAAGTGGACACATACAGGAGATGTTCACCGTAGTATTGTCTACAGTCCTGACAAACTGGAAACCAACAAGAAGGAAAGGGAGGTATAAATGTCTATCAAGCAATGCAGTTAAATGAATGAATGGCACGTACCCATATGAATAATTCTCAGATCACTAAAACAACACGTTGTAAAAGAATACACTGCAGATCCCGATAAGGTAAACCTTAAACAACAGTTTGTTGTTCATGTCTCCATTCACACGTACCAAATGTATAAGAGCGTGGATAGAAAGGATACATATTAGTGAGGGGTTAAGGGAATTCAGATTGGGAAGGGTTTTGAAAAGAGCTTCATTGTATCTGTGATCCTTGTTTCTATAAAACTGACCAGGAGCTCACCTCTTTCCATTTCCCTGCCCCCCACCGCAGTGCAGGGGCCTGAGATCAGCCACCCTGTCTGGAAGGGGACGGCAAAGGACGGTTCAATGGGCGCATCCCTCCCTGCATGGCAAAATGAGGCAGGATTGAGATATTTCACTAGTTTTCTTTTTTTTTTTTTCCTGGTTTTCCAAACAAACTTGAACATCAGTATCTGCCTACATGGACAAGAAGGAGGAAGGGAGGGAAGGAAGGAAGAGAAGGAAGGAAGGGAGGAGAGGGAGGTAGGAAAAAAAGGAGAGAGAATCACACCAGCACTTGTTAAAAGGATAATGCCTCTCTTTACAGAATGGATATATTTTGTCACCCTGGTATGTGAGAGACCCAGTGGGAGCCACAAAATCAACAGTAACACCAACTTCCATTTCCATGGTACCTTCCCCTTTTCAAGCTGTTTCACTGGGAGTAGAAAACAGTTATATAAAGAAAGAGAAATACAAATTACCCTGACAGGACTACCATAGTTTTGGGCTCTGATCACCCCCACCCCCGCCAAATTTCCTTTTTCCTTTGAATGTAAAAAAGTTCAGAACAGGTTACCCCAAAATATGTTCCTTGGCATGTAGACTATTTTGAGTTAAAGGTACTTGGAGAAAGCAATTACAAGAAAAAGACTCTGACCTTCCTTCTTGTTCTTAAAAGCAGAAGATGAAATTCCTGTGTGACAGATGTCCTCCCAAACCCAAAAAGAAAGTAACATTCTTATCAAGGATTAGAAGTTGAGGCCGAGAGAGTTCTACACAAGCAGACCTTATTAAAACCAACCTTATTCAAAAGCAAATAGGGTTTGCCATTTTTTGGGTCTTCACTCCTTATGAGGACTCACATGGCATATAACTTAATATAAATTATTTGTATGCTTTTCTCCTGTTAATCTATTATATGTCAGTGTAATTCTTAGGTCTGGCTAAAAAAACCCTAAGAGGACAGAAGGAATTTTTTTCGCCTCCCCTGCAAATGTGTAGAATTCCTCTGACAACTTCATTATCTGAACCAAGTTGTAGCTCCAGTCTTACTTTCCTATGAGCTGGGCTCCCCCAGAAACCTCAAAAACTACTACCTTCCTGACCTTCCTGACCTTCCTGACTCGTCATGTGAAAATAGCATCTTCGGTCTCTCTCCAATTCCTTTCCTGCTTTACATTTGTTTAGAGCATCCATCACTACCTGACATGATTGCACATGTTAATTTATTGTCTTCCATGCTCTCTAGCTTATAAGCTTCTTGATGCAGACAGCGGTCTAGTGGTGAGCATCACTGGTCCACCCAGAACCGGACGATATGTGACCAATAGCAGGGGTCCAGTAAATATTTGTGGGATGGGTGAATGAATGAATCTACCTTTCTTATGGTCTCTGTTCATCTTTCTTCCTATTAATATTCCCTCTTCCTATTAATATTAGTAGATACCCTCCAGAGGCTGCTGTCCAGCCAATGTACCAAGACATTTCAATCTTTTGCTTTTAATTCAACCTCACATGTTCACTGTAGGAAAGGCTGCCCCAGAATCCCACGCTCTGCTACCTAACAAATATCATTTTATTTTTCCCAAAAGAAAAAGCTCAAAACTGGATCTTCCTCACATCCCATCTGCCATCAATACTTTTTCCCCAATACTTGTTTCAGTCTTTGTCACTCTTTACTGACATTAATAAAACTCAGAGAAGCATAACTCAAATTTAAACTGAGCATGGCCATTGACCAAGTATTTTAACATTAATCTTACTTAACCCTTAAAACCTTAAAAGACTGGGTATTTATCTTAGAGAAGTGAAGCTTGTGTTCATAAAAAAAAAAACTCTATGTTCAGACAACCAGAAATTCTCATAGCAGTTTTATTTGCAAGAGTCAAAGACTAGAAAAAACTCAAATATCCCCCAATGCGTGACTGGAAAAACTGTGCTACATCCATGCAATGGGTTACTACTCATTAATAAAAAGGAACAGACTATGAACACGTGCCACAAGCTGGATGGGTCGGAGGAGCATTACAACGAGTGCAAAAGTCAACCTTAAAAGTTTACATATTGCTTAATTCCACATATAAAACATTCGCAAAGTAACAAAGTTATAGTGATGGAAAACAGATCAGTTGCCAGGGCGGGTGATAGGGCGGGGAAAGGGAGTTTCTGTGGGGCAATGGTTACGCATATCCTGACCATGGGAGTGGTTACACAGATCTATATATTTGATAAAATTTCATAGAGCCACATAGCAAACCATCCTCTCTGCAAAAATCAGTATGCACAAGAACCGCGAAATCTGTAATTATTGTTAGTATTGTGCCAAGGTCATTTTGCTGGTTTGGACAGTCCTATCATCGAAGGGAGCAGAGTAACAGATACACAGGAACTCTATACTGGTTTTGCAACTTTCATGAGTACAAGATTACTTTAAAATAAAAAGCGTAAAGTGACTGCTTTTAATTCAAAGGTCTATCAAGCAAAATATTTACTTTGGGAGGATCCTCATTTGCAAGCATGAGGACAATATTTAATATTCTGTAGATCTACAAATCCTGAGTCATTCCAAAAACTTAATAGAACAATGATACTCTACATCGGTACCTGATCGTAGTGGCTGATAAGAAGCAAATTTAATTGTACTAACCTGGAGCTATAGTTGCCAGTCAGATTTCCAGAATAACCCTCCACTGTGATGGTCTGTTTTCACTCTCTGGAGGTCCTGAAATGCAATTAGAAGGGAGTGGGCTTAAGAGAATGCTCCATTAAAAAATAAATAAATAAATAAATAAAAAACCTTGTTCTGTACAAAATTCTAATGTAATTTTAATCTGTATTACTTCACATGGAAAACGCGTTGTAGAGATAATTTTGTAAATATATACCTGATCACTAAAAAATACAACCATCCAAATGGCGGCTGTGGTAGAATGGCGGTGTGAGCAGAAGTGGCACCCGGGGATTAAGGCTGACCCAGACTGCCTCATTTCATCCTCCAAACAGCCACACAAGTAGGTGAAATTATTATTTTTTTAAAAGATTTTATTTTGTCAGAGAAAGAGGGAGTGTGTGTACGCACACAAGCAGAGAGAGCTGTAGGTAGAAGGCGAAGCAGGCTCTCTGCTGAGCAGGGAGCGTGATGTGGGACTCGATCCAGGACCCTGGAATTATGACCTGAGCGGAAGACAGACACTTAACCCACTGATCCACCCAGATGCCCCTTGCTGTTGCTTTTTATAGACAAACCTATTGAGACACAGAGAGGTTAAATACCTTGATCTGAGCCACATAAGGTGGTAAATGGCAAAACTGTGGACCTCAACTGGTCTATTTCCTAGGTCTATGCTTCTGCCCCGATATAATGGTGCCTTGATATTGTGCCTCCTCACCTCTAGCCTCCCTCCCTGTTGATGTATGTATTAGGTCTCCTACTGTTGCCAGAACAGATCACCACAAATTCAGTGGCTTAAACAATATGAATTTATGGTCTAAAATTTCTGGAAGCTGGAAATCCAAAATGAGTCTCATTGGGCTAAAATCCAGGTGTTGGCAGGACTGCAGTCTTTCTGGAGGCCCCAGAGGAGAATCCCTTTCCTTGCCCCTTTCTAGCTTCTATAGGAAGCCTGTATTCCTTGGCTTGTGGTCTCACCCCTCGATCTTAAAACCGGAAACATCAGGCTGAGTCCCTCTCGGATTGCCCACCACCTTTCTGCTTCTTTCTTGTTTGCCTCCCTCTTCCATTTATAAGGAATTCTGTGATGACGTTGAGTTCCCTCAGAGAATCTCCGTCTTACGGTCATCTGCTTAGTGAACTTCATCCCACCCTTAATTCCCTTTCACCAGGTAACCTCACATTATCACAGTTTCTGGAGATAAGGACATGGACATCTTGGGGGAGGGGAGGGCATTGTTCTGCCTGTTCTAGTGATAATCCTATAAGCCACAATCACAGAGTGCCATTTTTTAAAAAAAATTCAGATGATTTTTTCCTTTCCCATCAATTCTAAACTTCTTCATTCATACGTTTATAGTCCTGCCTTGTTCTTAATTAACAGTTTGGTTGGCTTAGGCATATCTATTACAGTATAGAAAATCACAAATTTTAAAACACTAGTTTTAGCTAGTCTTAGACAAGCTCCACCCTGTGCTATCTATAGGATGGCCACTGTCATGTGTAACTATATACATTAAAATTAAAATTAATTAAAATTAACTAAAGTGTACAATTCAGTTATTCAGATTAGCCACATTTTGAGGGCTTAAAGGTCACATGACTAGTGACTACTGTATTAGAGAGTGAGCATAAGAAAACATTTCCATCACTGTAGAAAATTCTACTGGACAGTTCTGCCTGAGATTCCACATGCAGTCTTCCTTGGTCTGGTACTTTCAAGACTACTTCCTGGCAGGTATCATCACTCTGATGCCTTTTCTCTCTGAGACTTCCCTGTAACTTGGACTTAGACTAGCAATAGAAAGTCCATTTGCTCCTGGAGGTGGGAGAGCTCCGGGATCATTTCCAGGTAAAGAAATGGCTGACTTTTCATCTTAACAGTATTTTTTTAGAGAGAGGTCCTGGATGATTGCTATTATAATCAACTGGGGTAGCTATTTAAATCTGGGATTCTTGAACCACATGGGAGACCTCCCGAATCTTCATTTTCAACGAGACTTCTCAATGCTCAAGTTTGAGAACCACTGTTAAGAGGAACAACCGATATCAGTATCCAGTTACCAAGAACCTTATAGTTGGGTGTTAATTTGCATAGGAATGGAGATCGCAGCCAAGTTTAGGTACCAAAGGAGATATTTTTGGTGAAGGATTATTTCTGTTGCTGTTCAAATTATAGAGTAGAAGACCACCACACAGAGGCTGATTGCAGACCCAGTGATGATCATGAGTCCATGTGATAAAGCTCACTTACCTAGTAAGACATTTTTTTAAAAATTTGTCCTTGATGTGAGGCTTTTTTGGTTAATGTTTTTGAACCACATTGTTTTACCAATTTTATTTTATTATTATTTTTATTGAGGTATAGTTAACTAAATGGTAAAATATTTAAAGTATACAATGTAAAGAAAAAATATTGTTAAAATGTCCATGCTACTTAAAGCCATCTACAGATTTAATACAATCTCTATCAAAATACCAATAGCATTTTTCACAGAACAAGAATAAATAATCCAAAAATTTGTATGGAACCACATAAGACCCTGAATAGCCAAAGCAATATTAAGAAAGAAAAACAAAACTGGAGGTATTACAATTCCAGACTTTAAGTTATATTACAAAGCTAGTAATCAAAATAGTATGTTACCTGCACAAAAACAGACACATAGACCAACAGAGTAGAACAGAAAGCCCAGAAATAAACCGACAATTAAATGGTCAATTAATCTTGGACAAAGGAGGCAAGAATATGCAATGGGAACAAGACAGTCTCTTCAACAAACGGTGTTGGGAAAACTGGCAGTTACATGCAAAAGAATGGAACTGGACCACTTTCTTACACTATACACAAAAACTCAAAATGGATTAAGGACCTAACTGTGAGACAGGAAGCCATCAAAATCCTAGAAGATAGCGTAGGCAGTAATTTCTCTGATAACTGCCATAGCAACATCTTTCTAGATATGTCTCCTGAGGCAAGGGAAACAAAACCAAAAAGCAACTATTGGGACTACACTGAAATAAAAAGCTCCTACACAGTGAAGAAAACCATCAACAAAACTACAAGACAAACTATGGAATGGGAGGAGACATTAGCAAATGGCATATCTGCTAAAGGGTTAGTATCCAAAATATAAAGAACTGATACAAATTAAACACCAAGAGAACAAATAATCCACTTTAAAAACTGGCAGAAGACATGAACAGACATTTCTCCAAAGAAAACACACGGATGCCACAGACATGTGAAAAGAGGCTCAACGTCACTGATCATCAGGGAAATGCAAATCAAAACTACAATGAGATCTCACCTCACACCTATCAGAATGGCTAAAATCAAAACCACAAGAACAAGTGTTGGCAAGGATGTGGAGAAAAAGGAATCCTCATGCACTATTGGTGAGACAGCAAACTGGTGCAGCCGCTGTGAAAGACAGTATGAAGATTCCTCAAAAAGTTTAGATGGAACTATACTACCATCCAGTACTCACACTACTGGGTATTTACCCCCAAAATATGAAAACACTAATTCAAAAGGATACAGCCCCCCCCATGTTTATTGCAGCTTTATTTACAATAGCCAAATTGTGGAAGCAGCCCAAGTATGCACCAATAGAGGAATGGATTAAGATGATGTGGTGTGTACACACACATACATACACACACACAGCGGGATATTATTCAGCCACAAAAAAAGAATGAAATCTTGACATTTGCAACAACATGGCTGAAGCTAGAGAGCATAATGCTAAGCAAAATAAGCCTGTCAGGGAAAGACAAATACCGTATAATTTCCCTCATATGTGAAATTTAAGAAACAAAACAAATGAACAAAGGGAAAAAAGAGAGAGAAACTAAAAAAGACTTTTGAATACAAACAATAATTGGATGGTTACCAGAGGAGAGGTGGGGGGGGTGAAACAGATGAAGGGGATTAGGAGTGCACTTACCTTGATGAACACTGAGTAATATATGGAACTGTTCAATCACTACATTGTACATGTGAAACTAACAGAACACTGTATGTTAACTATACTGGAATTAAAATTTTAAAAATAAACTATACAAAATGATGATTTGATATGTGTATGATATGTGTATGCATTGTGAAAGGGTTTTTTAAAAAATCAATGAATCAAAAATGAAATCACATGGGACATTTTCTAAGTTCGAATTTTCTAATACCTAAAAACTAATGAAAATCAAAGCACAACATACCAAAACTGGGGCGCCTGGGTGGCTCAGCGGGTTAAAGCCTCTGCCTTCGGCTCAGGTCATGGTCTCAGGGTCCTGGGATTGAGCCCCGCTCGATCAGCAGGGAGCCTGCTTCCCCCTCTCTCTCTGCCTGCCTCTCTGCCTACTTGTGTTCTCTGTCAAATAAATAAATAAAATAGTTTAAAAAAAAAAAACTCGTGAAGCTTTTTTTAAGATTTTATTTATTTATTTATTTGTCAGAAAGAGAGAGAGAGAGAGAGTATGAGTACACAAGCAGGGGGAGCAGCAGCCAGAAGGAGAAGCAGGCTTCCCGCCCAGCAGGGAGCCCAATGCAGGACTCAATCCCAGTACCTGGGATCATGACCTGAGCCAAAGGCAGCCGCTTAACCCACTGAGCCACCCAGGAATCCCTATAAATGTTTACTTTAAAAAACAAGAAAGATCTCAAATCAATAACCTAACTTTACAATTTAAGAAACTAAAAAATGAAGAAACAATCTCAAAGCTGGCAGAGGAAGAAAATAATATAGACCAGAAATAAATGTAATAAAGGATAGAAAAACAATGAAGCAAATAAATAAAACTAAAAGTTGGTTTTTTGAAAATATCAACAAAATTGACAAACTTTTAGCTAGATTGACTAGGAGAAAAGAGAAAACACAAATCACTAAATAAATAAAATAAAAATAAGTACACGTGAGGACATTACTACTTAACATACAGGTATAGAAAGGATTATAAGAGAATACTATGGATAACTGTATGCCAACAAATTGGGTAATCTAGATGAAGTGAATAAATTCCTAAAAAACACAAAACTTGCAGAGTCTAAATAAGTAATAGAAAATCCGAATAGACCTATAACAAGTTAGAAGTTTGAATCAGTAACCAAAAACCTCTCTCCAAATAAAAGCCCTGGGCCTGAAGGCTCATGGTAATTTCTACCAAACATTTAAAGAACTAATACCAGCCCTTCTCAAACTTCAAAAAACTGAAGAGGAAAAAACACTTCCAATCTCATTTTATGAGATCAGCATTCCTGTGATACAAAGCGAGCCAATGACACAACAAAAAAAGAAAACCACAGACTATTATCCCTTATGAACACTGATGCAAACATTCTCAAGAAATGCTAGCAAACCAAATTCAACAGCATAGTGAAAGGATTATAAACCACTGCCAAGTGGGATTTAACTCTGGAATGCAAGGAGGGTTCAAGATACAAAAAAAAAAAAAAAAAAAAATCATTGTGATACACCATATTAACAGAATGAAGGAAAAAACCCTTCATGATCTCTCAATTGATGCAACAAAAACATTTGATAAAAATTCAACACTCTTTCATGATTAAAAAAAACACACACACACACAACAAACTAGGAATAGAAGGAAACTACTGCAATATAATAAAAGCCATATATGAAAAACCCACAGAGGACCTCATACTCAAGGGTAAAAGACTGAGACCTTTTTCTCTAAGATAGGAACAAGGCAATGATGTCTGAATTCACCAGTTCTATGCAACAGAGTACTAGAAGTCCTAGCCAGAGTAATTAGGAGAAAGAAAGAAAGAGAGAAAGAAAGAAAGAAGGAACATCAAAGTCAGAAAGAAAGAAAGAAAATTATCTCTATTCACAGATAATGTGATCTTATATGTAGAAAACCTTAAAGATTTTCACACACAAAAAAATTGTTAGAATAAATGATTTCAGCAAAACAGCAGGATACAAAGTCAACACACAAAAATTAGTTGAATTTCTACATGTTAATATTGAACAAATGAAAAAGGATATTTTAAAAAACAGTTCTACTTACAATAGCATCAAAAAGAGTATAATACTTAGGAAATAACTCACCTGCGGAGATAGAAGACTTATACAGTGAAAACTAAAAAACATTGTTGAAAGATATTAAAGGTATAAATAAATTGAGACCTATCCCATGTTCATGAATTAGAAGACTCAATATTGTTAAAAATGTCCACACTACCCAAAATGATCTACAGATTCAATGCAATCCCTATCAAAATCCCAATGACATTTTTTGCAGAAATAGATTCATATGGAATTCATATGCAATCTCAAGGGACCCAATACCTTAAACAATCTTGAAAAGAACAAAGTTGGAAGTCTCCTACATCCTGATTTCAGGACTTACTACAAAACTACAGTAATCAGGGGTGTCTGGGTGTCTCAGTGGTTAAGTGGTTAAGCATTTGCCTTCGGGTCAGGTCATGATCCCAGAGTCCTGGGACCAAGCCCCACATCAGGCTCCCTGCTTGATGGGAAGCTTGCTTCTCCTTTTCCCACTCCCCCTGCTTGTGTTCCCTCTCTTGCTGTTTATCTGTCAAGTAAATAAATAAAATCTTTAAAACTACATTAATCAAAATGGTGTGGTACAGGCACAAAGATAGATATAGAAACAAATGGAATTGAATAGAACTGAGAAATAAACCCTCTCCTGTACGGTCAATGGATTTTTGACAAGGGTGCCAAAGCCATTCCCCCATTCAAGAGGGAAGAGAAGGTCTTTTCAACAAATAGTGATGGGAGCACTGGGCGTCCAAATGCAAAAAAAAAAAAAAAAAAGATATTGGGCTCTTACCTAATACCATATACAAAAATTCACTCAAAATCAATCACCAACCTAAACCTAAAGCCTAAAACATAAAACTTTCAGAAGAAAACTACAAAGCAAAAGCTTCACGACATTAGATTTGACAGCAATTTCCGGATACTACACCAAAGACCCAGGCAACAAAAAACAAAAAGAGACAAGTTGGACTTCAAGAAAATGTAAAACTTTTGTGCATCAAAGGACACTTTCCCCAGTCTTCCCAGAGAGTTGCCATAGTTTTCTGCTTCTTCAGTGAAGGCAGGCAAGAGGTGCTAACCCTCTACCCCCACTGGCTGCTGGGAGCCAACCCTCAGCAGCTCTTCAGGGAAGGCCAGCATCTCCTCAGGGAAGGCCGTCAGCCCCTCCTGCATGGGGCAGCTGTGGCCGCCTCCCCTCAGCTGCACCCCGCCCCCCCCACCCCGTGACTTCTGCATCTCCTCACTGGTGGGCTGAAAATACCAACTATCAACTGCCCGAACAACCCGCAACTCTACACCTCCTCCATCTACCTATCCATATCTTCCTGCTTTGGCTTTGATGCTGTGGCTTTGAAGAACTTCATGAAATAGTTTCTTCACCAATCTCATGAGGACTGAGAACATGCTGAGGTGCGTGACCAATGACCAAATCTTCCTTAAGGATATCAAGAAACCACACCACAAGGCGCAACCCAACAGAGTACGCATTTTACTTGGGAAGAGTCAATCAGTCACAACTAGAAATGCCCAAACTGGCCACTGACAAAAACCCCCTCTTGTATGGCTTCCTGGAGAATCATTACCCATCAAAAAATTGGGTGACTCACAAAACCACCTTGCACAAGAATCTGGCGTGGGGGGATATTCCTTAAAAAAGGAGGAAATTCTGACATATGCTACACATGAATGAATCTTAAGAACATTATACTGAGTGAAATAAGCCAGCCACAGAAAGGCTAATACTGTAGGACTCCATTTATATGAGATACCCAGAATAGTCAAAATCAGAGGGACAGAGAGTAGAATGGTGGTTGTCAGGGGTTGGGGGGAAGAGGATAGAATTTCAGTTTTGCAAGATGAAGAGGGTTCTGGAGATGGACGGTGATGATGGTTCCTTAACAATATGAACACAATGAATACCACTGGACTATACACTTAAGCAAGAATAGGATGACAACTCTTACATTTTGTGTATTTTACCTCCCCCCCCCAATTGGGGGAAAAAAAATCAGGGCTAGTTCAGGCCAAATCCAGTATGCATGTACATACATACAATTTTGTCTTCATGTATTTAAGTTTCTATGTAGTTAGTACATTAAGCAACTGGTTTGATTTGCCCTCCCTCTACTACCCCCCACATGCCACAGGCATGAAATTTAAAGATCAAGCTTCCCTAGCCATTCAATGAGTGAGAGCAAAGTTTACTTTATCTAGGCAAACGGTCTTAAGCATGAGTGTTGAATAAAAGCATTGTCACACATGCAAAGCCTCCAGACTATTCTATGCCAAAAGTCAGTCCCTAAGAGCCAGTATAAGGTAGCCTGGGTTTTCTCTGATCTCTCCACGGAACTGCTTATCAACTCTCTGAGGGAGGGACCACATTTTATTTCTGTTCCTCAGCAGGATTTTGAGACTGTGTTCCTATCGTAGTAGAGATTCAATAAGTGTTGTCTATTCTAGAGGTGTTACCAACAGCAAGTGAAGTTTCCATTAGCAGAAGTAGGGGAGGAAAGAGGTCACCTGGGACGCAGGGATTGCTAGGGCTCATTTCTCCAGTGGGTATTTCAGTGGCAGTCCATTACCTGGTCCCACCGAGTCCATTCAACTTCGCCTCTAGTTCTTGCCAACGTACACCCTCCCCGCTGGAATCTTCTTGGCCTCTTCTTCCATAAATGATCATTATTAGTATTGTCCATTGTCGAGAAAGTTCTTGGGTTGGAAAAATAGAAATGGCTGTGCCCCACCTCCAAGGAAAGATGGTCTCTGCAGTTCCACTAAGTACCAATAGGTGGCGGTGACGCAGCACAAACAAGCTCCAGTTCGATACTCTTGTTTATTGAAAGAATCCATCTCCTTTTGCCATTGAGGTTATAATATTTATTTTTAGTGTGACTTGATGGGCCTTGTTTGTAATTTAACAATATTGGAATCAAATTTTGATACCTAATCACATGGATGTAAGCTCTATTACATTTCAATTAGCATTCCCTCTGATTTGATTATCAAGCTTTAGCCATTCAAGTGGCTAATAGAGAAACATTTAGATAATTGCAGCTGTCTGGGGTTATTACATTTGCTATCATTTTCACAGAGTGATTCATGTAAAGACTGGGCCATAAAATTTGTTTTTGTTGGTGGAGACAAGAAACTATGGCTTTCTGGGGTGTGGGCTTTCTTGTTTTTTCGTTAGGAGGGAAATACGAGTGTAGGGGGCTTGCCATTTAGTTATTTCCCAAAAGGATATTCTTGATTCTCCATCCACAATATTGTTTCACTTGGCAAAAGAAAAGAGGCATTAGTCAAGTTTCCTTTTTCCTCTCTTTTAATTGAACTGGATCACATTTGAACTGAACAGATTAACCACATCAAAACTTATCTCCTACACAAAGGCCTTCCTGCATAAATGAAATTGGGGTCTCACTTCCCACCTAATACTGTTCCTAAGTACAAACACTAGATGTGGGTTTTTTTTTTTCCATTTTTTTTATTTTTTTATAAACATATAATGTATTTTTAGCCCCAGGGGTACAGGTCTAGTAAATCGCCAGGTTTACACACTTCACAGCACTCACCACAGCACACACACCCCCAATGTCCATAACCCCACCACCCTCTCCTCAACCCCCGACCCCCAGCAACCCTCAGTATGTTCTGCGAGATTAAGAGTCTCATGGTTTGTCTCCCTCCCGATCTCATCTTGTTTCATATATTCTTTTCCTACCCCCCAAACCCCACATGTTGCATCTCCACTTCCTCATATCAGGAAGATCATATGATAGCTGTCTTTCTCCAATTGACTTATTTCGCTAAGCATAATACCCTCTAGTTCCATCCACGTCATCACAAATGGCAAGATTTCATTTCTTTTGATGGCTGCATAGTATTCCATTGTATATATATATATACCACATCTTCTTTATCCATTCATCTGTTGATGGACATCTAGGTTCTTTCCATAGTTTGGCTATTGTGGACGTTGCTGCTATAAACATTCAGGTGCACGTGCCCCTTTGGATCACTACGTTTGTACCTTTAGGGTAAATACCCAGTAGTGCAATTGCTGGGTCATAGGGTAGCTCTATTTTCAACTTTTTGAGGAAACTCCAAGCTGTTTTCCAGAGTGGCTGCACCAGCTTGCATTCCCACCAACAGTGTAGGAGGGTTCCCCTTTCTCCACATCCTTGCCAGCATCTGTCATTTCCTGACTTGTTAATTTTAGCCATTCTGACTGGTGTGAGGTGGTATCTCATTGAAAACACGAGAGGTGTTTTACCAAAGTTGCTAGACCACTTGGTGGGGATAGGGAGGCATGCTTTAAGCTTAGATGGAGTCGTTGGCTAAATGACATTAAAGGGCCCTTCAGCCCCTACCATCGAAGGGTCTAGGGATCAACAAAATTGTCCCAGCCCCAAAGAGCCCTTAGACCCTAAGAGCAGGCCCAGTTGCCTGGGGTCTTCGAGTGGCCTACATGTGGGGCCTGCTCCAGAGAGGTGGGGAACCTCACCTCGAGAAAGTCACCCCTCTACTCTGTGTGGACCACTAAGAGCCAATTTAAATCTGGAAAGAGAAAAGGCATTGAAGAAAACTCATGAGTTTTTAAAATCCAATCCTTTATAATTTTTTTACCCACAGATAACTTGGTAATACATAAATATGGCTTCAAAACCATTTTCTGTTCTAGAAAACAAATGGGGTCTCTGAAGATTCCAAACCAAATTGCGAGGGAAGCGTCGACTTTGCTTTTATTCGGCTGGAAAATCTTTCTCATGTACTGATGTGAAAACATGAATCCTCATAGACATCCCATCCATTCTCAGAAGCCCAGGATATATACCTCTTCAAGGCCAGCCCCACACCTTTCCAGTTGCATGGATTTGTCAGGACCCAGCTCCAGGCTCTGCAGACAATAGCCAGGCACGCCGCAGTGCCTCAGATCCGATTCTATCCCAGGTCATATTGTTTTTGAGAGAACATTTATAAACAAAACCAAAACCAAAAACAAAACAACAACAACAACAACAAAAAACGCAAAACTTTCTTACAATGATCCAGCCAGCTTAGTAGTTTGCCTTTTACTGTAGCAAGAGTTATTTTTAATGTTTCTCTCTTTGACCGTAAATCCAGTAATCTGCCAGAAAGACAAACATGCTAGCCTGCCCTTTAATGTGTTAAAGAATTATTTTCTCCCCCAGTACAGGTGGTTGTGGGGAGGGCCAGCCCCAAAAGGCTTGACCATAAAAAGAGTGGAGGTTGACAGACTGAAGGTCTGAGCCACCGCCCAGGACTCACAGGGGTGGGGTCCATTTTTCCCAGAAGTGCACACAATGTAACATGTAATCCAGAAAAAATGCAGAAGACATTGCCAAGGCAATTCTCTTGGAATTTAGTGAAGAGATAGGGAGTGGGAGGATGGATTAGGGAGGGAAAGAATGGCGTAGAGCACAGATACTCATAAAAGGTAACCAGAGAAACCTACTTCCTTCTATACTGGTCTTTGCAGATGTAATTCAATTGTTTTGGTAAAACAAGCAGCTGAACAAAATTCATTAGCCACTAATGAGATCTCAGTACTGGAAGAGCCATAGGTCAAGTCTGGGACCTAGTGTTCCCTCAAAAGTAAATAGTACCTTTTAGTACAAGAGAAACAGAGTGAGGTCTTTTTTTTTTTTTTTTTTTAAGATCTTATTTATTATTTGACAGAGACACAGCACAAGAGAGAACACAACGTGGGGCAAGGGGAGTGGGAGTGGGAGAAGCAGGCTTCCCACTGAGCAGGGAGCCCAGTGTGGGGCTTGATCCCAGCACCCTGACCTGAGCTGAAGGCAGACACTTAACTACTGAGCCACCTAGGTGCCCCAACAGAGTGATATCTTTTTTTTTTTTTTAAGGATTTTATTTATTTGACAGAGATCACAAGTAGGTGGAGAGGCAGGCAGAGAGAGAGGAGGAAGCAGGCTCCCCGGTGAGCAGAGAGCCCGAGATGTGGGACTCAATCATGACCTGAGATCATGACCTGAGCCGAAGGCAGAGGCTTAACCCACCGAGCCACCCAGGCACCCCAGAGTGATATCTTATGGAAGAATTTCATAAATGTTTAAAAATCAATACCTAAGATCCCACCATTGATCTGGCACTCTATTTTCTCTGACTTCATTTCCTATTACTCTTCCCCTGACTCACTTTACACCACTCACACTGAGTCTCTGTTGCTCCTCAAAGGGTGTTCCCATCGCAGGGCCTTTGCACTCACTGAATACTATGCACACCATTCTTCCCCTCGATACCCACACGACTCACTTTTCCCTTCCTTCAGAGCTTTCTGTCAGTGTTGCCCTTCCCTTTTCCCAGCCGCCCTCCATAAAATTTTAACAAGTCCTTTCTTTTTAGGTTTATTTTTCTTAGTAATCTCCACACCCAACATGGGGCTTGAACCCACAACCCCAAAATCAAGAGCCTCATGCTCTTCCGACTGAGCTAGCATGCACCCCCAAATTTTAACATGTCCTCTTGCCCTGACATTTCTATCTTCCCCCTGATTTTTCTCCTCATCACTCTCACTAACATATTATATATTTCACTCATTTATTTAGTATATTTGTGTCTCCTACACAAGGGACTCTCCCTGAGGGCAGAGTTCTGACCATATCTCCAATGGCTACCAGAGTGTCCAGAACAGCATGAGTGCTCAAAGCAAAGCTTTGCATAAAGTTCCATTCTGTATTCATACTTTCCACAAAGACACTGATTTGCATAAAGAAAATATTCTTTCTAAGCAAATCAGTATTATAAGGAGGGTTACTTATAGAATGATTAAGCAACCCAGGAGACTTAACTGCTTTCTACACTCCTCAAGCACTTGTTTTTTTGTTTGGTTTGGTTTTTTGGTGTGTGTGTTTTTTTTTTTTAAGTCTTCACTTACTTGTTTGAGAGAGAGAGAGAGAGAGCGAGCGAGCACCAGCGGGGAGGAGAGGAGAAGGCCCATTTCAGGCCTTGATCCCAGGACCCTGGGACCATGACCTGAGCCGAAGGCAGATGCTTAACTGACTGAGCCACCCAGGTGCCCCTCCTCAAGTACTTGCCAGTGTTAGAGATAAGGAAGTATATAGGGAAGTATATAGCACAGTTCTCAAAGTGGTTCTCAAAGTGGTCTCAGGCCAGAAGCAATAGAGAAACTGGAACTTGTAAGAAGTATATTTTCAAGCCCCACCCCAGACCTCCTGGATTAAACTCTTGAGTGGGGGGCGCAAATCATAAAACAGACTCTTAACTACAGAGAACAAACTGAGGGTTGCTGGAGGGAGGTGAGTTGGGGTAGGCTAGATGGGTGATGGGCACTAAGGAGGGCTGTAATGAGCACTGGTGTTGTATGTAAGTGATGAATCACTAAACTTCTACTCCTGAAACTAATATTACACTATTTGTTAACTAACTAGAATTTAAATTAAAACTTCAAACATACATACATATGTACATAAAATCCTTATTTTAGGACATAATTCGTGTTTTAAAAGCCCCCCAGTTGACTCTAACTCAAGCTGAAGTTTGAGGAGCCACTGCTGATCAAGAGGAAATTGACGTGGGCGAAATATCTAGAGTTCTGGATTCAAGTCCTGATCTATTTAATTGGGTGCCTCTGGTTCATCCCTTATCATCTACTTCCATAATTCATTTCTCAAATAAGCTGATTACTTTTAGATACCTCATTCTCTTAGAACCTCCCACATTAAATCACCTGTTCGTTATCCAGCAGGCCTTCAAATCAACATGTCCAAGCCAGAACTCATCCTCTTTCCCCCATCCCACTCCTCCCCCTGTCTCTCCACTAGGCAACCCAAGTCAGAACCTGAGAGATGCTAGATGCTTCCTTTCTCTTTCCCTCATATCAAGCCAGTCAGCATGACCAGCAGATCCTTATTCTTGGATCTCTCTTTAGCCAACTCCCTCCTTCATTTTCCAGTCACTGCCTTTAACTGGTCGCCAGCTTCAGAGCTCACCCACTTCAGCCTGTCTGCCACACTGTCTTCTGAAACACATGCTGCTGATAGCCACCATATAAATTCCCTCAGTGGCTTCCAGAGTGCTGTTCCAGCTTCTCTGCTCGGTCAAATGGCCATGCACCATCTCCTTTCTCTCTAACTCTCTCATCTTCTTCTACCACACACCAAGCTTCACACACAACACCACGGTGTTCCACACCTCCATGCTTTGCCACAGACTCAACCTTCTCTTGCATGCCCTTGTACCCGACTCCTACTTGACCCTCAAAAGCCATCCTTGACAAACCCTCCCCTGTGTGGCTTCCCCTGTTTCACGCTCTGAGCGCACTGCTCTTACCACAAGCATAGCCCTTACTCTTCACTAGAACCACTCATTTCCCTATTTCTCTACCAGCCTATAAGCTCCTTGAGAACAGGAGCCCTATTTTATTTCCTTTGTACCTCCAGATTCCAGTACAGTGCCTCGAACAAAATAGGTATAAAAGAAATGCTTGACACATACATGTTCATATATAGTAGGTTGTTTTTTTTTATTTTGCTCATTTTTAAAAATTTTTTACTATGTTCAATTAGCCAACATATGGTACATCATTAGTTTTTGATGAATGGATAGAGATGTGGTTCATAAATACAATGGAATATAAGTTTTTAAAGATTTTTTTTAAAGATTTTTTTTGACAAAGAGAGAGACCACAAGTAGGCAGAGAGGCAGGCAGAGAGAGAGGAAGGGAAGCAGGCTTCCCGCTGAGCAGAGAGCCTGACGTGGGGCTTGATCCCAGGACCCTGAGATCACGACCTAAGCTGAAGGCAGAGGCTTTAACCCACTGAGCCACCCAGGCGCCCCAAGATTTTTTATTATTATTTGACAGGCAGAGATCATAAGTAGGCAGAGAGGCAGGCAGGCAGACAGAGAGGAGGAAGCAGGCTCCCTGCTGAGAAGAGAGCCCCATGCGGGGCTTAATCCCAGGACCCTAAGATCATGACCTGAGCAAAAAGCAGAGGCTTAACCCACTGAGCCACCCAGATGCCCCAAGGAATATTATTTTTTTTTTAAGGTTTAGGTGAGAGAGCATGAGTAAACGAGAGACAGAGAGAGAGTGTGCGCACCAGCGGGGAGGAGGGGCAGAGAGAGAAGCAGACATCCCCACGGAGCAGGAAGCCTGATGTGGGGCTCGATCCCAGAACCCTGGGATCATGACCTGAGCTGAAGATGCCTAACCAATGGAACCACGCAGGTGCCCCAATACTTTCTTTTCTTTGGAGGTTTCTTTCCTCATTTTAGCCATTTACGTCAGTGTTTCACATTATCTAAACCAATCCTTTGACTAAACATAGCTCCAGGCAGTTAGAGACACACATCTGTGTTTGCTCCTGGAGCAGGAACTAAGAAAGTGAACTTACACAGAGGGAAAGTCTCTCATCTGAGGTCCAGGGGTGAGGAATAAGAGCCTGTCTGTAGGAACTATGACATTTTGAAAGCACCAAGTTCACGGTCCCCTGTGAGCCTTTTCCGTGGGGCAAAAGGGATGACAGAGGTGGGGGCTTTTGTCCTCTCTTGTGGGCAGATTTCCTTGGTGAGTTTTCCTTTTGGGGTGCCTGTGGCCACGAAGGAGGCTGCCCCAAGAACCCCCACCTATTTTTAGCCTCAGTGCAACGCCCTGCAGACGGCAACCCCCTCACATACCATGCTGTCAACTTTCAGTCTTGCTCTTGCCAGTATGAATCACCCAGGGTTGGCCTGACAAACTGAGAAAGTAGAAAAAAAAAAAAAGTGAGAATAAAAAGACTTACAGTGAAAAGGTAAAGCCTTAGACTGTGGAAAGTTGCAAAGGTTCCCTGACATCTAATATATCTAGTAGCCCTTCCCCCCCCAGGCTACTTTTATCAAATAATTTCATATCCGTTCATATGTAAGGTGATTTGAGTGAAATTCTCTTTGATCAGCCTGAAGTGTGGAGTCTTCCCTGGAAAACCTAAGCTCCTCCTTAGGATTTCCTCTTTAAGGAAAAATGTATCTGAGAGATGAATGGTTCTAGAAGTTACCGGAGTCAGAGAGATGATGCTGGGTCATGTCCTGGTTAGGTTAGCGGCTGTACGCTTTGTTACGCTAGGTCAAATTCTTGAGGTATGATATTTGCTGTTGGAAATGCTGCTGCTTCTGAAAGGCATCAGAGATCACCCTGGAAGGGCAGCTGCTGGGCTTTCCCAGCGACACCCCCTGGGACCTGGCCAGCCACACCGCCCACGGACCTTCAGCTTTGCAGTCCAGTGATGGGAATTCCAAGGATGCATCCTCCTGCCTGGCAGGCGTGCTTTCAGTCACCCCGACTAATTCCCATTCAGCCCCTTCATTCATTCATTCACTCACTCACTTCCAGTTTCCTTTTTTTTTTTTTTTTAAGATTTTATTTATTTGACAGACAGAGATCACAAATAGGCAGAGAGACAGGCAGAGAGAGAGAGGAAGCAGGCCCCAGACTGAGCAGAGAGCCCGATGCGGGGCTCGATCCCAGGACCCTGAGACCATGACCTGAGCTGAAGGCAGAGGCTTTAACCCACTGAGCCACCCAGGCTCCCCCAGTTTCCTTTTTGCTCTCTCATCCTGGGGAGCTACACTCAGCAGTCAGCAAGACTCCAGAATCTCATCCATTCCCATCCTAAAGATTTGGAGGAGGACTCTTCCTCCTTACTTGAGGGCCCACTAGAAGGGACTCTCAGGCAGCAATAGCGGGGGAAAAAGAGAAGGGGGAGCCCTGTCTAGGTCTGTTTATAATCTCCTCACTCCTCTCACAAATGCTCTAATCCTCAGACAGGCTGTGTTCTATGGTGGCTCTGGCCTGAATTCCCGTCCTCCTCAGAGCCTTTATTCCACAGTGCCTTCTTCCTTTATTTTTATTTATTTAACAGAGAGCAAGAGAGGGAACACAAGCAGTGGGAGTGGGAAAGGAAGAAGCAGGCTTCCCACCAAGCAGGGAGCCCAATGTGGGGCTCGATCCCAGAACCCTGGGATCACCACCGGAGCCGAAGGCAGACACTTAACCAACTGAGCCCCCCGGGGGCCCGCCTCCTTCCTTTATAGAGTGGGAATAGCACCCTACTCATTTGGAGGCTGGACCAGATGAGTTCTTGAGATGATTTCCAGATAGAAAAGTTGATTGGATGAAGAATAAGGTCTTGACAGAGAGGAGTCAAAGAACAGTTATGATAGGTCTCAAGAAAAGAGGATCCCTATGCCTTAAACAATGGACTGAACAAGGGAGACACGGAAGAAATGAATATCCTCCTGCCAGCCCAGCAGGGACCATTCCACCCCACATTCTTCAGTGTCTAACTGGAGTCAAAAGAGGACAGGAGCAATAATTAAGCCGTGCAAGGCAGGCCAATGTGTAAGACAGTCGATAAGAATTAGAAGGGTTCAGAAGAGAACGGAGTTTTCCCTTGGAAAGGGCAGGCCCTGGCAAGGAAGCAGAAAAAAAAGTTGATCCTTGGACTAAGCGGGGGAGTGGAGGACATGGCCCAGGGAAACCCAGAGCAGCTGGAGCAGAGGGTTGGTACTGGGGAGAAATGGGGGATAGGAGTGGCCAATCCTTGCAGAGTCGGACTCTGGAGGGTTTTAAATGCGACCTGCGGAATTCAGACTCCATGCTGCAGGCCGGGGTAGGTTTTTAGAGGCTCTGCTACAAGAAATAACATGATGAAAATGTATGTTAGAAACAGTAGTGAAAGGGGATGGATTGTATAATTATGGAGTTGTAACCCTTTTATTTTTTTTAAAGATTTTATTTATTTATTTGACAGGGAGAGAGATCACAAGTACAAGGAGAGGCAGGCAGAGAGAGAGGGAGAAGCAGGCTCCCCGCTGAGCAGAGAGCCCAACTCCAGGTTGGATCCCAGGACCCCGAGAGCAGAAGGCAGAGGCTCAACCCACGGAGCCACCCAGGTGCCCCTGTAACCCTTTCATATCACTTGAGTTTTTAACCATGTGGAAGTGCTATGTTTCTACTTAAAAACTAATTTTAATACCCTAGAAAACACAATGTATAATTTGTGTCCATAGCTTTGCAGATGTTTAAAATAGATACAGTCTCGAAGCCTGGATGGCTCGGGTCATGATCCCAGGGTCCTGGGATCAAGCCCTGCATAGGGCTCCCTGCTCATCCGGGAGACTGCTTCTCCCTTTGCCTTCCGTTCTCTCTCTGACAAACCAAATCAAATCAAATCAAATAATAAAATAGAAACAGCCAAGCATCACTGTAGATTATGGGAAGCATAATCAGTAGGAGGGACATCCCGGAGTGAGAGGTTCACACACTGACTTTGGCCTTCTGAGTGAGCGGCTTAACCCTTCTGAGCCTCAAATTCCTTTAAAACAGAAATAATGATACCCACCTAACAGAAGGGCTGTGAAGATTAAACAGGAGAATTTTCCGGCCCCAGCAAGCATTCAGTGAATGTATACACAAACTGAGAGGCTTCTGCGGCAACACAGGGCTCTCAGGAACAAGGGGGACCGTGAAAATGGAAAGGGGGTGGGCTGTAGTTATTGAAAAAGCGGGATGAACAGAACTGATCAGCTACGTGTTTCAGGAGAAGGAACACTCGCAGCTTTCCCTTGGAACCGGGAGAAAGGATGCACTGTAGTCACACTTAAATATCCAGTTTGGGGGGGGGGGCGGTAACGTCTTTAGTCTTTAACCCAGCTTTTCCTAAAATCCCCTCAAGAAAAATGTGATTCCGGGGCCCCTGGGTGGCTCAGTGGGTTAAAGCCTCTGCCTTCGGCTCGGGTCATGATCCCAGGATCCTGGGATCAAGCCCCACATCGGGCTTTCTGCTCAGCAGGGAGCCTGCTTCCATCTCTCTCTCTCTCTCTCTCTCTCTCTCTCTCTCTCTCTCTCTCTCTCTCTCTGCCTGCCTCTCTGCTTACTTATGATCTCTGTCAAATAAATAAATAAAATCTTAAAAAAAAAAAAAAAAAGAAAAGAAAATGTGATTCCTCGGAGAAGTTATTCCACGGATGGCCTGAAGATGTCGCTGGAGACAGTACCATCTACATACACGGCACCTGTCTGGGCATCTGGATTCTGCCCTTGATGAATGGATATTCCACAGTGGCTGCCTCCCCACATCCCCTTCTTCCACGCTCCTGACCTTTATGTAGCCTCCTCTTTCTCCTGTGAATCCTTGTCCTTCCCACTACCTCCCTGTCCTGATGCTCTGGCCCCACTTGGGCGTGGATCTGAGTCCTTCAAGGCAGCAGAGCCAAAGCTGTGACTGGGTCATAGGTAGGCTTCCCCATTCTCTTCCCATTGCCATGTTCATATAGATTATTTACCAAGACCTATAGCCATGGTGTCACCCTCCCCCCCACCCACCCCAGCTACAGTCCCCTTGCCTCCTGGGTTTCAATCAGTGAGTGTCAGGGCAATTCCTGTTCCCCGCCTCCCGTGCTCTTTAACTTTTCTAAATTGGCCCAATTTTCAAATATTAACACTTAAAGACTTGATGCATTAATCTACCTTGCTTTCTGAAAATATTAGTGTGCTTGGCAAAATTATCCCTAACCTTTAGCCTACAATCAGCCCTAGGATATAGGAAATGATGAGCATTTGTGAGCCAAGCTGAATGACTTATCCAGAGGGAATATGTCCCAGTCATGGGACTAGACTCTGATAGCAGAGATCTGGAATAAAGGAAAAAAACATTCCAGGCCAATTTTCCTCCTTCTCCCTGCTCATAGTTTCTGCTTGTGACCCTTCTTACTCTCTCATTTGCTTTCAGTATTTAAGAATCAGCCTAAATATAACTTTTAGAACCCATATTTTTATAGGTATCCCCCAAGAACAGCCTCAAAGATAAGCTTCCGAGACTCATCTCAATTTCTAAAAGTTAGCCACATGATCTCAGGCTCCCCTCCAGAGGAGAGAGGCTCTAAAAGGTTTGAGAAAGACATTATCTTATGATGGCAAGAACCTTGATGGATCAAGGTTCCTAAATCTTTACTTATAATCTGAAGCACATCTTTTTAACAACTATGGTTCTGTTTACTTTTGTCCTAAACCACTCCCAAGACCTTAGACCATGGGGTGGAGTGCACATATAGTTTCTGGTGGTAGATTTTAACTCTGATACTGAGAGGAATCATGAGCCCCACACCGGATTCTGGTGCCCAGGAACAGGGACGTCCTATTATTCATGCCTCAGACTCTGCAAAGTACCAGGTTTTTCTGTGGCACTTGCCCTAGTGCTGAGCGTCCTCATACCCTGACTAAACTCAGAATGAATCGACACCCTAGACAAGACAGCAAATAGCCTGGCAATGCAGAGGAGGCCACGTGCTATGAAGCCTCCACCCCCCCGACCCCAACGTGAACAACCCTACACACCTATAGACACGTTGCTTGGTTACCGCCAACAAACAGTGGAAAGGGAGAGCCAGGAATTCTAGCCAGAGTGACACGTGCAGGCCTCTCCCATCAGAGAAGATTACCCAATAGGCAGCCTTGGCACGTGGTTGGGACACCAGAAGAGCAGGAACACCTCAACAAGGTGCTTATTAAAAGGAGTTTAAAACAAATGTAAATAAGTAAGTAACCTAAACAGTCTTTGTGAGAAAAGTTAGAGTTTCCTTCAATGGATTATACTTTTTACAGTATAATGTTTAAACGTTCTTTGGGGGAGAGAGGACTCTTTTTTTTTTTTTTAAGATTTTATTTATTTATTTGACAGACAGAGATCACAAGTAGGCAGAGAGGCAGGCAGAGAGAGAGGTGGAGGCAGGCTCCCCGCAGAGCAGAGAGCCCAATGGGATCATGACCTGAGCCGAAGGCAGAGGCTTAACCCACTGAGCCGCCCAGGCGCCCCAAGAGAGGACTCTCTTTTCAGGGCTTAGAGCCTCTGATTCCAATCCTGCCTGCTAGGAGCAAGCCAACTTTCTGGACAGACACATCAGTCCTAGTCTCCAGTTCCACCAAGGAACAGAGACCCTGTAATACCTGGGGAGGAGGGAGCCAAAGGTTGAGGCCTTCCCCCAAAGCAACAACAACAACAACAACAACAACAACAACAACAAAATCATACCTCAGCTGAAAAAGAGGTGATAAACTCAAAGCCTGTTTAGCCAGAAGATGCAGAAATGCACTTTGTTTGGTTCCCATAATTTTAAAGTTTTCACATCAAAGTCCATTTTCTGACATTTTTTTCCTTTAGTAGTAGAATAGCAGTACTGAGTTTCAAATGCCACTTGGCAGAAATTGTCTGAGCTGAGTGTGGGACATGCTCTCCCAGGTCTAGCTAGTTAGAGATGCCACCACTTCCCTCGAATCCAGTCCCATGGCCGGCCTCCCTGAGGTGTGAAACTCTTCTGGCCCCTATAGGTAGGTACTTGCGTTTGAGACCCTTTAAAGCTTTGATCCCCCATTAACTTGCAGAATTTGTAGCAAAAGAAACACACAAAAGCTTTGACAGTGTTATTTTCAGGTCACCACAAAAGAGGGTCCTGATGATCTTTCCTCAGGAGAGATCTAGAGAGAGCTTGGGAGCTCCAAGTTCTGAGAGGGGTGGATAGAGGCAGTTGCTAACTACCACAGGAGGAAAAAAGACCAAAGACCACCCCTGGGATTGAAAGCAGACTATAAATGCAGAATCTCACAGGGGGCTGACTGTCAGTGTATGTCAGACTTGCTTGCCCTTCAGGACTGGTCTCTTTCTCTTCCGGTCTCGCGGTGTTAAGCAACAGGTAGCCTATTTCAGGAGTTCAGTTTGCTAGGGCTAAAAAAATTTGAAAATCCCAGGACCCTGGGATTATGACCTGAGCCGAAGGCTGAGCAGGGGAAGAGGGAGAAGGAGAAGCAGGCTCCCTGCTCAGCGGGAAGCCTGCTTCTCTCTCTCCCACCTCCCGTGCTTGTGTTCCCTCTCTCACTGAGTCTCTGTCAAACAATAAATAAAATCTTTTTTAAAAAGAAAAGAAAACCTAAATCTATTGGCTCATATTCCACGCTGTAGGCCACTAGGCACTTCAGACAGTAGGCTAGGTCCATACCGTGCATTTCCCACCCAGGAGGAGTATGCAAAGGGCCTGTGTTCACACAGGCCTCTGATGGTGCTCTTTCCCCCACGGGGGTGGTCCTGTCCAGAGTGAAGCCCACTGAGCATCACTGGCCATCCTGTCATTCCCCATGGCTATGTCCTGAACTCAAATAGAAAACCCCTTTGATGTTAATGTACTCTTTTTTTTTTAAAGATTTTATTTATTTATTTGACAGATAGGGATTACAAGTAGGCAGAGAGGAAGGCAGAGAGAGAGAGAGAGAGAGAGGAGGAGGAGGAAGCAGGCTCCCTGCTGAGCAGAGAGCCCGATGCGATGCGGGGCTCCATCCCAGGACCCCGGGATCATGACCTGAGCGGAAGGCAGAGGCTTTAACCCACTGAGCCACCCAGGCGCCCCAGGGTTAACTTTCTTTTGTCTTTTGCATTTTAAAAAACCCAAATGATACTAAAAATGAGTTATCTAAGGTTTTAACATCCTTCTGTCGTCGGGAGAACTCTAAATGTCCAAGAGTCCTTAAAGTTCTTTCTAAACCAATCATCAGTTTCGCTGTCTTCTTTCGCCCCATCCGCTCATGTTTTCTGACTTCCAAGTATGTTCTTGATCGCCAAGATGTAATGTTTATTGATTTAAACCACATAGAGCTCTAGATGATGGGGAGAAAACATGTTGGGTCACATTCGAAACGATCTCCTAGGTTGCAGAAAATCATAAGATACCCTCTTGGGAATCCCCACGACAGGGACAGGTCATCAAGGCTCAGCACCTCCCCAAATTTCCAAAAGCAGGATGACAAATCAGGGAGCGACTCTTACCACTAGGTGGCACAGTACACAATCAGGAATAAAGATTATGGGTCTTGAAGACCATCAGGAAGGTAAAGCACTAAAAGGAGGTGCAAGGAAGCTATTGAGACTTTTTCTTTTTCTTTTTTATGCATGATTTTCCTTCTTAATGATCATTTTTAAACCTGCAGCTAAAAATCATCTTCTAAGCTATATAAGTGGGGCACTGAGAGCTCAACTTTCCTTTTTCTTTCCTTCCCCCCCCCCCCCCAGAGATGAATATTGCCTGATAGGGGAACACCAATCAACCCTCTATTTCACCTAACGATTGGAGTAGAAAACACTTTGAGCATCTTCTTCACATTACTATGCATTTGGTCTCATTTCTTCTATTTATTTATTTTTCAAAGATTTTATTTATTTGACAGGCAAGATCACAAGTAGGCAGAGAGGCAACCAGCGAGAGAGAGGGAAGCAGGCTTGCTGCTGAGCAGAGAGCCCAATGCGGGGCTCGATCCCAGGATCCTGGGATCATGACCTGAGCCAAAGGCAGAGGCTTAACCCACTGAGCCACCCAGGCATCCCATTTGGTCTCATTTCTACATGGAGTTTTCAAAAGTGTAAATACTACAACTGCTTTGGCCCCACGATTAATATGTTGGGATAGAAATTAGATAAACTGTCACGGGGTGCCAAGGTAAATTTCTCTGCATTTCAGTTCCTTTTTGGGAAAATAGGAATGATACCTATCTTACAAGAGGAGTTCTGAGAATGAACAATGTATTGCAAAAAGTGTTGGGAGTCCTTCCAAAAACTTACACTACTTCCAAGAGACATAGTCACCCTTAAGCAGCTATCTATGTGTTTGTGGACAAGCAATACAATTTTTAAGCAGGAAAAAAACCCTTAAATGACATTGATCGAATCTTATGATAAGAGCAGGTAGACCACAGCAAAGTTAACTGATCTCCCCAATTAATATGCAGTTAATTAGAGGTGGAGTCAGAAGGGAGCTCTCCTATGTATAGCCACTGCTCTATCCTGCTTCCATAAGGGTTTTTGTGTATCATGTGCCTGCAGAAACAATGGAGTCTGTCCTTGGAAAGTTTTCATTATAAACATGTGATCACTATGACCCTGAAGGTTTTAGGTCTTGATTTTAGGGCTTTTATCCCCTATTTTTTTCCTCACTCCCCCTGACCCAGGTTTCCTACATTCAGATAGAGGATTGGAGAGAGAAGAGATGAGCAAATGTCTGGTTAGTACACAGCAAGTCAAGTTAAAGATGAATGCAATACAATCACCAGAACTTTCTGCATAACTATAGAGGCTCCTGGGGCTCATCCCTAAAAACTCTGACCCAATTGCTTTATTTTGCCTGGACCAGTTCTAGAAGTAGATAAATTCAGTTAAAGGCTTGCGGGCTAGAAGGGGGTGGAGTGGGAACATAAGTTCTATTTCCTCAGGTGAAACCAGAGGATGGGGAGCCTGGATATGTCCAGCTCCTGCCCTCCCCAGGGCAGGAGAGCAAGGAGCTAGCAAGGGGGGTAATCTGGTAATCTCCTGTAGCAGGTTTAGCAACTACTTTCTTAGCCATCCTTAAGGGCCCAATCTTGGGTAAGGCACTGCTCACCCTATTCTTCAGCTTCTTCCAAATGCTTCTGGAAAGTCACCCAGCTGGGCACCCAGAAGTAAGCTGAGGATCCATTCTTTGCAGCAGCACAGTGCAAATCAGGGACCATAACCTCGATAATTCTTTTCTTCATCCAGGGTAGCTAGCTACAACTTCTACTACAAAGATCAACACTTTGCTTTACTTGAAAAAAATTATGGTCATGTTCAGCATTTTGCCTGAATACAGGGCAAATGCCCCTCCTCCAGTCACCAGGACTGTTAATCCCGAGGAAATGATTGAGGGTTCTCCAACCATTGGTCTCTTAATGTCAAAGCATTCACATTCACAACTTCTACGGGGGGGGGGGGGGGGGGGGGGGGGGGGGGGGGGGGGGCTGCTGGGGAGGGCTAAGTGTCCCTGCGCTGCAGAGAGCCTGGCATTGGCAGGAAGGCAGAGGCAGCCTGCGACCTTCTAACCCGCCAGGGCGTCCTTCCCCGCAGCGAGAAGTGTGGGGAAGCAAATCCCGACGTCCAGCCATCATTTCCACTCGAGTTTTCAAAAAGATCAAGAATCGGAAAGGACCGGCGGGTCGGCAAACCCCACGGAGGAACTGCACAACAGGTCTGCGTTCACTGGGATCTCAGCAGTCCACGACCCCAAATCGAATCGATTTTGGGAAACCCCAGGGAAAGAAGGCTTCTTGCAGAGGGACGGGATTACTGAGTGCAAACAGCAGGGAAGTACCGGGGTAGGGGACCTTAGTCGGGAGGACTTTCCAGCCACTCAGCGTTCATCAAAAAAGTTCCCTGTACATGACCCCAGTGGCTCATCGCAGGGAGTTTCTCTGATGAACCCGGCTCAGGGTTTAGGCTTCTCCCCCCGCCCCCACCCCCGTCTCCCTCCCGAGCAGAGGACGAGACCAGTTCTCTTTTCTGGTCTGACTGGCTTGGAAATTCCCCGCGCCTGACCCCGCCCCAGAGAAATCCCCTGCCAGCGTTTATAGGGCGCCGCGGCGGCGCTGGCGAGCCCACAAGAGTCGCAGCCAGCGGTCCTCCCCTCCGTGACACGAAGAGGCAGCGAGCGCGCAGCCCGCGGCCGAGCGCACCTGGGCAGCAGCGCCACAGCTTCCCCCGCGCCATGTTTCAGCCCGCCGAGCACAACCAGGACTGGGCCATGGAGGGTCCCCGGGACGCGCTCAAGAAGGAGCGCCTGCTGGACGACCGCCACGACAGCGGCCTGGACTCCATGAAGGACGAGGAGTACGAGCAGTTGGTGAAGGAATTGAAGGAGATCCGCCTCGAGCCGCAGGAGGCGCCGCGCGGCGCCGAGCCCTGGAAGCAGCAGCTCACCGAGGACGGAGACTCGTAAGTGCCAAGGGGCCGGGTGGGGAAGCCGGGCCTGCAGCGCGAGGCGCGCGAGGCGGCCGCACACCGGGGTTTATGCTCCGCCGCCCCCCATCTCCCGGAGACCGTGCAAAGCGGAGGGATGCGCGTAGGGGCCGGGGGATGGGAAATGAGGGTCGGATCCCGGGACTGCGGTGCAGCAGCTCTGCCTTGCAGACGCGCATGCCTTCCCCTCCCCCCGGGCCTGGGCCCGGTCTTCTCCGCGCTCGGCGGGGGCGGGGCGGCGGCGGGGACGCGAAGTTCCCTCTTGCATAAGGGAGAGTCGGGGGGCGGGGGGGAAGGGTAGGCTGGAGTTTCTGCCCCGCTGGCGGGCGCCTCGCGGCCGGGAGGGGAAGTACAGGGCGTTCCGGCCCGGCGGGAGGGCGGGGCGGTCTGACCGGCGCCCGCCGAGAAGGGTGGGGGGGGGGCGCCCGGAAAGTCCCTGGGCGCCTGCCAGGAACACTCAGCTCATAATAACCTCGCGGAAAACACCGCGGCCTCGGCCTCCAGAAACCCCGGCCTTGCGCAATCCCCCGCAGCCCGCGCCTCCCTGGGCCCCACGCAATGCACTCACCAGCCCTGGGGGTTTTTCCCTCTGTTCCCCTTAGGTTCCTGCACTTGGCCATCATCCATGAAGAGAAGGCACTGACCATGGAAGTGATCCGCCAAGTGAAGGGCGACCTGGCCTTTCTCAACTTCCAGAACAACCTGCAGCAGGTGCGCCGGCCTGCCTAGCCCCGTGCCTCTGACCCAGTAATAAAGCTGGATCTAGCACAGCTGCTCCCAATATTTCGTCAATTAACAATCATTGGTCATTATCTTCCCTGACCTTTTATGCAAGGTCCTAGAGAGGAAAGAAAATTCCATTGATTTGGTGAGGCCTTTATGAAAGCCCACCTGGAGCCTCTGGGATTTGTATTGCCCCTTAGACCTGTTGGGGAGGAGCAACAGTCAAAGACCAGGAGATCTCTGGGGTTCAAGGGAAGACAGACTCCGAGTTTGGGCCATGGCTTATCCTCTTTCTGTTCCCTCTTCTGTTTGTAGACTCCACTCCACTTGGCCGTGATCACCAACCAACCAGAAATTGCTGAGGCACTTCTGGAAGCTGGCTGTGATCCTGAGCTCCGAGACTTTCGAGGAAATACCCCCCTACACCTTGCCTGTGAGCAAGGCTGCCTGGCCAGTGTGGGAGTCCTGACTCAGACCTGCAGGACCCAGCACCTCTCCTCCATCCTCCAGGCCACTAACTACAATGGTACGTCTGCCTGCCCTGCCCTGCCCATCAGAAGGCAGATGACTTGGAGAAGGGGGAGGTGGGCCAACTTTAGGAATCCGGGCAAGAGCAGAAACTCTCAACACCGGAAAGGATGAGAAAATACATGTAAAAGGCCTGTTTGATGCCTTAATAAAGTCCATTCAGAGCCCAGATTCTGGGTTCTCCAAAATCAGAAGTATTTGCCCCCGACCAAAATAGGTGGAAAGCTGTGATTGAGATCTGAGGGTTGAAACAAGTGGTTATACTTTTTTCATCATTCTTCTAGGGCACACGTGTCTACATTTAGCCTCTATCCGTGGCTACTTGGGCATTGTGGAACTTCTGGTGTCTCTGGGTGCTGACGTCAATGCTCAGGTGAGTACTTCATGTCTCCAGATGGAGTGCCTCAGGGCTGCAAGGCCCTCCACAGTAAGACCTCACGTGCTCTTGTTGCAAGCAGAAATTCCAAACTCAGCCATAAACCTCTCCAATTCCTTTGGGTTTCAGGAGCCCTGCAATGGCCGAACCGCCCTCCATCTCGCCGTGGACCTGCAGAATTCTGATCTCGTGTCACTCTTGTTGAAGTGTGGGGCTGATGTCAACAGAGTTACCTACCAGGGCTACTCCCCGTACCAGCTCACCTGGGGCCGCCCAAGCACGCGGATACAGCAGCAGCTGGGCCAGCTGACCCTAGAAAACCTTCAGATGCTGCCAGAGAGCGAGGATGAGGAGAGCTATGACACGGAGTCAGAGTTCACGGAGGACGAGGTGAGTCGCAACTTTGTCGCTCTGCACAAAGCAGGACCCTGTATGCAAAAGGCTCAACTTAATGAAGTTCTCACACTTTAGTGTGAGTGACCAGTAGTACCCCCCAAAGTCTGTCTTCATTTTTTGCCCTTTTTAAAGGAGAGGAGCATTAAAGAGAAGCTCCCTCAGCCCCTGAAGTTAATTTATATCCAGGTTTTGGAGAATGGCATCCAAGAATACTTGAGTTATTTCGAGGAACAGCCCTCACCATTATCCCAGCACCTTTGGCAAAGTTCTGGAAGTTTAACGTGCCTTTTTCTTTCTCTTGTTCTTAGCTGCCCTATGATGACTGTGTGCTTGGAGGCCAGCGCCTGACGTTATGAGCTTCGAAGAGTAAAAGGACATGGACTTGTATATTTGTACAAAAAGAGAGTTTTATTTTTCTAAAAAAAGAAAAAAAGAAAAAAAAAATTAAAAGAGGGTACTTAAAACCACACTTCACGCTCCCTGGCCTGAAACATTCACTATGGTGGATCAGCCCTCATTTTGTTATTTTGGTGAACTTTAGAAGGGAACAAGAAAGATCACTGGAATTCAAAGAAAACCTCACTCAATCCTCACCTTTGTGGGGTTTCTGGAGGAGGTTATGCAACATGTGACGAAAGGACGACATCTCATTGTGCTTTTTGACTGAATCACCATAGATTCGGTGGCTCAGCCCCGTGTGGGTTGTGTAACGACTGACTAGGTGTAAAGACCAGGTGTGTCGTTAAGCCTTTTGGGGGTGTGGGGTTAAAAGCCACTACTTGTCAAGGTTTGTGTTGCCCTCCTGTAAATGGTGTACATTGTGTATTTTGTTGGTAATTATTTTGGTACTTCTAAGATGTGTATTTATTAAACAGATTTTTACAAACAGAATTCTCCTGATCATTCTCTTTGGGCTGCTGAGGGGCTCCCAAGCTGAGAGTCATCCCATCCGCAGAGTTGGGGAGGTGGAGAGCTGTGTGGGAGCACTTACCACAAGCAGTCACAAAGCCCTCTCAGAGAGCAGCTTCTCACAACTGTGTACACCAGAGTCCCTGCCAGGCATTGCAGGCAGCCCCCTGGGCCCAGTGCGTGGGAGGGGAGGCTGTTGCAAGATGATAGGAAACACCGTTCTTAGGCTGGGGTGGGGGTGGCACTCTCTGCCTGGCCCACAACTGGAAACCTCCACTGCCATTTGCTTTGATCTTGCTTTAAGCTATGCCAGGACCCTTCCACTTTAGGAATCATTTTGGTCAACAGAAATCTGCTGAAATCCTATTTTCTATTACAGGAAAAGTTCTTAACTATAATGCTGGGAGTTCCTGAGGCCTTGGGCTCAGGAATGGGACTGCATGCGCTAACATTTATTAGCAGCTGCCCCCTCTGAGCCTTCATTTCTTCATTTCTAAATTGGGCTGTTAAGGTTGCACAAGACAACGCACGTCTGAAGCATATAGTGCCAGGCACATGGTGCTAAAGAGAAAGGCAAATGATTACACAACATCCTGTATTTCACAGGGGAAGAAACAAGTCCAGAGAGAATGTCCCGTCTGGGTCACCTTGTAGAAGGGGCAGGTGGTGGGCTTCCAACTCTTGTTTCCAGAGTTGGTTAACATCTTTTCATTGCATTCCACTTCTAAATCAACCTATTGTTACAAAGTAGTAGGAACGATATGAAAGGCTTGAAAAGTCTTTCCTCAGCTCAATCTGTCTGCTACTTCTACTGAATAATTCTACGAGAAGTCCAGATCTTGTGGAATTTAAGTGCTCCATATGGATGTTTTCATCCCTAAAATACATTGCTTGCCAAGGTAGAAAGAGGGGTAAAGGAAAGTTCATGGCGTTCTATAAAATACAGAATGGCATAGAAATGCAATCCCTCTACTCTGGCTTACAACAAAGAAAACATGGCCGTTATCTTATCCCTTTCCGGATCCGTAAATGCTGTGGAAGTAAAGTGAATGTGATGCTCAGCTTTCTCTCAGACCAAAAAGGAGCCAGTACTTAGGGGGTCTTTCAATATATAAAGCGTATTACTGTCAAATGGACTGACGGGTCAAAGCCAGCCCTGTCGTCCTCCTGCAGCCTCAGTTATCTGGAGCTAAGTACTGTGGTGGCCTCTTTACCAGCCTTGTCTTCTCTCAGAGTGCTCCAGGCACATCACAAATTCCTTGTGCGTCCCGGAGCACATGAACACAGGTGCTATGTGATCTCACACAGGAATGTTGACTAGGTTTGGCTCCGTCAGCTGCTGAGTAGAAGAGGTAGGTAAGAGGGGTGAAGGGGGGAGGAATATTCACCTCATATCCAAAAGAACACAGGTTGGAAACTTGGCTTCGAAATTTGGAATGATGCCCTGAGCACTTCTCTGTCATGTGTGCCTCTATTTCCCCCTGTAACGGTACTGGATTTATGCCAAGTTGCTCCTGACCCTTACTCCAGCTCTGTGAGAAGGTTGGAGAAATGGGACAAAGGGATGTGGCCCACTGCTCCTCTGTCTCCTTGGTGACTGACTTTGGTGTAGAGGTGACGCCTTCCTTGGTCATGGCAGGGAGGGGCCTCTTCTGACTCATTTGGACCCAGCCTCAGCTTTTCTGCTCATCGGGACCCCAACCCTCAGGGTGGATTCCATTGTCTGCATAAATCTCAAGGTCACTGGGCCCAGTTTCTTATTCTCAGGACCTTCATCCTTTTTCTCTACCTCCTTTCTTTCTCTTCTTTTCATTTGAAACCTTCCTTTCCTTCATGCCATTGGTTGGGTGGCTGGAGCCTGCAGTTCCCTAAAAGAAAAACTGCAGAAAGAAACATTGTAATCTGCAGAGTCTTAGGCAAATTTCTTTCTTTCTTTCTTTCTTTTTAAAGATTTTATTTATTTGACAGACAGAGATCACAAGTAGGCAGAGAGGCAGGCGGGGGGTAGGGGGGGAGCAGGCTCCCTGCTGACCAGAGAGCCCGATATGGGGCCCGATGTGGGGCCTGATCCCAGAAACCTGGGATCATGACCTGAGCTGAAGACAGAGGCTTTAACCCACTGAGCCACCCAGGCGCCCCTTTCGGCAAATTTCTAAGCAAACAAGAACAAAAGTTTTCAAAGAAAACAGTGTGGCAGGCTGAGAGCCTTTACTGCTCTCTGATTTTCCCCAAGAAGCCAAAGGTCCTGTCAGGACAGGTAGAAGTCAGGGCGCCTTGGGAAAGAGGGAAGTGACAGAATGAGGGAAATAAAGAGTCACATCAGCAACTTCCTTGAATTTAGTTCCTTGATTCCTTGTGCCTGCCTCATCCTCAGGACAAATTTCCTTTATAGGTCATATGTACCCAGTCCCTCCCAGAAGGAAGGGTTTTTCTTTAAAGAGGGAATAAATTCCAGTGTGAGCAATTGGAAAGCCTTCATGTGGGGCCTGGAAGTGTGGGGGGAGGCTGGGTGCGGGGCGGGGGTCGGGGGAGTGGGAGGGTGGTATTTGCATTGAAACTCCAATGGCTACTGGAAGTGATGAAGAGCTAACTGAGCTAACTGAGAACTGAGTCGGGTTCTTCCTTCGCCCCCCTTCCTCCCTATTTTCATCAGCTTGCCTTGGGTGCTGTAGAAGTTTCATTTGGCAAGAAAAGTCAGAGTGGAACTCCAGTCAGAAACATGCCCAAGAAGCATTCCCCAACCCTGGTACTTGGACGAGAATGTCCCAGGCCGGTTCCCCATTTTAAGGGAGCATTACAGAAAGTTAAACCAGATCCCCCGTGTGTTTCCCTCCTGGAGAAGTGGAACTCTCAGACTCATTCATTCATTCGCATTATGAAGCACCACGATTCCCCAGGGCCCGTGCCAGGGACCAGACCCCAGGAGGAACCAGCCACAGCCTCTGCCTCAAAGACCTCCTTGCTAAGGTCAGGAAGGGAACCAAACAAGCACACGTAAGACCAGAGGGTAAGATGAAGTACAGAGTGTGATGGGAGCTCAGGTCAGGGGCCCCCAACGCTGAGTGGACTGAGATAAGATGAGTCTCAACTTCATCACTCTGCACAAAGCAGTATCCTACCAGGTCCCTAGAGCTACTTACACCTCTCCTCTTTTTTAGAGAGAGAGAGAGAGAGAGAGAGAGATTGAGAGCATGAGCAGGGGGAGGGGCAAAGGGAGAGGGAGAAACAGACTCTCTGGTGAGCAGGGAGCCCAATGCAGGACTCTATCCCAGGACCCTGGGATCATGACCCAAGCCGAAGGCAGACACTCAACCGTCTGAGCCACCCAGAGCTCCTCTTTGTAAGAGATTACGCCCTTGCTGGCTATTTGCTTCCCCAGACCAGCACTATCTATGCTTAGTCCATTTCCCAAGTGACCCATGGCATCCTCTTGACAAGCGGCAGGAAGCAAAGCTGTACTCAGAACTTAGGAGATGGGATAGACTATTCATTTTTGCATCTGCATGTGATCTTGGATTCCAGAACTGAGCCTAGAAATTTCCAGCAGCCTTCGAATTGATGGCAGATGATGTGCAGAGCTGAGGCCAGAGCTTCTCCAGCCCAGTGTGCACTCCAACGCCTGGAGATAATGTGATGATGTGAAAATGCAGGTTCTGATTTAGCTGGCCCACAGCTGGCCTGACACTTGCATTTCTAGTAAGTTCCTAGACAAGAACTGGACTGCTGGTCCAGGGACCACACTTTGAAGAGCATTTTGAATAACATTTTGAGTAAAATGCTATTTTATTTTTTTTTAAGATTTTTAAAAAAGATTTTATTTATTTATTTGACAGAGATCACAAGTAGGCAGAGAAGCAGGCAGAGAGAGAGGGGGAAGCAGTCTCCCCGCCGAGCAGAGAGCCCAATGTGGGGCTTGATCCCAGAACCCCGGGATCATGACCTGAGCTGAAGGCAGAGGCTTTAACCCGCTGAGCCACACAGGTGCCCCTAAAAAGTGCTATTTTATACATTTACGTTCAATGCTTGATGGTGCACACCCCTCCCACCCCACGGGGACAAGCGCTTCTGCAGCCACATATATGAGGACGATCCCGCATCAGGCAACACGAGTCTTCTGGAGAGTACGGCAGGGTCCTGAGCGCTGTTGGCCGAGGCCAAGACATCTGCCATCAAAACAAGTAAGTGTAATAAGGAAGGAGGCCGGCACAATACAAGGTCAAAGTTGTCATTAGTTGAAGTCTAAGAAAGGAATAAAACCTTATGAAGGAAATCCACTTGAAGGCTGATTTGCTAATTAAAAAGTTGACAAGTTGGTTTTTAAAATGAAGTTTCTGTGCTTTTGCATGGGGTTGGCATGGTGTGTGGGAGGGGCCCTGACCAGGCCTCAACCAAGAAGGAGGGGAGAGAGAGCTGCTTCCCTATGACAAAGTCCCCACTGTCCCTCTCAGCTGCTGACGAAGCCATACTGAGGAAAAACTTAAGCAAAGAATAACTTCTCTTAAATGTTGCCATTGTTTCATATTTCCTAATTTTAAAAATTTATTGAATCTGTACAAAGCCGTAGTCATCAAAACAGTGTGGTACTGGCATAAAGACAGCCACAGAGACCAACAGAACAGATCAGAGAGCCCAGAAATAAACCCACACTTATATGGTCAATTAATCTTCAACAAGGAGGCAAGAATATGCAATGGGAAAAGGACAGTCTCTTGAGCTAATGGGGTTGGGAAAACTGAACAGCCACATGCAAAAGAGTAAAACTGGACTGGACCACTTTCTTACAACATACACAAAAAGAAACTCAAAATGGATTGAAGACCTAAACATGAGACCTGAAACCATCAAAATCCTAGAAGAGAACACAGGCAGTAATTTCTCTGACATTGACCACAATAACATCTTTCTAGATATGTCTCCTGAGGCAAGGGAAACAAAAGAAAAAAGCAACTATTGGGACTATATCAAAATAAAACTTTCTGCACAGCAAAGGAAACAAACAATAAAACTAAAAGAGAGCCTAGGTAAAGATATTTGCTATGACATATCCAATAAAGGGTTAATATCCAAAATATACAGGAAACTTATACACCTCAACACCAAAAAATTCCAAACGATCTACTTTATTTTTTTTTCCAAGATTTTATTTATTTATTTGAAAGAGACAGAGAGAGGGAATGCACAAGCATGGGGAGGGGCAGAGGAAGAGGGAAAAGCAGGCTCCCCATTGAGCAGGGAGCCAATGCGGGGCTCCATCCCAGTACCCTGGGATCATGACCTGAGCCTAAAGCAGACACTTTACTGACTGAGCCACCCAGGTGCCCCTAAATAATCTACTTTAAAAAGGGGGGGGGGCAGAAGAGGGATGCCTGGGTGGCTCAATCACTTAAGCATCTGACTCTTGATTTCAGCTCATGATCTCAAGATTGTTAGATCAAGCCCCACATTGGGCTCTGTGCTGAGTGTGGAGCCTACTTCAGATTCTCTCTCTCCCTCTTCCTCTGCCCTCCACCTCCAGCTCATACTCACACTCTCTCTCTTAAAAAAAAAGAGGGGGGGGACAGAAACAATGAACAGACATTTCTCCAAAGAAAACATAGAAATGGCCAACAGACATAAGAAAAGATGCTCAACATCACTCATCATCAGGGAAATATAAATCAAAACCACAAGAAGATATAAACCCACACCTGACAGAATGGCTAAAATCAAAAACACAAGAAAGAAATGTTGGTGAGGATGTAGAAAAAAAGGGACTCACATACTGTTGGTGGGAATGCAAACTGGTGCAGCCACTATGGAAGACAATATGGAGATTTCTCAAAAAAATCAAACTAGAATGACTCTATGATCCAGTGATCATACTACTGGGTATTTACAAAAAATGCAAATTTAAATAGTTTAAATTTAATATATGGGCACCTGGGTGGCTCAGTGGGTTAAGCCTCTGCCTTCAGCTCAGGTCATGGTCTCAGGGTCCTGGGATCGAGCCCCACATCGGGCTCTCTGCTCAGCGGGAAGCCTGCTTCCCACACCCCGCCTGCTCCTCTGCCTGCTTGTGATCTCTCTCTCTGTCAAAGAAATAAATAAAATCTTAAAAAAAAAAAAAAACCACCACTAATTCAAAGAGATACATGCACCCCTATGTTTATTGCAGCTTTATTTACAATAGCCAGATTACGGAAGCAGACCAAGTGTCCCTAGATAGATAAATGGATAAAGAAGAAATGATGTATATACATGATGGAATATTATTCAGCCACAAAAAAGAATCAAATTTTGCCATTTGCAACAACATGGATGGATCTAGAGAGTATAAATGAAATAAACCAGAGAAAGACAAATACCATATGATTTCACTCATATGTAGAATTTAAGAAATAAAATGAACAAAGGGAAAAAAGAGGAAGAGGTAAACCAGAAAATAAACTCTTAACTATAGAGAACAAACTGAGGTTACCAGAGCACAGGTGAGTGGGAGGATGGGTGAAATAGGGGAAGGGTATTAACAGTACACTTATCTTTTTCTTTTTTTAAAGGATTTATTTTTAAGCAATGTCTATACCCAACATGGGGTTTAAACATACAACACTGAGATCAAGAGCTGTGTGCTCCGCGGACTGAGCCAGAGATGACCTGTGAGTATACTTACCTTGGTGAGCACTGAGTAATATATGGAATTGTTGACTACTATACACCTGAAACTAATATAATACTGTTTGTCAATTACACTGGAATTAAAGCTTAAAAATGTACTGAGTTTATATGGAAAGCATTCAGCTATTTGTTTGTTTATGGGACAGGGGTAGGGGCAGAGGGACGGGGCTGGGGGGGAGAGAGAACCTTAAGCAGGCTCCACACTCAGCACGGAGCCTCATTTGGGGCTCAAACTCATGTCCCTGAGATCATGACCTGAGCGGAAATCAAGAATCAGCCACTTAACAGACTGAGCCACCCAGGCACCCAGAAAACATTCAACTATTTAAAGGTAAGTTTTTAAGGTCTTTTAAACTGCCAGATTTTCAGCATGCACAATATATTTTCAAGATATTACCTCACTGACCTGATAATATAGATCATGGGATAAAATCATAGATTTACTTTTTATTTATTAAACATGTACATAGAGCTTCCTACATCCCAGACACTATTCTAAGTGGTTTGCAAATACGAATTCCCGTAAATCCTCAAACCACCCTGTGAGGTAGGTACGGTTATTATTTTCAGATTTTTTCTAAGGAAACTGAAGCAGAGTCAGTTACAGAAACTCAACCCAGGTCACAGTCAGCGGAAGGCAACGCCAGGCTCGGGTGGATTCCGAATCCACATTCCCAACCTATTAGTATAAAGCAGCTCCAAAGCATGCATGGGATTCCCGCTGACTGAAATGACTGCGTCTAGCTCATCCATTCTGAATCTGGTTCTTACACGTTCGTTACTGATATCCTACCACAACTGGATAAATATTACTAAGGATGGTTTGAATTTCCGATGTCTTATTAAAGGAAGAGTGTCTCCTAGAAACTACATAATAATGAGGAAGCTGCAAGACATAAGACCTGAGGGAACCTCAGAAAGCCGAACAACAGTGTGGGACCTGGATTCAGCGGGTCTGAATGTTTAGGGTCAAGTTTCAGGTGGTGCTAAGTAAAAGGAAGTGAGGCATGTCACTCCTTCCAGGAGTTTCCAGTTGTGTGGTCTATGTTCACTTCTGATTGAGGCTAGGTGTACCCAAAGCCACCACATTAAACATTTTGGTCAGACGTTTTAAAACTTTGCAGTATTTTAACATTCATCTCTAGGGATGCTCAATACAAACAAGCACATGCAAGTTTTAAGGACTCATGAATGAGCTTCTTTCAGGTGAAATGTTTTAGTGTTGGTTCAATTTTGAGTTGGGTTTTAAAGTTCTCCTTCCAAACCTTCCCACCGCCATCACTGGGAGGCAACTTGCTGGGGCAGGACCTTGCCACTTGGCCCCACAGCGCGTAGCCTGCAGGGGTGAGTGGGGGTGGGGGTAGGACGGGGGCTCCAGAAACTTTTCTGTGTATTTACACTTAACTCAGTTGTTCTCCAGGAAACACAGAGTAAACCTCTGGTTTGAGGAGGAAGCCTAAAACATCCATATGTAAACATCACAGAACTTACAAGACAAACAGAGTAAAAAGCTTTCACCTGTTTGAGGTTAACCTGGGAATAAGTGTACCGCTTGGAGTGAGGGCCAGAGGAATATGAGGACATATGACAGGCACATTTTGATAAATGCTAATGATTAAAAATTCAGGACGTAAACCCATGAG
Organism: Lontra canadensis; assembly: GCF_010015895.1. Classification (NCBI taxonomy): domain Eukaryota; kingdom Metazoa; phylum Chordata; class Mammalia; order Carnivora; family Mustelidae; genus Lontra; species Lontra canadensis. The sequence goes on from NW_022631036.1 coordinate 15,670,958, forward strand.
CAAGGGGCAGGGGTGAGGGTGTGAGTCGGCTAACAGGGATTCTGCAGAGGAAACTAGGCAAAGGGAGCACAGAGGAAGTGAGGCGTGGATCAAAAAAGCAGTTTCTGTATTCTCTGATTTCACCTGTAACTGACAAGCCTTAGCCACAATTTCTGTCCTTAAAAGCATTGATTCACATCTTAGATTCACACCGCCAAGGACCCAGGTAACCCAGGTCCTGGCGAGTACTAACAGTAGGGCTCCTTTCTCAGCGGCTAGATGCCAGCCATTCTCCATCTGTGATGGCTACAGGACAGAGCTAGCGTTATGATCTCCATTTTATGGAGGTTCAGAAAGGTTTACCAACTTGTCTGAGGTAACACAGCCAGGAAAAGTGGCAGTGCTGGGGCTGAAACCCTGCCCCTCGGGCCCCCAAGGCCCTTTCTCTCTCTTTCTGGCCCGGGTGTGCTTCCTCCTCCACGGAAGATGTTTGAATCCCCTAACAACTGTCATTTCCCACCACTGCTGTCAGTAACCTCGAGTCGCTCTGGCTGCCACACGAACCCGTTTTACTCTGAAATGCCACTTGCTACTATTTCTATTTTATAAAATTTCCTTACTGGAAAAGTACCTCCCAGGAGTGTTTGAAGGGTAACTGATATAGGAGCGCCTGGCTGGCCCAGGCGGAAGCACATGTGACTCATGATCTCAGGGGCTGTACTTCTGAGCCCCATGTTGGGTATGGAGATTACATACATACATACATTTTACAAACTTAGAAAAGAAAAAAAAAAAAGATAACTGATTTTGTTGCTACAAGTCCCCAGGAAACTCCTCCCAGTTTCCTATAAACTGCACAGCCGTGGAGGCAGTCTTGGACCCCGGGCTTCAGTAAGTGGGCAACCTTGGCCGCTGGCAGAGAGAGTCCAGAACCTCTGGTCCTAGGTCATTCCTCAGAGCAGCGGGCAGGAACCCACCTCCTCTGGGTCTGCTGGGAAACCTGCCCAAGGTCATTCATGATTAAGTTTGGACCACATTCAGCTGATTCTCTAAGGTGGTGATGGTAGCGGGAGCAAATGTCCATGGGGCCTATGGAAGGCTGCTTCAAGGCGCACCACACCTGGTGACCATCACGACAGAGGCAGACCCCCAGAGGGACTGCTCAGTTACTAACATGTCGGGGTGGGGGGTCCTTTTGTAGGTATAAAGACCTCTTTCTTCCATGTCTCAAACACTATTAATGAGGGCGCTCTCCTTCCCTGCCTTTCCCATGAGTGGGCTGGTAGAAGGAAAGGAAGGGTCTCCATGATAAAAGTTCACTCCTCCTAATGAGGCGGGCCTACAGATGTGCCAACCTGGGTCCCACTCCAGGCCCTAATCTGTACCACCCTGGGCGTCTCAGTTTCTTGTCTGTGAAGGGGCCCGTGCAGCTCTCCCATACTTGCCGTGATGCTTAACATCGCTGGTAGTATCTGAGGCTTGGTGGATGACAGCCCGTGCTATTGGGGTGATTCCCATTAGGAAGGCTGAGGCATGCAACACCGTCCCTTTGACATGCCATTCCCTCCAAGTAGCATTCCTTCCTCTGCCTCTCAGGGATGCCCAGGACCTGTGGAACGAGATTCTCTTTAAGGACAAACTGGGGCAAGGAGCTTAAGAACAGCCTCCGGGACCTTGTGCCTCCTCCCTCCCCCCAGCTCATCTTGGCCTCCAAATGTGGTGCCCTGCTGCGGGGAGCCCATTCAGCCCATACCTGACTCACAGGAATTGCCGTGGGGCTGGATGAGGAGACTGAAGGTTGTTGTGGGCTGGGTCCCCTGGGGGCAAGCCTGGAGGCTCGTGACCTCAGAAAGCCCTGTAAAGCCGTGGAAGGTGAAACCTCCACTCCTGCGATCAGCCTCTGGCCAGCCAGCAGTCCGCTCAGGGGACAAGCCTTAGTGGAGAAACAAAATGTGCTTATGGAATGTGACACCCCTCTCCTGGGGCCTTGCCAGGAGCCCACTGTTAGGGGCCAGCTGGCCAGGCACACCCTCAGGCCATTCCCCCCACCATTATGAGGAAAGTGAACTTGTATCATGGAGACCCTTCCTTTCTTTCTACCAGCCCACTTGTGGAAAAGGCAGGGAAAGAAATCTCCCTCATTCCTGTCGCAGCATTAACTGTGTTTGAGAGGATGACAGAGGGAGAAGGTCTGTTCACCTACAAAGACGCCTTCCTCTGGCTAGTAAGTGCAAGAAAAGAAAAGTACCTCACGGAGCAGTTTGCATAGTATAATCTTGTCAGTAAGCAAAACACTATACTAAAATGTTCTGCCCACCAGGATTTTTAGAGTTTGAGCAAAAGAGACTAATTCTGGATAATGGAGGCAGAAAAGATTTGTGAGAAGGATTTTGGAGAGCCCTCAGAATCTCCAGGAGGAGAAGAGCTGGTGAGCTCAGCCCTGCAGTGTAGGCTCGCCCACTGTGGCCGTAACGGTTGACCCACTGTGCTCTCTCATTAGTAGCCTCTGATTCAAGATGTGCGTAGAGGGTGTGCTGGAGCCGCATCATGTGCCTGAGAAGGGAGGCTGGGAACGTGAACGGCCAGTGTTTTTAAGTTAGGACATCTCCCCCAACCACAATAAGCGAGTTTAGATGACAAATTTGAGTGACAAATGTCCCAAGATGTTAACGGTGGTTATTTCTGGGTAGTTGGATGAAAAGGTGAGGTGGTGTTTTTGTTTTTTGGTAACTTATTATAGGGAATTTCCAACAATACACTTCCAACAAATGCGGGAAGTGTATTAAAATGAACCAGCATCTTTGGCTTTGGCTCATGGGCAATTCTGTTTCGTGTATACTTCCATCCACCTTCTTTCCCTATCTTATTTCGGAATAAACACCAGTCCTCACACATAAGTTTATATAATAAGTTCACTTTTAAATATCTTAGTACTTATCCCTAAAAGAAACCAAAGGCGCGAGGGTGGCTTAGTCAGATAAGTGTCCGATTCTTGGCTTCGGCTCTGGTCGGGATCTCAAGGTCGTAGTATTGATCCCGGCGTCCCGCTTCACACTCAATGCGGAGTTTGCTTAGGACTCTCTCTCCCTCTCCCTCTGGTACCCCCCTCCTTGTCTGTTCTCTCTCTCTCAAATAAATAACTAAATAAAATACAAAAATAAAAATAAAAGATATGAACTATATTGAGATTTTTATTTTTAAGCCATCTCTACACCCAACGTGGGGCTCGAACCCACACCTGAGATCAAGAGTTGTGTGCTTCACAGACAGAGCCAGCCAGGTGCCCCACATAAGAACGATATTTTATTTTATTCATTCATTCATTCATTCATTCAGAGTAGGCTCCATGCCGAGTGTGGAGCCCAAATACAGAGCTCAAACCCATAACCCTGAGATCACAACCTGAGCTGAGATCAAGAATCAGACACTTACAACAACTGAGCCACCCAGGTGCCCTGGAACTATATTTCAAATGTGTAACTTTAATGCCATTGTCACACCTTAAAAAAAATTAACAATAATTCAGAGAGATTTTAAAAATGATCTTCTCTGTGTATTTCTCTATTACTTCAATTATCAGGGGAAAAATAAAGCTATTTCCATATTTACTTTGTTCTAAAACGCATTGACACATTAGCTACAGTGCAGCACGCCTCACAAACCCCGTCTGAAGAGAAAAGCCAGTCAGGAGTCAGAAGCATGACCCAAGGTGACAGTGGGCATGGTTTGGGCCACAAGGAGTAGAAGCCCCTGGAGCCAGGGCTCAGGAGGCTCACTGACGTGGCGAGGCCATCAGAAATCACCAGGCCTCCACCTGTGCTCCTCTCCCTGTGCGTCTTGTCACAAGGCAGAAAGGCCTGGCTGTGGCTGCCAAGCTTACAGGTGACAGGCCCCAAATGGAGACAAGCCAACCCCTCAATGAACCTTGCTTTTTTCTTACATGCACATTTACACACATCCACACTCCTAGCACCCACATTCATACTTATACACTCACCAACACACCTATATTCTCACCCCTGCCCCACTTATGCTCCTGGGGAGACAACTCAGACCAGTCTAATTATATCTCAAAAGTGGGGCATGTTTACATCTGTCAAACCTTGAAAGCCCGCACTGAAACCCTGGATTTGTGCGGGCAGCTACATGACCAGGAAGAGGACCGCTGGGAGCTGGAGGGCAGCTCGTGGGCTCCCACCTCACAAGAGGTCTGTGCCCGTGCAAAGTTTGGTTTCAGGGGGAAGTCGCGGTACTGACAATGGTCAGAAAGCCATATAGAGCAGTACGACGCAGGGGTGGGAGGTGGCCTGGGCAGGAGCATCCACAGGAGAGAGGCTCGTAGACTACAGCATGACTGAATCCCGGACTCTGCACATCACGCATGCTCTGGTCCATGCAACTGGGGCCAACATGGAGCTCTGTGCTTTTGTGGACCTGGGATCGACGTCTGTCTCCTTTTTCCTGAAGTGCAAGGCTTTCCTGAAGTGCAAGGCCAACTGTACCCACCCAGCTCATGGGACTGTAATGATGAAGGAAGGAAGTCAGAGACAGCGAGGACTTTGGGTGGTCCCTCCATGACCCCTGCCAGGGCTGGGGCTTCAGGAAGGAAAGGGGTGAACCACAGTGTGGGGAGGGCAGTTTTGCATAGTATCGGTTCAGTTGGAAACTGTAAGGAACCATCAGTGACCACCTGACCCATCCCAGGCCTTCTATAGAGGAGAGCAGCAGCCCCCGGGGGGGGTCAGTAACTGCCCCAACCCAAGACAAGTTCCTAGGAACACCGAACCAGATCCAGAGAGCCAAATTCTTGCCAGAGTTTGGACAGACAAGAAGAGACAGGCTTTCCAGCAGGGGAAGTGCCAAGGTGGGTGTCCACTTGGAGTCCCTCAAGGAGTACACAGGGCTTCTCTAGTCAGATGGTAGGGGCGGGACCAGATTAAAGGAGGGTGTGGACGTCTGGACTTGACATACAGGCAACAGAGAGTCACACCAAGTTCCTGAGCAGGGAAGTTGCAGGATAAAGGGCTCTAGTAACACTTAGCAGAATTTAGGATGAAGAGTGAGCCGTAACGGAGTCTAGCTGGAAAGCAGCTACAGCTGTGAAGGAGTAAGAAAACACAGATCTGGATGGAGGTCACAGGGGATGAATCAGGAACAAGATATACTGTGAAGAGAAAAGTGTAGGATGCTCTGGCTGACCCCCCCCCCATTGCCAACTGTCAGTTGACGCTTATCTCAGGCTGATGCTTGTGTCCATGAACCCTAAACCAGCGGCAGCTAATTTTAAGTCAAAGGAAGTTGATGGAAGCCCCCACGGAGTGGAGAGCTCCCAGAATAAACAAAAGATTGGGAAGACCAGGCTCGGGAAAGTCAAAAATTGAGGGCTCTAGAGAGCCAGAAGAAGGTCATGGCCAGTGCAGCAAGACTGCAGCACCGTGGGTGCACCTGCTTTTGTAAATGACCTCTAACCTCTCACTGTCCTCAGCTCACTTATTCAGGATCTGAACCGAGGCAAGAATATCCATTGGCCAGGTGGAGACCGCATTCCTGTCCTGACTGGGCAGGGAAGGGGGTGGAGCAGAAAGGATTTGGCTCCTGCTGGCTCTCTTTCGCCCTCTTTTGTTGAGGGCAGTAGGGACGAAGCAATCTCCCCAAAAGAGGTTAGAATGCTCCAAATGGGTGCTGAACTCCCCAGAAATGACAACTAGCCTCACCTGGCCCTTGCTTCCATCCCACAGATTCCCCAGGTTGTTGAGACCTCTGACTACAACTATTCCTCTCCTGAAGCTACTACCACCCTTGTAAGGCTGCTCAAATATCCTGCGTTCCTTGACTTTTGTGCTGTGTTTGATATTCCCGCAATGACAACAGTGCCTGCCCAAGGGCGGTGGGTGAGTGGTGGGCTGACCACTGGGCTTACAGAACATCTCAGGATGGTCCCTGTCTCCTAAGGTAACTTCCTCCCCTAGTTCACCTTTACACAGCCCCAAAGCTAGCCTTCCAGGACCCCCAAGATGAAGCTAAGGTCCTTTAGGTGCACACCCCAGAAGCTGGCCCTGCCTGTGTGGCCTCCCTATCACCCACACACACTTGCCACCTCCTGTAGGTCCTCACTTCTGCTGAAAGACCTCTGTACTCCACCCACCAGCACCAGGTCTGGCGGGGATTAGCTGATTCTTCTTCAGCCTGCAGAACCCCTTTCGCAATCTTCCCGGCATTGCTAAACCCTCCTCCTTCCATCCTACCACACTCGTACATATCTCAACCAAAGCATTTCTCCCCCACCCCCTAGAATTATCACAATGTATGACATTTACTTGCAATACTTTTTCCTGTCGTTAAGAAAAGGGATTTGACATATAACTTATAAAAAGTCCTTTTTAACTATAACCACCCCCACCCTTACTCTCGTCTCTGTAGAGGTAGCACTCCCCTGAATTTGCTGCGTAGCCTCCAGATCCATTTTATTTACTTTTATACACATATTTATCACAACCAGCGATTAATACCGGGCTCTGGCAGTGTTGGTTTTACGGTCGTTTACGTCAGTGTCGTCACGCTCCAGGCGTCGTTCGGCGCACTCGGTTCTTCTGCTCGGTGTCATCACGGAGCCCGGCACAGTGGGACAGACCCGCTTCTCTCTCCCCGTTTGTGTCCCCCTTGGAGGGCAGTGCCTGTATCTTTTCCACTCTCTGCTTCCAGTTAGGTGCTCAATAAATATGTTTGAATAAATATGTGATTATGAACATGGCCCAAGAGTTATTTTCAGTATTTCTACTAAGAATGTAAACGTCAGGGCTGCTGCTTCCTTTCCCATCTTGCCTGTCGCCCTCAAGTTCTCAGTTCCAAGTTTTAAATCCACATGGATCCTTCTGCACCCCCTCCCTGAAACCCCCTAAATCCCTATTTGAATAGATGTTTGAGAAATGCAAAATCAGGTAACTATAAATGACCGTTCCAGCCAGCAGGAATAAATCAGATGACCAAATCCCAGCCAACAGAAAGGGAGGGCTCATGATGCCTTTTTTTTAAACATTTAGTTCTTTTTTTTTTTTTTTTTTTTTTTTTTTTAAGATTTTACTTATTTATTTGATAGAGATCACAAGCAGGCAGAGAGGCAGGCAGAGAGGAAGGGGAAGCAGGCTCCCCAGGGAGCAGAGAGCTGGACACTGGGCTTAATCCCAAGACTCTGGGATCATGACCTGAGGTGAAGGCAGAGGCTTTAATCCACTTAGCCGCCCAGGAGCCCCTATACATTTAGTTCTTTTTCATTATACAGGAAATTCATGTTTCTTAAAAAAGAAAAAATTCAACTAACTCAAGGAAACCTTTCTTACCCAAATACAAACTTATATAGTTACAAAGTAGTTCTCAAAATCACTATTTTGAATTACTTCTTTCTTGATTTTATACCATTTTTCTTCTTATAGTTGTGTATATACTTTTGTAATCTATTTTAAAATGTAACATACTGTAAGCAGTTTCCATATTATATAAGATATTTAAACATTAAGTCTTAATTGTTGCATAATATCCAACAAGTAAATACCATAATTTACCAAATCACTTCTCTAATATTATTTAGTTTATTTCCACTTTTTTTTTTTTTAAGTACTGGAAAGAATGTTGGCTACAGAGCTTTTTATGTATTTAAGTTTATACCTTTGGGATGGCATTTCATAAGAGCATGTATTGGGCGAAAGGGATGGGCTTAAGAGGGCTCCTTGTAGTACTGCCAAATCAGTGCACTTTACAAAAGCAAGCCTCTCTCCTCCCAGCGGTGTGTTAGTAAGAACATTTCTTCTACAATGGCACTTTTTAACCCTGGATATCACACATTTTTAAAGTCAGCCATTTTGATAGAGGGAAAATACATCCTATTTTAGGTTTAAGCATTTGATTATTATACCTTTTCAATTGGTTAATAAACAATTGTGCTTTTTTGGTGATTTGTCTGGTCATATTCTCTAACCTGGAGTAATATTATTTTTCTTTGCCATTTAATATACAATAAGAATTTTAACACTTTGTCACCTTGCCTATCAATCAATATCTTTTACCAGGTTTTCTTTTAATTTTTAAAAAACTCTATAGTATTGGACTTCATTGAAATGTTTTACCATGATGTTACATCTCAGGAATACTGTGTGTTTTCTCATGCTGTTTTCTGAGAAAAGTACATTTTGTCCCACAAGGTATAAGCTACTTCTGCTCTATTCCTGGGAAAGGATTTCACTGTCTATATTTTATTGGGTTGCAGAGGACATAGGCCTGCCTAGAGGTGTATGTCCCTCGCTTCCACAGGAAATAGTCTTTACTTGTCTCGGCTCCATGTGGCTTAAAATGTTTTAAATCAAATCTATCAATCTTTTCCTGTATGATTATTTCTCTTTCAAAGATTTATTTATTTATTTTAGAGAGAGAGAGCAGAAGGGGGAGAGGCAGAGTGAGGGAGAGAGAGAATCTCAAGCAAACTCCACAGTGAGCACAGAGCCCAATGCAGGCCTTGATCTCCTGACCCTGAGATCATGACCTGAGCTGAAACCAAGATCAGACGCTCAACGGACTGCACCACCTAGGCACCCCTGGCTATTTCTCTTTTAAACTTAGTCCTTTCATCTCCAATGATTTTGTTATTTATTTTGTTTTGTTTTTCTTTAGATTTTAGGTTTTGGTGGGGTTTTTTTTTGTTTTTTGTTTTTTTTTTTTCTTTATCTAACTTCAAATCCACCTGGAATTTATTTTGGTGGGGTGGATCTAAGAACAGTTTCGAAATAGGCAACAAAAGTGTAATTATAGTCTCTGACCCACTTTAGAGGTTTACCTCTAAGGAAATAATTCAAAATAAAATATTTGCAAAGGTGTTCATAGAGGCACTATTTATAATAGCAACAGTGTAGAAAGCCCAGACATCTACTTGCAGAGGAGAAGTTAGGCAAACTGTGACACAGAAAAGGAGAAAGAAAGGTGTGTGTGATGAATTTTAAAAAGAATACAAAAATGTACCTACTGTATGCTTACAGTTACATATAATCATGCACTAATTAAGACCACAGCCTGGGGAAAAGACACAAGTGGTAGTGTTGTGAGTAAATTTCTGATTGTAGCTGGGTAGGTGGTGTTTGTCCCTTTCTTGAAAGGTGTCAGAAAGTGGATCTGGAGATGGGGTGGGTGCTCCTGGGTGAATTATTTTCCCTTTATATTTAAATTCTATTAATATCAGCAACAAGAGATTTATTGCACAAATACAGTAGCTCCTGACATTTGGAATGGATGTGTTCAAGAACTTTGCTGATCTGCAAATATGCACATAAGGAAACATGAAGCTCCTCCCCTGCTGAATCATATCTTCTCAGAGAGTCCTTGTGTGTCTTTTGCTTATTTTTGCATCCTTTCAACCACTGCTAGTTTTATCTCTCCCAGGATGTTCTTTTTTTTCCCCCCAACAAAGAAAAAGTGCTGAATCCCCCTGCCCCCACCCACACTTGACAAGAACTACCCTGTAGCCAAGATGAGTGGAGGCCTCCAAGTCTTGACAGCTCAGGTGCTGGAGAGACAGCCAGGCTCCCTCACCGGTAAGTGATTCTCACTTCAGCCCTGGCCTGGAGACACAATTCTAATGCTGTCCTTGCAAAATCACAATCCTGACATCAGAGGCTTGCTCTTAAATAATTGAGCCAAGAAGGTCAATTCCGTAAGTCTTACCAGTCTTCTGGAAAAGAAGGAAGTTGTGGCAGACTGTTAACATTGTGGGAGACGGTGCCCTCCCAGGAAGCCAACTTCCCCCAATCTACGTCCTTGTGAAGTCCCGCCCACAGAGGCTGTGGTCTTAACCACGTGTCTGCCTTTGGCCAATGAGACTTTAAGGAGGCACGATCCAAGTATAGCCTTGATAAGTGCCTGGGCTTTAGGTCTTCTTGTTATACTCCCTCTTAGAACCCCGCTGCCATGCTTTAAGGAAGTCCTGGCTAGCCGGTGGGAGTGTGGTGATGCCTGCGAGAATGAGACAGCTCGTGGAGAAGGGCAGGGGTGTGTGCACAGCTGAGTTCCAGCCAATGCAGCCATGGGAGTAACACCATGTGGAGCAGAAGAACCTCCCAAACAACCCACAGGATCGTGAAAAATAATAAATCAAGGTAGTTTCAAGCCACCAAATTTGGGGGTTGTTTGTTAAACGGTGACAGATAACTGGAATACATGGAAATACACATACAGGAGGTCCTATAGGATGTTAAGTCAGAGTAAATACAAAAGAAGACACACAGTTATCAAGCCTATGTAAACATTCATGCCTATACTACAACCAGTCCTAAAAGCCACTTTAAAATTACAGAAAGTATTTGCTGCTCGTTAGGTTCATTTTTTTTTAAAGGACTTAAATTCCTGTTAGTTAACATACAGTATAATATTAATTTCAGGTGAACAATACCATGATTCAACACTTCCATACAACACCCAGAGCTCATCACAACACTGTGCACTCCTTACTCCCCATTACCTATTTAACCCATCCCCACTCCCCCCTCCAACCTCCATTCTGGTAACCATCAGTTTGTTCTCTGTGGTTAAGAGTCTGTTTCTTGGTTTGCTTTTCTCTCTCCTTTTTTTCCCCTTTGTTCATTTGTTTTGTGTCTTAAATTCCACATATGTGTGAAATCTATCATATGGTATTTGTGTTTCTCTGACTTATTTCGCTTAAAATAATACTCTCTAGCTCCATCCAATGACAAGATTTCATTCTTTTTAATGGCTGCGTAATATTCCACAACATCTCATATTTCACATCTTCTTTATCCATTCATTTTAATGCAGTAGCTATCAAAATATCATTAGCATTTTTCACAGAGCTAGAACAAAAAAATCCTAAAATTTGTATGGAACCACAAAAGACCCCAAGTAACCAAAACAACCTTGAAAAAGAAAAGCAAAGCTGGAGGCATCACGATTCTGGACTTTAACTTATATTACCAAGCTGTAGTGATCAAGATAGTATGGTACTGGCACAAAAATAGATACATAGATCAATGGAACGGAACAGAAAACCCAGAAATGAACTCACGACTATATGGTCAATTAATCTTCAACAAAGCAGGAAAGAATATCCAGTGGGAAAAAACCAATTTCTTCAATAAATAGTGTTGGGAAAACTGGACAGCAGCATGTAAAAGAATGAAACTAGGCCACATTCTTAAAACATACACAAAAATAGATTCAAAATGGGACACCTGGCTGGCTCAGCTGGTAGAACATGAAACTCTTGATCTCAGGGTCATGAATTCGAGCCCCATGTTGGGTTTAGAGATTACTATAAAAAAGTAAACTTAAAAAAAAAAAGATTCAAAATGCATTAAAGATCTAAATGTGAGACCTGAAACCACAGCAATCCTAGAAGAGAACACAGGCAGTAACTTCTTTGACATTGGCCATAGCAACTTCTTTCTAGATATGTCTGCTGAGGCAAGGAGAAAAAGCAAATATAAACTATTGGGACTACCTCAGAATAAAAAGCTTCTGCACAGCAAAGGAAACAATCAATAAAACTAAAAGGCAACCTACAGAATACAAGATGTTTGCAAATGACACATCTGATAAGGAATTGGTATCCAAAATATATAAAGAACTTATAAAACTCAACACTCAAAAACTGAATAATACAATTGAAAAATGGGCAGAAGACATGAACGGATGTTCTTTCAAAGAAGACACACAGCTGGCTAACAGACACAGAAGATGCCCAGCATCACTCATCATCAGGGAAATACAAATCAAAACTATAATCTCACCTCACACCTGTCAGAATGACTAAAATCAACAACACAAGAAACAACAGGTGTTGGCGAGGATGTGGAGAGAGGGGAATCCTCTTACACTGTTGGAAGGGATCCAAACTGGTGCAACCACTCTGGAAAACAGTCTGGAGCCTCCTCAAAAAGTTAAAAATGGAACTACCCCACAGTCCAGTAATTGCATTAGTAGATATTTACCCAAAGAACACCAAAATATTAATTCAAAGGGCCACATGCACCCCAGTGTTTACAGCAACATTATCTACAATAGCCAAATTACGGAAATAGCCCAAGTGTTCATTAGGTTATTATTTAAGTAGATATCTCTTTGAAAGTGCTATAAGGAATTTCAAAAAGTCTATCATGGCTTCTGTTCTCAAGAACTTCCAGTCCTTGAGACAAGTCATGTCAGGGAACTCTTGGGAACAACACTTATGACTCCCAGCCCCGAGAGGGACTGGCTGAATGGAAGAAGTTCTGGGATCTGCAGAAAGCCAGTATGTCTTCCAGAAGAAGCAACTGACCTCCTCTTTTTATGGAAAAGTGGGTCTGAGTAAGGAAGTTCTGCTACCGAAGCAAAGTTCTGTGCATGTGTGCATGTGAACGTGTGTGTGCACGTGCACGCAAGCAAAAAGTAGTCTGGCCTCAGAGCCTCCCCTGACCCTGGCCAGTCCTGAGCTTCTCCGATCTTGGCAGTCCTCGGTTCGGTCCCCAGGTTCAGGGACCTGCCTGAGACTCACTGACAAGTCTTGACCTCTCTCAACCCTTCTAGTCAGCTCCAGACCAGACCATGCTGTGGTGGCCATCACCAAGCGGGTGCCATGATTGAGAGGTCACCTAGGCTGTTCTAAAGTTGACTGAATTCTTGTTGGCTAAAATACACCATATGTGAGCCTTGGGCAAAATTAGGAAGCTTATAGCATGAGTAAGGAGGGCATGACATCTGGAAAAGTACTTTGTAAAAAGAAATAACTGAAGTAACTTTGCAAAGCAAGCAACCAACAAAACAAAATTTTGGCCTCCGTCCTTCCAATTTCTTGACTAATGACAGTAAAAGTCCATATACATTTACAAAATATATATATAAGAGCAAATGGACATTCATGAAAAAAAAATCAGAAACCATTGATCATGTTTTGAGTGAAAGCTTTTGAGTATGATTTCATGTCTTATTCATAGGCAAATTTTCTGTTGGCACTGTTGCTTCGGGTTCACAAGAAGGATTCATAGTTTGACATTTCTCAGTGTTCTAGAAGGACACCCTGGCTACCAGGGCTGAATTAATCTTTGATGCTCTGCAGGAACACAGCAGCTCCCTCAGCCATCCCAGATTCAACCATTTCTGAAAAGGTGAAAGCTCTCTTCCTGCCAACGGCAAAACTTGTAACTGAGCCCAGTTCAGCCAAAAGTTTAGGGGTCAGGAAATCCTGGTTCAATCTACTTGGTTAAAGGGAACAACACTGTTCTTGCGAAATTCCTGGTTCCCTTTGTGAAGTGAAGTACTGAGTCACCTTTCTGAGGTATTCCTGCAATGAGATTCCTAGATTTCCCAAGATTTATTTAGTTCATTTTTCCTTGATTAAGAAATGAGTACAGTGAGTAGTCTACTAAATGTCACAGAAGGTAGAAAGACGCTGGTGTGACAGCTAGGACTGCTTCAGGATCAGGAAATAGGAAGCTGGACGTGCCCTTCTGTTTGCCGAAATCTCCATTCACAGAGGCAGGAAAGATTGCCGGGCCCCTGTCCTGGGAAAGGAGTGGACTGGCTGCACAGCATTGATTTTCCTCCCAAACTGGAACAGCTCTGCAATTTAATTGGAACCTTTTGTTCCAGCTGCTTGGTGGACCGGGCCTCTGTGATCTTGATAAGGGGACGTACCTTTCCTATTTTATCTGGCTTCCTAGCCCAGCATCTTGGCTTGGTTTCCAGCCTTATTGTTTCAGCCTGTTTGAATAACGAAGCTCTCTGGTGAGGGTTCCATAGCCTGCCCTCCAGCAGGCAGCACTAGAGGTGGGGACGGCTCAGGCTGGATCCATTCCTCGTGGGGTCCTTTCCATGCCCACTCTTTGGCTCAGAGGCCCCCTGGGCACCCAAGGGTGGGAGCTGGGCAAGAATGTCTCACAGCTCAGAGGTCATGGGACTGTTGGAGTCCTCGTGGTGACTTAACAAAGAATAACCTCCTTGATCTTGGAACCCACCTTGCCTGAGCAGCCTTTGTGACTCCCTGCTCAGAGGATCCCTCAATGCCCCATCAGGGGCAGGGAGGCTTCCATAGAATCCCTTGGGGAGAAGGGGGGCAGTAGAACATAGTGGTTAATGGTGTGGCCTCCTGGCCTCACCTCTTGCCAGGCATGAGGTTTGGAGAACATCATTTAATCTTTCTGTGCCTCAGTTTTCTCATATTCAAATTGGGGGTTTTGGTAGTTCCTCCTCATAGGGTTGAAAGGATCAATCCAAATGCCATGGTAAAGTTCTCAAGAATACAACCATTAATATTAGTTGTAAGGTAGTACAGAGAATAGGAAGTCTTTATCTGCTCTGCTCCAGATAATAACCCTAGTTGGTTCCTGTTAATCTGGCCCAACCCTCATCCCCACCCCTGCCTGGGCTGCAGAAGGCCTTGTCCCAGCTGGAATGGCCCATGAATCAGAAATCAGACCTTCTTCGATCTTAGTCCTTGGATTTCTGTGGCTTCTGTCCTCGGATGACTCTTCACCCAAGTTCAGTTGGGCACAAAGGGGGAGGAAGATTGCCTAGGAATCTGTGTACTGTGGCTGAGAAAAGAGCACTGACATTACATGGAAAATGTGGATTGATATAGGAGAAGGTTCATGTTTATAGTCCACTTTGGGAGAACCTGAGAAACAGGATATCCTGGAAGGGGACTGTCACTCGAAGGAGGCAGCATTTACTTTCCTTAATTTGCTATATCATCCCTCCCCAGCTTCTGAACAACCAAGTTTCAACGAAGCATCATTGACCTAGGTCTCTGGGCCTTTGGGCAAACGGTTTAGAAAAGCGCTCAGAAGACAGCTTAATGTCAGAGGAGAGCAGGGCTGGCGGGAAGAGGGCTGTTCCAGGCTGGGATTCTAGGTTCTAGCCCCACTCTGCAACCCAGGCCGCTTCCATGTCTGTGCAATTAGGGTGATCAGGAAGTTGGCCAGAAGCTCCCCAGCCTCTCCTCTGACTTGCCAAGTCCTGGGTCCGTGGCACTCCAGTCCCTGCCCCCACCCGAGCCCCGTATCTGTGCACCTGGAGAAGCCCTGGCAGATCTCAGCTGACTCATGTTACCGTAACAGGATGCGTTTCATATTGCTCTCTGGACCTGAAAAAAACCGAGAGTGCCAAGGGTGGCCCAGTATGTGAGCGTTTCCTGTTCCTCCGAAGGCTCACAGGTCATCAGCATCCCGGGAGCAACGCAGGCCAAAAAAAGGCAACACCTCCCGAAGTGCGGGTTGCTCCAGGCCTCTCCCGGTCCCCACAGCGCCCGGCGTGGCTGCGGCGGGAGCGCGGAGCCGTCATCTCTGGCCCCGCTCTGGCGGTGGGGAAAGAGGGCTGGGTTCGCAGCCTGCAAGCTCCGTGAGGGTCCCGCGCGCCCTGCTGAGGGGCCCTCAGTCGGATCCGTGGATGGTCGGACTGACCCCTGGTACAGCCAGGGGCTTCGCATCTGGAGGAATGGGCTCTGCACATTCGTCTGCGGTTTTCCCGCGCCCCCGCCCCCGGGATGTCCATCCTTCCAGACACCAAGCCGCATCCGTTCCTTTAAACACACCAAGCTAGGATGTGCCCCTCTCCGGGCGTCCCCAGAGGCGGGTGGCATTCATGGGGGTCATTTGGGTTGGATACAGTGTGAGTGAGGACTGGTAACAGGAGCGGGGCTGAAGTATGTGTTGTGCGCACCACTGCACAGCAGGTAGTCTGAGTTGAGTAAATGGACTGTGGAGAAAGGCAAGAGGCAGGGTGGGTGGGTGGGGAAGGAGGCTTAGTGCAGAGGGGGTGGGTACCAGCGGCCTTGAACGCAGAGATTGGGGGGCGGAAGGAGGGGAGGGCCCCAAGGCTGAACACTGAGAGCCCCCAGCGAGACCAGGAGATGGGGCGGCCTCCTCTCCCTGCTGGCCTCCTGCCCAGAGCTGAGAGTGGTGTGGACCACCCAGCCGTGGGGCCACTGTCCCCATGAGGAAAGAAAGGGGCTAGCGAGTGGGAGGGGCAAGTGTCTGGCGCTGCTAGCTACTCTTTAAGTGGTTTTGTTTTGTCTTTGAAGTTTAGAGATAACCCTATAAAATTAGCTGCATCCAGATGTCTCAAGAGTCAAACAGAGTCACCCCAAAGGACCTGTTTCAGGCTGGATTTGTGTCCTGGGGCCATTCACAGCCAACAGACTTCCTCCAGTGAGCCCTGTGCAGCGCTGGCCTCATGCACACACTTGCTCTTCTGCCCAGCAGTCACTGTTGCCAGCGAGCTCAGGTCCTCTGGCCAGAAAAGCCCCTGAATCACATGGCCCTCCCAGAGACCACTTAGAAATTCCTGCTTCTCAGTCACTGTCCCCTCTCTGAGCCACCCTTGTGCAGAATCCCAGCTGAAGGAAAACACCAGTGACTGCAAATTACTTAAAAATGAAACTCAGACTTCTTATCCCTACAACGCAAAACAGCCAGAGGAGTTTTACTCTTACAAAATCCAATAAACCACCCATAGCTGTACCCAGCAAGCAAAAGCATACCTTTGTTGGTAAGCAGAGGAATGACCAAGCAAATTGGGGACACCGGATCTCATGCCCAGGGGACAACTCTGGGACCAGTCTTGTTTTCCTATAGTCTAAAAAGAGCTGGTGAAAGTGACATTTATTGGATACTTTCCGTGGACAGGTTCCTAAACCCTTTGTGCCCCCAACTTTTTATCTGTAAAATGGGAATACTTTTATCCCCTCTTAGGGTTTGGTGAGAATTAAATGAGTCCATCTCTGTCATGTACATGGATGGGGGCTGGTGCACAGAAAAATGGGAGTTAAGTGTTACCTCCATATCAGCTATTACCTTGTGTCCGCCCAGAGTGGGGACACAGTTTCTGCTTTTGGGACTAAAGTTTCAGAGGTTCCTCAACACCAGGGCCAGCCAGCCATTAAGTGGAGCCGTGGGTCTTCCGATCTTCCTTCCCTGGAGAGAGATATCTCCAGAACTCTCTCTCTAGGCCCTGCCTCATCTAGCCGGCATGCCAGGCACCTGGACCTACCTTTGGGGCCCTCGGTGGTGGAAAGTGGCCCTGAGTTAGGATTCAGAAGCAGCAAAGTGACCTTCCTCTCTGGACCTCAGCGCTCCTGTCTGTTAATTAGAGATAATTGCCCTGCCCACCTACCCACACGCAGGGGGCATTTAAAGACCAAATGCAGAAGAAATATATATTCTAAATGTATAATTTAATGTACCTAAATGTAACATCAAGAGTCTCCACTGTGCCTCCAACCCCAAACTACCCTCTCTAAAGCTCAGCTGGGGTGGAAGAGATTAGAATAGACCAACCTCAATAGGTCTGCAGAGGCCTGGGGGCGGGGGTTGGGGGGGTTCCTTAACCACAAACAGTCTCCATCTGCCCCCAGGCCAGACTGCTAAGAAGAAGAGGCCATTAACCCACGGAGCCCTTGAAATGCTGGGGGCAGTCATTCCAGCCCAGGTGGTTCCCTAGTGCAGGAGGAAGTAGGGATCTTGTCCCTAGCCAGCCCAGGCTGGAGTCTGGAGTATGGAGGATGGTCTTCTGGAAAAGGTGGCTCAGGCCTTGGGGCCAGCAGGGCTCAGAGAAAGGGGAGGGAAGGGGAGGAAAGTGGAGGGGAGCAGAGGGAAGGGACTGAGTATGAAGCAAACCTAAGCAAACCCTTTGCGAACCTAAAGCTCTGAGCTGCAGCTGAGGGTAAGGGAAAGTGCCTGGGAAGACATGGGGCCCTGTGGCCAGAGCATCATCCAGTGGGGGAAATAAAAATAGAGATATGGCTCTCCCCTTCCCCATGCCAGCTGAGGAATGTCTGCCTAAAAAGCCACCCTGAACTTACACAGAAGCAGCACACAAATTACACTGATAGAAGGAGACGCTGCGAGGGTGGGGCCTAGCGCTGGCCTGGCGCTTCATGGGGACACCATGAATTTGTTCCCCTTGTGCACCAGGCTTTCTGCAAATGTAAAGTACCTACTGTGTGCTACTGTGTACAAAGTGCCTACTATGTGCTGGTTCCGGGAACCAGCATGAGAGCACACCCTCCGGGGTGCTCCAGAGCTGGGAGTGCTAGTAGATGGCCCTCCAGGCTGAGGGGACAGCCCGCAGAGCAGGAGGGGGCAGGAGCTTTGAGGTGACTGTGAGGCATGGGTTGGGCAGAGGGAGGGTCCTTGGCTGGTATTTTCTTGTTACATACCTACTTGATTTATTCTTTGGTACTTCCTGGAGAAACAGGACCTTGGCTGCCCACCTTTACTGTAGTTGCCCAGAATCACACAGCTCTCTGAGGGGAGTGGCCTCTGGTTCCACTGGAAGTGCTGTCTTTTCTGACGGAGGGTCTCTCAGCAGGATTCCGGGGCCAGTGTAGTTTCTGGGTGAATGGCTGTGGCTCAAGTAGAGGCTGCAGCCTGAGGAACAGTGTGTGGAAGTCTGGCTCCATGAGCATCACAGCTCGGTCGCAGATGGGTCAGGGATGTGGGCGCCCTGCCAGTCAACAGGGAAATGCACAAGGGGTTTGCACAGGCCACTCTATTCCTGTAGTCACCAGGACGAAGCTGAAGTTAGCGGGGGTCCCCGGCTCTCAGGCTCCAGCGTGGGTGAAGCCTGCTTCCCAGTCGATGCGCTTGGAAAAGCCCCTGCCTCTACCATGGGCTGCAGAGTGCTGTGTAACTTCCTCTGTGGGTCAGTGCTCCACCAAGGGCTGGGTGAGATGGGGCCATGAGTCAGGCCTCAGCCTGTCACTGATAAACCACCAGCTGCCCAGCCTCCACTCCGCACGAGGTGGACACTGGGATGGCTGCCCATTGCCTTCTCCCATCACCACTCTGTCCTGCGTAGGACATGTGGGGCTGCTCCACAGGGGGTCGGGCAGATAGGGGTGGGTCCCATGAGCTTCCCGGGTCAGGACCCAAGGTGCCCGCCACCAGCAAGCTGTTTCACCTGGGCTTGATCACACCACTCCACTCCCGGGTAAGAACATTCTCCACCTTCCCCTCAAGCTCAGGAGACCTGCAGGGGGAATCTGCTCTTCTCAGAAAAAGGCACTTAGCTTAGGTAATTAAAAAAAAAAAACAAAAAAACAGCCGTTACTTCAACTGCCTTCAAGGAATTCACCGTGCAGGGACAGGCTTGGAATCGCAACAGCTGGCTTTTAGAAAACAAGAAGGATTATCTTTGGATCGCTTGTTCTGAGCTGACGGAACCCCTCAGGGCGGGGAGGCACAGGCTGGAGTGCCAGTCATACTTCTGGGCAATTTAAAGCCACGTGCTCTGTGTCACCAAGACAGTGACTCAGCCATGTGCCTGCCAAAGCTCATTCACGGAAGGACGAAATTGCTCGGTAGGCATTTTTTAAAGAGAGGGCCCTTCGCCTCCTGGAGGGAACCTGGGGATACACAGGAGGGGAGACTTTCCAGCCGTCCAGGAGAGTGGCCCTCAGAGCTGGGACGGGGCTTGGCGGGGTGGGTCGCTTCTGTTCCGTCAGCCCCTGGCTTTCCATCTGTGTCTGTTAGGTGACCAAAGACACACCAGAAGAAATGACTTGAAGCTAGCGCAAAATCCTAAAGCCCATACTTTCCTAGGCATGTCTTCCCTGTTGTCCTGCAGCTCAGCAGACAGAAGCGATGCCTGAGTGGTCCCCACAAGGGAGCAGACGCCCGGCGGGGAGCAAAGGGATCCGTGCACCCCAAGGACTCACCCTTTCTTTCAGTCCCTCCAAGAACGTAGGAGTTGGCCCCAAACACCTGAAGGGAATAAGGCCTCTCATGTCTGGGCTATTTCTGGGATTATGAAGAGTGTATGTTGGCTGAGGCCATCAAAAGGTATTTTTAAAATTATTTTGTTCCTTAAAAACAAAAACAAAGGCCTGGTGGCAGGTGCTCAGTCCAGGCTAGACCAGCACAGCCAGGCTGGGAGGCGTGGGCAGACACTTGGGGGCCTGGCCAGGCTGCCCTGCCAGGGCAGGCGGACAGGTCCTCACCCTGCAGGCTCCACCCGCCCGTAGCACCGCCTCACGGCTTGAAATCCCCACCTTCAGCTGCTCCTGGGAGCGGAGAGCCCTCTGTAGGCAGCTGCCACCTCGAGAGTCCCCACTGCCTGGAGCAGCCGGGCCATATTGGCTGGGGTTTGCTCGGGTTGGCTGGGGTGGGGGGTGGTTCTTGCCTTTTCTATTCTTTTCACTTCCTTTTCCTTTCTTTGCCATCTCCTGACTTAATCTAATTGTCAGCCTGGCTGGTGGTGACCAGAGGCCAGAGAGGGTGTCACGCTAGACAGACTCCCCAGTAGGGGCGAGAGTCCAGCAGCGAGGACAGGGTGACTAGCGACTCCTTGGCCCGCCCGCAGGACCAGCAGGACCGCTTATCTCCCTGGAGACTTGGTTTCCCGGGACACCCGGCAGATACCAGTTAGGGCAGGAGAGGACAGGGGCAGGATAGGGCCACCAAGATTTGGGTCCCTCAGAGAAGAGGACAGCAAGAAGGACATCAACAGGGTTATTAGGCTGATGGCCTTAATGGCCAAAACACCAAATATGGTGGATCAGAAACACAGCAGGCATTGGTGGCTACAGAATGCAAGTTGGTGGGGGCACCTGGGTGGTTCAGTGGGTTAAGCCTCTGCCTTCTGCTCAGGTCATGATCTCAGGGTCCTGGGATCGAGTCCTGTATCAGGCTTTCTGCTCAGCAGGGAGCCTGCTTCCCCCTCTCTCTCTGCCAGCCTCTCTGCCTACTTGTGTTCTCTCTCTGTGTGTCTAATAAATAAATAAAATCTTTTTTTTAAAAAATGCAAGTTGGCTCCATGCTTAGGGCTGTGATGTCCCTGCAGAAGGATGATTTCACCTGCCAGGCACCATCCAGAGAAGTGCCTTTTCACCATTCTCTGCACCAGTGAAAACTCTCATGGCCAGTAGTTTTCAACGACTGCTGTCTCTAAAAGGAAATTGGGGCTGCATTTTCCCACAAGAATTTCAAGGAATTGTGATTACTCAGAATTCCCTCGCGACATTATTGTGAACATTTGAGAAATTCCCAATGCCTCCTGTTGCCCTGAGTGCGGGAAGCCAGGGATAACCCAAATCACACGCAGCCCAGTGAGCATAGTTCATACCAACTGCATAAACTATTGATTGCATAACTGCAATGGGGTTGCTTTTTCTCCTTCTTCTTCTTCTTCTTTTTTTTTTTTACTTTTATAATGAAAGGAAATGCAAATGAAACAGTAATGACTTCTGGTAAAATTGTGCTTAGAAGACAACTTCCTACTCCCTATCTCTCCCCTCCCCTCCCCTCGAAAGCCCTCCTCTCAAGATCTCTTCTCCAGGTGCTTAGTTCCCATAGCAGTTTTCCAGGATCGGGAAGGGACATGGGACAGTCCAGGTAATGAATTCTGGGAGACCTCCCACTTTGGGACCCAAAGCTTTGCTCAGGCCCAGAGATAGATGCAGGGGCTCTCCAAGCTAGAAGAGCCTCTGGCCACCAGCCAACTTCCAATGCCAAGTGCAACTCCAGTCATGAAAAAGACGTGGAGAGTCTTGCCAAATATTAAAGACTGCCAGGAAAAAATAAAGGGCCTGCATCACCCTCCTCCCTCACTCCATGGAGAGAAACAGCTCACCTTTGTTACTGACAACCATGGATGATGGGTGTGCAGGGGCTGGATATGTCCAGGGGAGTCTAACCGGAGGGTTGCCAGAAAACCCCAAAGAAGTTGCCTGGTCATATGCATGCAGGAACACTTGGGAGTTTGTCCTCTCAAGGGCCACTAGACAGAAGAGAATTCTGGAGAAAAAAAATGTTTCCTAGAATTATCTACCTGGAAAAGGCTGTAGGCAGGTAGACATATGTCTCATTTCTAAAGAATGATTTATTTTTCTAAGAAAAAAAAAAGACAAAAGAAAAGAAACAAAAAAGAAAAAAGGAGAGAGAAGGGAGAAGAAAGGAAGAAAGAAACAGGAAAGAGGGAAGGAGGGTGGGGGAGGGGAAGGAAAGGGGATAGAAATGAAAAGGAGAAGATAAAAGTTCTAGGGCTATGCTGTTCAGCATGGAAGCTTCTGCTCACATAGGACTATTGAGCCCTTGAAATACAACTGATCGGAATTGAAATGTGCTGTAAGTATAAAACAGATGCTGCATTTCAGATGTAGTATGAAGAAAGGCATGTCAGTAATATAAAATTAATAATTGTTACTGGTCACCTGAGTGGCTCAGTCAGTTAAGCATCTGGCTTCAGCCCAGGTGGTGATCCCAGGGTCCTGGAATCGAGCCCTGTATCGGGCTCCCTGCTTAGGGAGGGAACCTGCTTCTCCCTCTGTCTCTGGCCTTCCCCCCCGCCCCCGCTCATGCTCTCTCTCTCATAAATATCTTTTTATTTTATTTTTTTAATTTATTTTTATTTGTCAGAGAGAGAGAGCACAGGCAGAATAGCAGGCAGAGGCAGAGGGAGAAGCAGGCTCCCCACTGAGCAAGGAGCCCGATGTGGGACTCGATCCCAAAACGCCAGGATCATGACCTGAGCTGAAGGCAGCCGCTTAACCAACTGAGCCATCCAGGCGTCCCTCATAAATATCTTTTGAAAAAAAAAATAGTAAGGTCCCTTAAAAAAATAATTGTTATCAATTACATGTTGAAATCATCATGTAATCATTTGGGAGATTTGGGATTAAAATAAATTAAAATAAATGTCACCTATTTTTTACCCCTTTTAAATGGGTTACAGTTTACATTTACAGTTACCTCAGCGGTGCACTCCATTTCTTTGGCAGCGCTGTCCGGAGACTTGCCCTCAGTGGCAAGTCCTAGGTCCACTTCTAGTTCCCACTGAACAGCAGGAGGTCCTCTGCTCCACCCCTTTCCCTGGACTGAAAGCCAAGCAGCCCAGATGTGAGATGTCTTGATTCTTAGATTCTCCAGATAAGATCCAAGCAGAGTTTCAAGCAGTCATTTTTGACCTTTTAGAATCCTCTGCTTCGAAGGAAGGGCACACAGGGGCTTTCTTGCGCTCGTTTGAAAGAGGCGGTAGGTAGCTGTGTGATAGCCACGGAAACTTTCAATAGGATGTGTGAGTCATGGGAGATTGGGGTTAGGCCTCAGTGGGGACTAAGGCATTGACAGACACTGTTCAAGTTTGAATCCAGGTTCACCGGTCAACCTTTAGAATGTTTGGAAGCCGCGCCGCAGAACATCGCGGCAACATTAACAGAACGTTTCTTGCAAATACATTACACGTTAATAAACTGAATTTTAATTAAATAAACATTTCTTCCAAAAATAGGCATTGCCTGTGCCCAGAGTACCTGAGGCCATGAGGGTGCAAACAGCTGCTGCAGGACAGAGAGGAGGTCTGTCTGTCTGGAGGTGGGATGTGGGAGGGGAAGGGTCCAGGTATCCACTGTCCAGGGGCTCAGTTTCCCAGGTCCCTAGCCTCTGCGTGTGAACTTTTATCAAGTCACAATGATAGCATACTTGCATGTCTTACTTTATACTTCCTTCTCATAAATGCTCATAAGCATTTTCCATGTTCCTATATAGTCCTCATAGCCTCCTTTTTTTAGTAATTAACTAATACTCCTCCCAGGGACTGTATCATTTTGTAAACTTCTGCGGGACATTCAGTTTCCACTTTTGTTCTTGAAGTAAGATAGCAGCAAAAATGCAATTTGCTTTCCTTGCTCTTTCCTTTTGCATTTAAATTGCCTTATAATTAATTCCCAGGAAAGAAAGAAATACCATATTTAGGGGTTTGAATTCTTTCCTAGTTCTTGATAGATATTGCCAAGGTGCGGTCTGAAAGGCATGTGCAAACTTACATTACACAGCAAACTTACAAACACAGCAATGGACGTGAATACTAAGTTTCTTGCAGCTTTGCCAGAATTGAGATGTTGTATATATATGTATACACATGCATATGTGTATACATATTTTTACAGCATTTAAATTTGCAAACATATGTATAGATGTATGTACATAAATATACATATGTATATATTTGGAAATTGTATTGCAGATTTTTTGAAATTTGAGATTTTTAAAGCTTTTATGAGCAAAATATTTATAGACGGGTAACACGGTATATACACATTTTTTTCCCAAGACATTGTCTTGAGCATTTCTGGACTTGAAATGCATTTCTGTTTTTAAATCATTCTTTTTTTTTTTTTAAAGATTTTTATTTATTCATGGACAGAGAGAGATCACAAGTAGGCAGAGCAGCAGGCAGAGAGAGAGGAGGAAGCAGGCTCCCCGCTGAGCAGAGAGCCCGACATGGGACTTGATCCCAGGACCCTGAGATCATGACCTGAGCCGAAGGCAGAGGCCCAACCCTCTGAGCCACCCAGGCGTCCCTGTTTTTAAATCATTCTGCACAGAAGATATGTCTCTTTTTCTCTGTTTATTAATGTATTTAATCATTTCTTTATATCAATATGGACTCATTTTATTTTTGGGGTTATACTCCAATTAATTGTATTGCTCAAAATCTTCCAGCTCAGGTCATTGGGAAGTCTTTCGTTTGGCTCCTGGGGCCCTTTGATATGTCTCCATCAATGGATTTGTAAGTACCTCCTTACTTTCTAGCACTCCAGCATGCTCTGGGCTCATCTTGCTCAGCCCAAGAGTCAGTTCGTTCTCCAAGGAGCTCTGTCATTGGATAATGGTTCTAGAAACCAAGATTTGGTGGCGAATTGCTATGAGGGTGTCGTTCCTCAGGCTCTCAGGTGACACAGAAAAGACATATGTGTGTTTACTGGCCTGCCTCAGGGGTGGATTCCCATAAGTGAAATTTCTGGATCAGAGTGACTTCACACTAAACACGTTGTTACTGCTTAATTACCCTCCACAAAGATTGGAGTGATTTTCACTCTCCCCAGAGGTGCTTAAAAGCACCTGTTTTCCCACCATATCTCCAATACTGGTAGTAATCCTTAACATCTTTACTAATCTGATGAGTGGAAAATGGAATCTCCATGTTTGAATTTGAACTGACTTTTTTTTTTTTTGAATTGATGTTTCTAGTTTTCTCATTGTTCATCTGTTACTAAACTTTGAATTTCTTCATTTATCTTGTGCAGACATTTGTAACCTTCCTAATAATAATCTAAAATGACTCTTTAAAACTCTTTGCTGATCTCACCTTTGAGCTTAGGTAGATTTTACTGAGAAATAAGCGTTCTTGGGGCAGAGTGACAGCAGCCCAGCTGGGGACAAGAGGACTCATTTCCATATCTCCTTGCAGACATCTCCTTATTTGTTCTTCCCAGACCCTTCTAGAGCCCCTACAGTGCTCCTTCCTTGAGGATGAACTGTTCTAGAACACATCAGCAATGTGTGCCTGTTGTGGACTTTTGTCAATTTCCAGGGTGGCTGTGACTCAGCCCCAGTCCCTGAAGTCTGAGGCTGTCTACCTGGAGAGAGCACTCATTCCCTGGCACAAACCTGCCCCCTAACCCAGCCTAAGGCCAGCACAAGTTCTAGCTGTGTCTTACCCCCACTACTCTTCTGCTCCTGGTCGACCCTTTAACTCATAATGCAATTATACACATGAAACATCCCCAGACATGAACCATTCAAACTACAAAGTTATCCTGTGAAAATACATGGATATTTAACTTCCACATTTCTTCAGAATAAAGAATAAATAAACATGCATAAACATGCATATATCACATATAGATTCTTTTTTTTTTTAATGCAACCGGCAGAAACTATACACAGTGTTCTGCACCTTCCTTTTATTTTTAGTTAACAACCTATTTCCAAGATCTTTCCATATCGGCATATGCAGATCTTAATTTCCTTTGGGATGGCCGCATAGTATTCCATTGATGTGTTATTGTTTATTTATCTCTCTAGTCCTGTATCAGAAGACATTTGGGTTGTCTCCATTTCTTTTGCCACTACCAACAATGCTACTGCGAACGTCCTTGAACAAACATTCTTGTGGCTCTGTGGGAATATACCACAGTAAATTCCAAGCACTGGAGTTGCAGGTCAAAGAAAAGGGGTCCTTGAACTGATAGATAGGCCCACTTTGCTCTTGGAAGAGGCTGTTCCAATTTACCCTCCCATCAGCAGTCACTGAAACAGGTTGTCCCCCTGTCCTCTCTCACCAGCTTCCAGCTTTGTTACATGCATAAACCTCCTCCCATCTGAGAGGTGAAAACGTCATCTCATTGTCGTCTCAATTTGCATGTCTCGAATTATGCTTGAGAATGCTTAACATTTCAAATGTTAAGAAGTCATTGATAATTTTCTGTGAACTACTATATCCTTTAGGAACTATCCTATTGGTTGCCAGTCTTTATCTGACTGATTTATAAGAGTTCTTCACATATGAAGGAAGTTAGTATTTTGTTAGGCATGGTATAATAACATTATATTATTATATGTATAATATATATTATGTATAGTATATAATATGTTATATAGTATAATGGTATAAGAAGTATACTATAATTAAAAATATTATAATAATTCCCACCAGTTTATTGTGTCTTTTGTTTATAGACTTTTCTTACATACATATTGCCCTTACAGAGTCTGCCTTAGAGCACGTTAGAATTTCAATACACATATTTGGGTGTGCAAGAATTGATTTTTTAAATATTTCATCCTCATTTCTGCATTTCCGTTCCCATCCCCCTAAGGTGACAGACACTTTGTCCCATCAATTCAGAGATCAGCTGGTCCTTTCATCCCACTGCAAAGTTCTTGGGATGGTCCTGGATTCCGGTGGGTTTACTCGGTACATGAGGGGTCCCTGGAGGCCCTTTGATCCTGCAGCTCAGCTGTTCATGTGGCATCTCCTGGGACTCCCTGTCTGGTCACTCTGGGTTCTCACTTCTTGCCCACAAGACCCCTCTACGGCTGCTCTCTCCTGCCTGGCCCTGTGCTCCCAAGTACACAGGACTCTCTCTACCACCTGCAGCCGTGCAGAGGCCCATCCACCTGACCCACCACCTGACAGCCATTTCTGATCTAGAGCTTTACCGCTTCCTCTGGGTTCATCCTGGGAAACTCAGGCAGGGCTCCCTTCTCAGGACCCCGCCAACATCCACATACATCTCAACACACCCCCACCTCTGCCCTCTTCCCAAGCCCCGGGACTCTATCTGGTTGGAGAGACTGACACGCCTCGTTATCCCTTGTGAAGGAGCTCCACGTCTGTTCCTCGGTCTTCTGATCCTCTAAGGAGCTGTAATTCTGGAGCTCCCAGAAGTCAGCAAGACTTTCTTTCTATGCTTTTTCTTCTCTTTCTGTTGTCACATCCCTTTCCTGAGGCAGTGCACACAGAATGGCCAGAAATGTGTGTGTGTGTGCTTACGCGTGCGCACACACACACACACTTCCTTGTGAGGGAGAGGCCAAAGCTTCTCAGGAACCGCAGGAGGAAAGCAGCCAGCAGCTCTTAAACCCTGGGAACTTCCCAAGCCTCTCCCAGTGAGTCTCAGCCACACCCCTCACTGCTGGGGGCCTGTCCTCTCTTAGGCCGTCTCTGATACTATCTGAGGCTGCTGTGGGTTTTGTGCCTGCCTGTGCCCCCTTTGTGGGTGGGGGCTGGCCCATGTTGCTATCCTCTGTGGCATCTAGCTTGCACATCTGGGCCCTTAGGATGGATGACACTGAA
This sequence comes from Lontra canadensis, assembly GCF_010015895.1. Classification (NCBI taxonomy): domain Eukaryota; kingdom Metazoa; phylum Chordata; class Mammalia; order Carnivora; family Mustelidae; genus Lontra; species Lontra canadensis. The sequence continues at coordinate 15,698,543 of NW_022631036.1, forward strand.
ACACCTGCTGGTTTTAACAAGCCAGCCTGTCCTTGTCCTTGGTACGCTCCAAGAAGGCCAGGAAGTAGGGCATCAGTGAGGAGGGGTTCTTGGGGTGTCCTCCAGATGGCCTCCTCAGCTTCTGCCTTCTCCTGGAAGCTTTCCTCAACTGAGCCCAAGAAGCCAGGGGGAGAAAAGGTTTCTTCCAGAGAGCTCTGTCTTCAGATGAGGCCTCCCCACCCAAGTCTGTCTCCCCTCGCCTCCAATCCTGCTTCACTGGCGTTCTTTTGGGCTAGGGGGCTGGATAGCCTGAAATGACCTCAAACCCCGGGTCCTCAGGAAGGGATGCTGGAGGTAGGAGCTGGAGAGGAAGCCCCGAAACACAACTGAATTCACTCCTCAGGGTGCTTTCCTCCCATCCCTACTGCACCCCCAGTTCTAGCTTTACTTTGCCTCTTGCTAAATAAAAACTCTACCTCTAAGCCTTCTGTTTAGGAGGACGAGGTCCTCTGAGGTGCACCATTTCCTAGAAGTGGACATGGCAAGATAATCTGCTGACCAGTAGGGACACAGAGAGCAGCCTCCTTGCTCGGGGTGCCCCTGCCCTGCTCCTCCTTTTCTTTGTCTTTCCCCAAGCAGGCCCTGCTCTCAGGATAGCGCAGACACACCTTTAGCTGGTCTCTAGCCTTCCAACCCTTTCTAGTGGTCCCCTCTAACACCCTCCAGGGACTCAGCCTGCAAGCTGACCTAGTTTCGCTGACTGTTAGCGCACACCTGTTACCGCACATCTGTCTTGCTGCCTCCGGTTCTTGTCTTTCCCTCAGTAGCTTCTCTGAGCAGCACCACCCACCAGCAAGCTCATCTCTGAGTGGAGGCCAAACTCCGGGAAAAGTCTGCAGGGTTGGAGATTCAGGTTGGGTGGGGGTCCATCCAGCCCCACCTACAAACAAACAAACAAACTAACAAAAATACAGTACTGACCTCACCGAGTGGCGAGGGCTCCGTGTCCTGTGTATATTTCTAAAACACGTGTTCTTAGTAGCTGTATAAGGTAGAAAGCACTCTTCATAATTGACGCAGCCCCATGTAGCATACATCTTGAGTCATACATATATATATTTTTTTCTTTCTTTCTCTCCTTCCTTCCTTCCTTCCTTCCTTCCTTCCTTCCTTCCTTCCTTCCTTTTTTTGCAGGAGGGTGGCGGTAGCCACATTAGGGAGGAAAGGTGCACAGGGTGGGGGTGGAAAGAGAAACAGGCCCGCAGCGGCCACGCCTCTTCGAGTAATTCCCTGCACTTTCAGCTGGATTGAATCAAGTTTGGAAACCTGGAGCTGAGCTCCTCATCTCACCCCTGCAGTCAGCGTTCCCCTGCCCCATGCTGGGCCCTGCAGATTCCATATTGGAGCTCCCCATGAGCTCATGTTAGGAAGGCAACCCCACCCATGGATGCCATGGTAGGGGGGTACCGATGCCCTCTTCCTTTACTTTGTGTCGTTAAGCTTTGTCACACCTGGAACAGAGTCCACCCAGAAGGGTGCTGGGCCCTGAGGCATGGGCTGGGATCCATACAGAGCAAGAGGGGAAGGAACAGGTAGTCTCCGGAGAAGGGACTACAAGTCAGGAACCCAAAGGCCCCGAAGTTGCAGCGGTGGTTGGTCTCCCTTCTAGGGATACAGAGTGGGAGATGCAGGGTTGTGAGCTGGGAAAGGAAACAGGTTAGAAGCAAACCATAGCTATCTGTCCCCCAAAAGACTGAACACACACTCAGTTTCCATCAGTGTGGGAAGGCCCAGTTATATATGGCATATCCATACAAGGGAAGACTGAAAAGAAGAAAGAGAATTGCATTATTTACTGATGTAAAATGATATCCAAGAGTTATTATTAAGTGAGTAAAGCAAGATGCAAACAGTGTACAAAATAAACTACCATTCATGTTTTTATGTATACGTATTTGCTTAAAGATGTGTGCAATGTCTCTGGAGAAATTCACAAACAAAAAAAATTTCAAGGAGTTCATGTTTAATGCCAGGTTTCAGCTGGGAAGATGAGAAAGTTCTGGAGATGGATGGTTGTGATAATTGCACAACAATGTGAATATATTGAATGCCACAGAGCTGTACACTTAAAAATGATTAAAATGGTAAACCTTATATTTTGGATATATAATCGCAATAAAAATAGCCCCAAATATTTCATCAGTTGTGTGTGGGGAGAGCAGGGTGTGAGAGACAGAGACAGAGAGAAAGAGGGGGGCTTTTTACTGTATCCTTTTGTACCCATTAAAATCTTTCCAAAAAATAAGAAAAAATAAAAATAAAAGCAGCCGCAGACTAACAAGGCCCAAAGACAAGTTAAGCCTGGCTGGCTGGGTACTCGTGAAGCTGTCCAGGGCTGTGGCTGGTTCACTTACAAGAGGAACTATTTGCACAGAGGTAAAGGGGGTAGAGAGAGCACAGGGCCAGTGCCACAGCTCGGGGTCCAAAGCAGCAGCACTCATCCAACTTCCTGGAATCCAGAAGCAGAGAATCAGTAGAAGAGGCTGCCTGACAGAGGCTGTGACCTCCCTTCCAGGGTCACAGCCAGCCTGGGGGACCCGGTAGTGAGGGTGTCAGGGACTTAACCGGACTTTGATCTTTTCCCTCCCTTCCTCTCTCCTGGTCTCCCAGTGGGCCAACAGCAAAAGGCAATTGGAGGTCAAGGGCACCTGTCAGTGCAGGGTTGGTCACGGTGGGGGGGAGGAGGGGTGTCAGCCTCCTCTGGACACTGTGCAGAGGCCAAAGGGTGCAGAGAGGATCAGGTGAGACAAAGGGACCATCTCTGAGACTGCTCGTACGTAAGCTGAGCAGCTGGCCTGCTTGGACGTGGGAGCCCAGCTCCACCCCACACTACCTAGGTGTCCTCAGATGTCCTGAACTATAACACAGGTAATAAGGGTACCTCCTCTAGAGACTGTTTGAATTAAATTTGTTCATATCTGGGGCACCTGGGTGGCTCAGTGGGTTAAGCCTCTGCCTTTGGCTCAGATCATGATCTCAGGGTCCCGGGATCGAATCCTGCTTTGGGCTCTCTGCTCAGTGGGAAGCCTGCTTCCCTTTCTCTCTCTGCCTGCCTCTCTGTCAAATAAATAAATAAAATCTTTAAAAAAATATTTTGTTCATATCCATGTCAAGTGCTCAGAAGAGTGCCGTGCATGTGGGAACCTCCAGCCATGTGACTCATGCCTGTTCTTTATTACAGTCTGCTGTGTGAGATCCAAAGCTTCCCTGTGTTCCTCCCAAGGTGGGACGCAAAGGAGCAGGCCCGTCTGGAGAGGTAGGAGGGGGAAGCAGCAGTGAGCCTCCTGGAGTGGAATCTTCTTGAGCGTGCTAGTGCTCGGCTGAGGGAAGACTGCAGCTCAGAGGGGGAAGCCCCAGCCCAAGGTCACACTCTTAGATGGCATTTACCACCTGACAGACTTCCTGGCGCTAAGCCTTCCTTGAGAAACTCAGAGCCCAGGAAAAGATTCACAGTATAAAAAAAAAAAAAAATCAGAATTAAAAATAGCCTCTATTTACAGAAATTCTCTGAGCTTCTCAGCATGTGTACAGCGGGCAAATTCTCATTTAAAAATACTAAGGGCAGTGGAGAAGAGTCCATTAAATGTGTCAAAAATGTCAAATTTATTAACTTTAAAATGCGACTTTAAAGGGGATTGCAGGTGATTTTATGAAAAATTAAAAATAAGAAGCCTGGGTTGAAAGTAATGCTTTTTTTTTTTTAAAGAAATATATCAATGATATGGTATTTAGAAACAGATTCAGTTAGGAAAGACTGAAGTAGAAAAGCAAGAGCAATATTAAAGTGATTATAGCACCAAGAATAATGTTTTTCTTTTGTTGCTTTTAAATATTGGGATAATCAATATAAGTAAGTTTTATATTTGCTCTAATGTACATGCTATCTTTTAAAATAATTTTGAGAAGTTCTTAAATGTATTTTGTAAGTGCACCAATATAATAAAATCAATTCGTTAGTCAAATGAGACAAAAAAATTTTTAAAGCCCAAGGTCACCCCACATGTCAGTATCTGTCAATGGACATATAGGTCACCTCCTTGCTCCCTATCCCTGTCCCTTCACAAAATGAAAGATGATTTTCATCCTTATCAGTCTCCATTCATGGTAAATATGAATGCATGGATGAGTGGATGGACAAATGGTGTATTTGAAGGACTAACAGATCAATGAAAAGAAGCACTGGTGATGGGCTTCAGAAGCCAGTTTGGGCTACATGGAAAAGGTTCTGACACGAGGCTGAAGAGACCATTTTACTTGAGAGGTGGTACAGTGTCATTGGGGCTTGGGACAGGAAAGTGATGTGACTCGGGCTTTAAGAAGATTTATCTCACCGAGAGGAGGTTAGAGAAGCGACTGGTGTCAGGGTAACCATTTGGGGATTCAAGGTGACAGCATCTTTGGGAGGGCCTGGAAAGAAAGGGAAGGAAGACTGAGAGGTGGTAAAGAGAACTGGCAGGCTCTGGTGGGTGCCCGAGCCAGGTGCCCAGGAGAAGGAGGGCTTAGAGAGAAGCTGGCCCCTTCGGCAGCACCAGGGATGTCAGGCAGTGGGGAGGAAGGCTTTTCTGTCAGTGTAACAGTTACACCACCTGCTTTTCAAGAGTGGGGGTGGTATTGACATTCGTTCTTAAGTCAAGACGGGTGTCTGAGGCCCGACATCTCCCTCATGCCCACCAAAGCCACAGTCTCACACCTGCTCTGATTCTGGTCCTGTTTCTTTCTTAAAGAGAAAAATATATATAGTTCTTTATTTATTTGAGAGAGAGAGAGGGAGAGAGAGTGCACGTGCTCACGTGCCAGGGGAGGGGAGTGGGAGAAGGAGAGAGAGAAACTTAGGCCGACTCCACACCAAGCACAGAGCTCAACATGGGGCTCCATCTCGCAATGCTGAGCTCGTGACCTGAGCTGAAACCAAGAGTCAGCCGCTCAACCCATGGAACCATCCAGGGGCCCATACCCTGTTTCTGAGGCGAGGTTCTGACCCTCTACTTCAGTGGCTGATGGGAGCCGCTGGATCCTTTGTTACCATCCCCAAGACTTCTCCTAAGCAGGCAGACCCTGGCCAGAACATCTCTCCAGACATGTTTGTCTATCTCTCAGTGTATTTCCAGGATACCCAGTGGCTAACTTCTCAACCACCTGAGACTACCTGTCTGTGCTGAATCCTGACGGGCTGAGGCAACACCAGAACAGAAGATCCTAGACGATCTCTCCCTTGCTCTCTCCAGTCCTGCCTTGAATGTCAAAGTTCAGACCGAACTGGACATAAGGGAGAAGACAGACCAACCGTAAAGGAAGTGGTAGCCCCTGCCCTTCATGCACGCAGGAAGGCATGCTGGTAAGGAGGGCAAAGCGCCACAGACAGGAAGTTTCTGATTCTTGTCTGCAAAGGCCAGCACTGGGCAAATGGGATCTTTATCCGTAAGAATGTGGATCAAGAAGTCAGCGGCCTTCTGCTGCGTCACAGGGATGACTGACGATGTCCGTGATCCCCAGTCTGCTCCTCACACCCGGGTAAGAGAAGGGGCAGGGCTCAAGTCCCTTGCCCAAAACAGCCTTGGGGGTGAAAAGACCCTCTGTGGAATCAAATGGCCATTTTCAAATTTTCCACTGAAATTCCTGAGTGATCCCTGCCTGTTCCTGCAGTAGAGGCCAGAGGCTCAAAGACACATTGGCACGTCTGGCATTTCCTTCATTCAACACATATTTATGGAGCGCCCCTGGCTCAGCCTAGCTTCCAGAGTTCCAGCAGAGTCTGGAGTCACTCCAGGGGCAAGGCTGATGCATTTTCAAATGTCTGCCCAGCCCTCCTTGGCCTCGGGAGCCCGGGACTAGCAGCAAGAAGCTGGAAGCCCGGCGGGCTGTGGGGAAGGGGGCTATGACCAGTGGAGGCCTTGTGACATGCATGGGGCAGGGGAGGCCCTCAGTGTCCTGGGCAGCAGGTTCCTCAAAAGCAAAACCACTTGAAACACATCGTGTGGGACAGCTGAGGCCCCTGTGGCCCGCCCCCAACAGCCCAGGAGGTTTCTGTTGTGGAAAGCCCCGGCCAGCAAGGGCAGCTGCTGACTGGAGATGCCCAGAGATGTGTCTCTGCCACACACCTGCACAGTGCCCAGGGTGGCTGAGGGCAAGGGGCTTAGGGAACAAGGAGGACAAGGAGGTGACTCTGGGGACACGGCCACTCCAAGGGGCACCCCTGTGTTCTGGGACCCAGCCCAAAGTTCAAGTTTCCCCATCTTGGCTCTGTTCCCCTTTTCTTCTGTCCTGGGCTCTGGCCTCTTCCCCAGGGAGGGCAGGCCGGGAGGCTCCACTGCCCCGAGGAGCTGCCAGCCAGCTGGAGAAGGCAGGGGCTTGGCAGGCACACAGTGTTGCCTCTGTGGGAGCAGCAAGGCTAATGATATTCAGCTGGTGGCAGCAGTGGCCGGGAGTTTCCCAGCCTGCTTGCCTTCCCTCCTTCTGTGTGGTAAACACTGCGGGGAGGTGTGGGGACAGAGGGTGGGGAGGTGAGCAGGAGCCCAAGTCAGGCCTTGAAGGAGAGCCAGGTGGGACAGCCCAGCCCAATGCTGGCTCCAGTTAGGAGCCTGACTTGGAATCCCTGGATGCGGGGGCCAGCTCAGCATCCCCAGGGTCCAGGGACCTATGGAGGGGTTCTAAGTTTCACCCAGGAGGGATACGGTAGAACCCAAATGGGATGGAATGCTGGGGGAAGGCCCAGAGAAGAAGCTTGGAGAATGTACTGTGTCTGCCTTTTCCTTTTCCTACAAATCTTGGGGACTTTCCTGGGGTCAAGACTGCTGTGTACAAGCATGCAGGTGTGGGCCGAGGTAGGAGTGGGGACTAAACCGGGTGGGGCTGGGTTGTGTCCATCTGGATGACAGGTCACCCTTTCCCTCACCCAAAGGCCCTGTGCTGGCTGGTGTCTGGTGCCCACCAGCAGGGTCAGAGGGGACATCAGAGATGAGCCCTGTACATTGGGGTAGTGACTGGCCTCAGGAGCCCTTCCGCAGGAGGTGGGGTATCACTCTCAGAAATGGGCATCGGACCTGGACATCATGGCATCAGGCGGCCCAGGAGGGGCCCCCAGATCTGTGGAGTAGCATTAGGCCCCCTGACTGAGAGAGCCCAGACCCCTTTCCTCCTCCCCCGATCGTTTCCTTCCACATCCTTCCCTGCCTGTGTTTGAACTTTTGCCACAGTAGCAGAGTCACCTCTAAACCAATCAGATTTCATTGCCAGTGGCGTGAGTCACATGGCAGCAGGGTGGGCAGGGAGCCCATGGAAACGGAGGCCAGGAGCAGGCATGAAAAACAGAGACCAGGAGATGAAATTTCCTGTCAAGGGGGTACCTGGAGGCAGGAGCAATGATTTAGTTTCATGTCTATTACATAATTCATAAGAATGTCTGGATTTACACAAAGTAATCTCAAAGCCCTGACCCCTGTAGTCAGCAAACATTCCCCGAACACCCCCTGGGTCTCCCTCAGCTGTTTCTGAAGCCTCAGTAAGGAAGCAACACCACCGTATTGCCCTTCACGTTCTAGTGGGTAAGACGGACCCAAAGAGCATGAATAAAATAATTGCAAATTGCAGTAAGCACCACGGAGCAAACAGCACCCTGAAGTGGAGATCGACGGGCCTACGCGAGTGTCGAGGGTGTGACTGATCTGGTCTCACTTTGCTTCTGAAATAAGATCACAGAACCCCCCCCCCCAAATCATCATCCAGGTAGAACAAGCAACGAATGACCTCCAGACCACAGAGCCAAGGGCAAAGAACCCACTCGCCTGTGCATGGCAGTGGCTCCCAGAGGCGCTGACAGGAGGCCTGTGAGAGCCGTGCCATCCCACATCCCCCCCCGCAGGAGAGGGAGAGATCAGGTCTCTGTCACAGGGGCAGGAAAGAGTCACAGAAAAGGTGATGGAAGTGAGGTTGGTTGTGAAAGATGAATTCAAATGTGCAGGTCAGCATGGGAGGCGTGGAGGAGGGTAAGGGAGGAGGTGGGCGTGCTGAAGTGGGGTGCAGTGGGTACCCTGAGGAGAGAGCCCTAGGCCTCTGCCCTGGGGGGGTTAGACCGTACCCAAGGAAAGGATACATTCCCAGCCCTCTGGGGTGCCTCCCCCTCCTGCCGCCTCTCTGGCTCCGGTGGGGTTTTCCCAGGCTGTCATCCTGGCTAGAGTCCATGGGGCAAGGTCCAGGCAGGGTTACAGGGTGGGGGGACTCTAGGGAGGGGCCCTCCAGCAGAACAGGCTGCTTCTCCTCAGGCCCAGCACTCATTCCTCTGCAGAGAGCACCAGGATATGGAGAAATGCTGCCTTTACTGAGTATTGGGCCACGAACTAAGAAATCCAGGGAGGGAGGAGCTGGCTAGAGAAGAGGAAACAGGCTTTGGATGGAGGTGCCCCTGGTCTGGGTCTGCCCAGAGTATGCAGGGCAATGGTTCTCAAACTTGAGGGTACAAAGTTGCCTGGGGGTAGAGGGTCCTGTCGGCATGAAGACTCCGTGTCCTTCCTTCTTCCTTTCCTGGAATTTGGGCCTGTATGGCACGGAAGCCACCAGGAGGCTGGGAATCGGTGGCTCACTATGGAACATGGCAGCTCCAGAGACCCCAGGCCTTTTCCTTTGATCCATACCAGCCCCCCTGCCCTATTCCACCACAGGGTCTTAGGTCAGGGGGTCTTCTTGCTGGCATTCGCACCTGCTCTATCCCTGCTCCACCAAAGCAATGCTAGAGCCTCAAGGGCCCCCTCCCACCTATTTTCAATAATACTTTTTCCACCAGAAAAACAGCCCGAACAAAGCAAACATGAGGATTTGAGGTGGCCTCAGTCTGGGACTCCAAACCTGCGATGCATTTTACCTTCACAAAAGTCCTTGACTCCCCCTTTCCCGCGCCCCCGCCCCCCCGCCTCTTCACTCACAGCTTATGGTGACGTTGTCAGTGGACAAAGATGAGTATTCCACAAGAAATTCTTGAAACCACCAAACAGCAGAGAGATCTCACAGCTGCTGAGAGCCTGGAAGCAGCAAAGCATTACTTAATTCTTTGCCCACCCCCACAGCTGTGCAGGCAGGGGTGGGCATCCTAGTTGGGAAGGTCAGAGGGGATGGAGAGACCCAAGGCAGACCTCAGGCAGGGCAAAGGTGCTGCCTTCAACTGGCCCCCTCTCTCCTGGGTCAGAGGTTGACGGAGCAGAAGCTCTCGGAGATTGCCTGGGAGCAGATGGGCCTCGTTGCACAAACTTTAGGGCCTCAATTAAGACTTACTCACCTGCAACCCACTGCTTCCTAAATCCTTAACTGCAGCCTGGGGAAGGGGGTGGGGGAAGCTGCCCTTAAGGCCCTTGTTGGGAGGCTAGGCAGAAGGAGGCCTATGTTAGGACTTAACCAAACTGTACCAGTATTTCAAGATCCTTTGTGGGAGGCATAGCTTTTGCCCTGATAATTCTCTCCCCTTCCCAGCCTCAATCCTAGCTCTGGCCAGGAGCCTGTGGCTTTTCATCCCATGAGAGCTGCTAGGGTGGAGGTTAAGGGGGTTGGCCTGCCCAAAGAGGAGACAGGCCCCAGAGCCCCAAACTCCTCCCTAGCTTCTGCCTGGTGAGATCCACATCGCTGACCACAATGAATACATTCAGCAGCCTAATACCTTCCCACGTGAGCAAATTCTACTTTGAAATCCTAAGGCAATGGTACTTTGACTTGCTTCTTGTTAGGCTTTTTCCTCGTTTGGCCTACATTCTAATTTGGAGGGTTCAGTGTGAGAATGGGAAAGCTTTGCTTGCTTTTTTTTTTTTTTTTTAAGGTGAATTCTGCATTTTATCTTTAAAATTTTACTTATTTGAGAGAGCATAAACTGGAAGAGGGAGAGAGAGAAGCAGAACTCCCCACCACCACCCTGCTCCCCTCCCCCCACTGAGCAGGCAGCCCAACGCAGGGGTGTGACCTGAGCCTAAGGCTCTTAACCAACTGAGCCACCCAGGTGCCCCTGCCTTCTTATTCTTAACTGCCCTTATCTGCTCCCTCCCACCTGTCAGTCCCAGGCCATTCCAGAAACCTGAGCCCATTCATACCTATGTCTTCTATGGGCCTCGAGGGAGGCTCTGGGCTCCCTTTCGTAAATGCCCAATGCTGGAACTTGGGAGCTGTGAAAACAGGATGAACTGTGCTGGCTTTCACAAACAAGGCTGCGTGTTCTGGGCAACAGCTGCCTAGGTAACCAGGAAAGACTCCATGGCCGTTAAGTTCCCCTGGACAGGGCAATGAGTTGAAACCAATCAGAGATAAAGGCTAACCATGAACATAAACTTTATGCAAACCATTTTTATGTATTAAACCAACAAAAAGGACCTCAGAGCCCCAGAGGGTTTTGTGTTCTCTGTCTTGGTCTCTGCCCTCTTAGCGAAGCTGAAGCTTTGTCTGCTCCCCTGTGGCCCTGTAGAGTTGTTGACCCCGTGCGGGTGGCTGCAGAAGGCACTGAGGGACGCAGGCCTGCCTCGTCCTCCTTTCCGAGATCTCTCAGAGACAGACACTGCAATTGCCTGAGCAATCCCAGGAGCACATTTGCATTATTTTGTGGCAACAGGCAAATTTCCTGGAGGGGGTTTTTGGAAGAGCTGGGAGCCTTCCAGAGAGAAAGCTGAAGGAAACAGGAGAGCAGGAGGCCAGAAAGAAACAGGCCTGGGCAGAGGCAGAGGCCGCAGACAGCCAGGGGGGAAACGCAGCTTGGCCTGAGCACGGGGCTGAAGGATCTCTGGGGCTCTGAATCCCTCCTCCACCCTCCTGAGCTGCTGAGGGAGAAGCCTGGTCCTGAGCAGGCCCAGGCACTGCCCTACCACACATGCTGACCCGCAGAAAAGCTTGCCCAACCCAGGCCTTTGTCAGCGGCAGGGTGCTGATCTCTCTAAGGAAGAGCCAGCCAGGTTGGAAGATGGGAAATCCCCACAGTGCTCCCGCACGTGAGGCATCAGTGGCG